>NW_022987710.1:2439091-2673287 GCF_902827165.1 Trematomus bernacchii
ATTTTGGGTACAGCCTGATAATAATGACTTACAATAATCCAGCCTTTAAGTAACAAATGCAGGGAATAGTTTTTCTGCATCGTTTTGAGGCAGGATGATTTTAGCAAGGGTACCCAGATGAAAGAAGGCGATCCTTGAGATTCATTTTATGTGGGCGTTAAAGGACAAATCCTGATCAAATATAATGCTGAGATTCCTTACGGTTTCGTTGGAGGCCAAGTTAATGCCATCCAGAGTGAGTCCTGTCTGTCTTTAGGTCATTTGTTTTGGAGTTGTTTGGGGCTGAGTAAAATAATAACTAAAAAGGTGTTCAACCTTAATAAAGTTAGAGGTCGTCAAAGTTTGTATGTCTTAAGGCATTCTTGAACTCTATTTAGATTGATAGGTGCCACCTGGCTTGGCTGATCACCTGGATAACAAAGAAAGTCAGAGTGAATCCTTATTATATTATATTGCCTAAATATATATAGCATATATCGTATAGCATATAGCGTATAGCATATAGCTTATAGCATATATTGTTCAAATAAATAGCATTTGAACCAACCATTTTAATATTCCATGTACTGCTGTTTTCAAAGTTTAATATGTATGAAAGAATGAATGAATTATGCACTTAGGAGCACATTGAACTGATTTATTTTAGTTAGTCAAAGTTAGTCAATATTTGCTTATTCAAGTGGCACAAGTGTTGTTCTAGTGTGGGACATGGCATTTGTATGTATCACGTATCAGTCTGTTTCAGTTTGAAAGAACAGGAAAGCTGGATAGACATAGTAGAGTGCCCTGTGGGGGTCCTGATCATGTTGTTCCTGCCTGCAGGTCTGTGTGGCAACTTCAACAGCAACCAGGCGGATGACTTCCTGAAGCTCAGTGGGGTTCCAGATGCCACAGCAGCTGGTTTTGTCAACAGTTGGAAGACACATGCTGGTTGCCGCGATGTTAAGAGCAGCTTTGAGAACCCTTGCAGTCTTAGTCTGGAAAATGGTTTGTCTGACTCTTTCCACTCTTTGCTGACACTTTGGGTTCTTCAGAATGTCTGATGTTGGTCCTGTTTTGTCACCGACAGAGAGATACGCCCAGCACTGGTGCTCAATGCTGAGTGAGCCTGAGGGAGTGTTTGCCTCCTGTCACTCAGAGATCAGCCCTGACTCTTACAAAGAGGTGAGTCTCACTGTTTCCTGTGGACTGTTACTAGACCAGTCTCCAGGCCTGTCACATGACCTCACACTGCCCTGCCTTTTCCGTTCCGTCTCCTCCCAGAACTGCATGTATGACAGCTGTAACTCTGAGAACAGTGAGGACTGCATGTGTGCTACAGTCTCCGCCTATGTCCATGCCTGTGCAGCTGCAGGGATCCACCTCAGCGGCTGGAGGAACACCATCTGTGGTGAGCACTGAGTAACTGGAGCAGAGTCAAACCCACGTGTTGCATCAGTATGGAAGCATTGAATCTGAGAGCATGATGACAATACAAGTGATCTTACTGCTTTTAATATTGTATTGTAGAGCAGTCTGCTCTTTTTTGATAACAGCAGATTATTGCTAAGGATGCTTTGATCAAGAGACCATTTGCATTTATATTAATCAGCAGAAAGAAGTCTGGTCAATTTAACCTCAGCTGTGGCCAATACAAACATTAGTTTTTCTCCATCAGAAAACACAGAGTAATATTTTATATATTTGTGGAGAACAAGAAACTTTAAATTCCCCCAGTGAAAAAATGAATAGAACAAGAACAGGAACCAAACACAGAAGAAGGTATGGAGTTGAAAGACATAGTGCTGGACGAGAGAGAAATCAGCAGAAGAGCAAGACAGGAACACAGTATGGGCTCTATCAGTGTTTAAAGACTGGTTACCTGAAAATAAAATGTGAACAGTTCCCGAGAAATCTCCATAAACACCTCTGTCAGTTCTGCCATCATTTAGGTAACGTCGCAGTAGACGCTGTTAGTGCAATTAATGTCTCACCAACTTTAAATGTTAACACAGAGAGAGAGAGATCAATAAAACACAAATACAGATATGGTTGAGATGAATTATTATTCAGTTGCGCAACAACAAACAATAAAGAGGTACATCACCTTGCTTCAACAGCAACCAATCGCGGAAATGCCCCATGGAATACAAGTTTCCCCCAGCATTTATAGGATTCTAAAATGACGCACCCTCATTGTATCATGCAGCCAACCACACGAACGTCACATGTTTTCTCTCTGAATGCCATACTTGTATATGTCCCAGATATTAAAAGGTCATTATCTCATGACGTCTTTAGGAGTGATTAACAAAGACTTAACTGTATTATCTAATCAGCGCCTCTCTGCACTTCCTCTGACCTCAGCATCAGCTCACTTTAATGATGTAACTAACTATGTTAATAATCCACTAATAACCAGCAAAAGGGGGTTGTAACTCTGTTGTTGCTTGGACCCTTAACCAAAACCATTAGCAGGAAAACACATCCAACAACCTAAAGCCCTGCAGCAAAACTACAACGAGATCTTGCTGTGACATTGTAGCACAACGGGCTAAAAAACACTGGCCTTTTAAACGTCTTCACGTGGCCGGCACTGACTCTGCTGTGTCCTCCTCAGGGAAATATGCCAGCTCGTGCCCCAGCAGCATGGTGTACTCGGACAGCATCACGACCAGCAGCCACACCTGCCGCTGCCTCGGCTCCACGGACCTCAGCTGCCACGCGTCCTTCCCCCCCATTGACGGCTGTGTCTGTGCACAGGGAACCTACCTGGATGACACCGGGAAGTGTGTTCCATCTACGGCTTGTCCCTGTTATGACGAAGGCTCAGTGGTGCCTCCTGGAGAGGTCGTTAACAAGCAAGGGGTCATGTGGTACGTAAAGCTTTTGTTATTTTGGATATTGTTATTCCAGGCATGTGTATGGGATTTGGTAGGATGAAATGATTCCCCATATTATCCCTTAATGCATCTGCAAACAAACTGATATGTTTGCACTTCAAATAATTGTGAATTATACGGGAACAGGTATTGTATGCCAACTGGTCCTAAACATTATGGCTGTAGTTCCTTTGTGCCAGCTCTGGATCTTCTCTCCTTTCTTTCGGGCTTGAGAGGAACAAATTAATGTTTATCTCTGACATATCTGGAAAAAGGGAGAATTTCACAAATGTTTAAAGTGTGCACTGCAGTGTTATATAAGTGTATGTATATTCATGAGTTGTTATATTCCTCCTCTAGCTCCTGTAAGGACGGTAAACTGGGCTGCATTGGGGAGATGATTGTACAGCCATGTAAGTAACACAATAGAAACACCTGAAAGGGAGTGTTGCCTTACTTCCTGATGGTAGCTTTTGAAGTGAAATGGCAGAGCAGTTGTTTTTAAGCATCTAAGAGAGAATAGGACTTCATCCAGCTGTGACAGGTTTCAAGCATTTGATATCCCTTTCAGATTTAGAGCCTTGGAAAGTTGCTGTCTGCCAACATAGGTCATCATTTTCACTTGTTTTATATTTGAAAATACTAACCCGGTTTATGACAATTTCAAAGAATATACTGATCACTAACACTCTCTGAGACTGAGCTGTTTAGGGGGTAATGATCTCATGTATGTGTTGGGTCAGGTAAAAGACAGCAGGGAAAAGCTTGCTTAGCTCTGATCAAAAAGACCTACCAACACCTATAAAGCTCATTTGTTTAATGTGACCGAGAAATAATGTGGGAAGCTGCACACAGTCACTGTGACCACACACAACTGCCTCTAGAACCACTATCACTGTTACCGTTATGTTTGTGTACAGCGTTTCAACACACAAGATACAGCCTGAACTTTAGATGTGTTCTTCAGATCAAGACAACATACAGGCAAAATGACAAAAAGTCTAGGGAAAATATGTACAAGTGGACAGTTTGCATCACAAATACTAAAACAGAGCGATTTGCCGCTTAGACAAAAGAATAAAACGCTACGTCCCATCTGCTGTACTTTCTATACTGGAGGCCATAGCTGATGGTAATCATATAACTGCAGTTAGGGTGACGATATACGGAGCCCCTACAGGGACATGAGATACTCTGGCTGTGTGTTAGAGTGATGGGGCTTGTTTACATGTAAAATAATACATTTTATATTATATCTTGATAACAAAAATAGTCCATCAACAAGGCACCATTAATCAAGGTTATCTTGGTTGTCAGAAAAACAAGTTTATGCAAGATGTTGCATAAAATCAGGGCAACAGTAGTAATAGAAAGAAAGAAACCAAGATTCATTTTAGAATGAAGTATAGTCATTTCAGATATGTCTTTTCTTAGCAGCCTGTGCTCTTCCTATGGAGTTTTTCAACTGCTCTGCTGGTCCAGCTGCTAAAGGAACTGAGTGTGAGAAGAGCTGCAACACATTAGACATGGCCTGTGTGAGTCACCTTTTTCCCAACATAGAGGAACATTTATCTGCAAATACATTACTGGTTTATATGGATCAAATATTTGGATAATCAAAGTAAAATATACAACTGTAAGTTTGACAACTTCTGCAGGTGTCCACTGGGTGCGTGTCCGGGTGTATGTGTCCATCTGGGATGGTGTCTGATGATAAAGGAGGCTGCATCAAGCCAGACGCCTGCTCCTGTGTTCACAACGGCATCTCCTACCAGCCTGGAGAGAGCACCAAGGTGGACTGCAACACCTGGTAGGTGAATCCCAAGTGGAGGGAACGGCTTTTACTTGAGTTTTTTGGTTACACCTTCATCTTTGAGTGACACGTACAATGAGAAGTCCAATCTCTCTCTTTACAGCATTTGTAAAGACAGGAAGTGGCAGTGCACTACAGAGGCGTGTGATGGGACCTGCTCTGTCTACGGAGCAGGACACTACATGACCTTTGATCAGAAACGCTTCACCTTTGATGGCAGCTGTGAATACATTCTCACTCAGGTATAAATTCACTCACAAACAAGAGATAGAACAGATTAATGCACTTGTGGTAAATATGTTATAACTAACCCTATCCCACAAAAGGTTTTGGTAAGCTGCAGAAAACCAAAGATATATGCCTTAATGTTGAATGGGCTTGCTTCATTTCACGAGACAAGACCGACAGATAAACACTCCAACATCTTAAATTCACATTAAATTATTATTAGGACGGGTCAGTGATGTGAATCAGGAGTGCTTTTTGAGGAACCACCATTCTTTGAATGTGTTGCTGTAGGCTTGTAGAGTTATTTCAAACCACTGTGACCTCCCTGCTTCCTTAACTGTCCCTGTCAGTTCGTTCAAAGAACATATCCCTGACAAAGGAGAGAACGGGAGTCGAGCAGGGCCACTCATATTGATGACTTTTTTCTGTGTGTGCGTGTGTGTGCCTTCCTCAGGACTACTGTGGCAGTGCACAGAGTAATGGAACCTTTAGAGTTATCTCTGAGAATCTTCCTTGTGGAACCACAGGAACCACCTGCTCCAAGACAATCAGGATCTTCCTAGGGGTAAACAATCAAATATCCATCCATCTGTGTCTGTCTCTCTGTAATGTATCTATATCAACAATACAAATCTGTCCTTTTCTATAGAATGCAGAAGTGATTCTAACAGAGGGACGCTACCAGCTGCTTTCAAGTGGAGATGAACATTCAGTTCCATTCCGTTACAGCACTATGGGCATCTATCTAGTAGTTGAAGCCAACAATGGACTCATTCTCATGTGGGACAGAAAGACCAGCTTGTTCATCCAGCTAAGCTCAAAATATAAGGTACCGCCGGATACATGTTTTTGGTCTTGTTGTCACAAAAATTGATTAATTTGGATATTTAAGCCGACAGCCATGACATAAGGACCTCTACCTTTTCAGGGTCGCGTGTGTGGCCTGTGTGGCAATTATGACGGCAATGCAAATAATGACTTCACAACAAGGGGCAATGCTGTGGTGGTCAACCCACTGGTGTTTGGAAACAGCTGGAAGGATTTACCCAGTTGCCCCGACGCTCAGAGCATTAGCAGCCCCTGCACAACCAACCCATACCGACAGGCCTGGTCGCAGAAACAGTGCAGCCTTATACAGAGTGACGTCTTCTCCGCCTGCCACTCCACTGTAGGTTGTTGATGAGACCATGTTAGACTATTCATGAGCTTTCCTTTTCAGCCTGCTGGCCCAAAGGTTGTCCCTGTTAGGAAGACAGCACATAACCTACTGATTATGCTATATAAAGTGTCTTCAAACATGGACATGTTTACACCTTTATCAGGATCATTCAATGACCGACTGTTGGAAGATTTATCCAGATCCTTTACTCATGTTAAAGTAGCAATGCCACACTGTAAAAATACCATTACAAAAAAAGGAGTGCAGAAATATACTTGGAAAAGAATAGCATTTTTCTTCCATTATTGTATAATAATATTATTTTTTTGTAGGTGGATCCAACTCCATACTATGATGCATGTGTGTTTGACTCCTGTGCTTGTGACACGGGTGGAGACTGTGAGTGTTTTTGCACTGCTGTGGCTGCTTATGCTGAATCCTGTAATCAAGCTGGAATCTGTATACCATGGAGAACTCCAAAGATCTGTCGTGAGTATCTAAGATGAACAATCATTTAAGGCAATAGACAAAATAAATCAGGGTTGCATAAGGTAACAAGCAAAGTTATTTTAGATAAATACATACCTATCAAGATCACTCAGGTAAAAAAGGGTTTGCTGGATATTATAACCTTTGTCAGTGAGGGCTAAAAACTTTATATCACTGGAAAAATAACAAGATATTCATCAAACACCTTCATGATATATTTTCAAATAATAGATAACTTCTTTATTATTTAAGCAGCATCAAATATGAGGCACAGGCTAGCAGGGGTGGTAACCATGTGAACTAGCAGTCTTCACCGCAAGTCTCTGCCCCCTACCTTGCAGTAAGCAAAGAGCAAATCCCTTATCAAGTAGAGTCAGTTTGATCCTCTTGACTAAAAGTTTGGTTATAAAGCCCAAAATTACAGATTTTACATTTGTCTCAGGTATACAAATACGGTATACGAATACGACAAATTTGACCGAGTGTCATCCAGCAAAGTCCTGATGGGGGCTTCTATGCAAGACACTTGGATATAAGGTTTTTGAAGTAAACTGCTGCCAGATGCCTGTCTGAAAACACTTACTTACAAGAAACAAGTTACTGTATTATTTTAGGTATATCCTTGATCATTCAAAAAATACTACGAACAAATTATAATATCTGCAGTATTTTCCAGATTGGTTTTGAAAGATTGAAAACAAGGCCTTTCAAAGAGTTGTAATTAAGATTGGGTTATGGGTTACTTACTAGGCTTAAGTAAAAGATGGCTGGACCCTACCTTCTTGGCCTGTGCCTCAAGGAACATGAGTATAAATATAACCTGGCAGGGTGGATTGATTGCACTGTTGTAACACAACACCAAAAATAACTATATATTAATAAACAACGTTTATATGTTTAATAAGTCTTCTGATTAGTTTTGCATTCTATATTTTAAACTCTGGTTGGTTATGGATAAAGTTGTCTAATCAACTTAATTCTAGATCCATAGTGGGATATATGGCTTCTTTTCTAATCAGACAAGGCGTTTCCTAGAGATAACCAGATCATCAGCTGGATACCACATCGCCAGCCAGCTTGGGACCAATGACATTAGGCTGAACTTCTGATCACTGGTCGGACTTGATGAGAGAAAACTTCGGAGACCAATATTATCTTTGCATATTTACACAACTACTCAGCATTAACTTAAGACGTTCAATTGACGTATTGATCATTCTATGTTTCTACTTATTCGTAGCCAGTATTTAAATAGTACAGCCATACTTTTAATATCATCAGTACTCTCTCTGAGAAGTCCAGTCTGGAATATCTATACTAAGTGTAATTTTATTTTCCAGCTCTCTTCTGTGATTACTACAATCCCCCTGGAGAATGTGAATGGCACTACATGCCATGCGGATCTCCTTGTATGAAAACCTGCAGGAATCCATCAGGCAGCTGCTCTCCACAGATTCCTCCTCTTGAAGGTAAGTTAAGCTTTTTATAACTTGACATAACCCCAAAAACACATTCAAGATTGAAGATCTCTGATTGAACGCATTGTCCCTTTAAATTGGCTGGATTTCTCAAAAGTTCTTTATTTAAAAGTTGTCGTTCAACCACAATGCCAGGTTAAAGTATCAAAAAAACACTTAATCTGGTTGTACCCATGAATCGGCAAATATTCCAACATGACCATTTGTTTGTTTTTAATTAGGTTGCTATCCAAAATGTCCTCCTGCTCAGCCATACTTTGATGAAGATACTATGACATGCGTTTCAAAAGAACCATGTGGCTGCCGCGATAAAGAGGGGAGATACTATAATAATACTGACAAAGTGCCAACAACCGAAAACTGTCTTACATGGTAAGTCTTGCATATAATACATGTCCCAGTCAAGGATGTATGGGTTTGTTGCAGGTTCAAATTAAATGAAAACAATATTATTGTCAGTAATATTTTCTGTTTTTTTTCTTGTAGTAACTGCAGTTCAACGACCATCCAATGCTTTTACGATGCCCAAGGTATGCTAAAAGTTTGGAGAGATTGAGGGTTGTAAAAATATATAAATATGTCAAGTAACTGGGAGGCTGTGGCTCAGTGGGATAGTGCGCTGAACTTAGTGCGCTGAATTTTGAATCAGGGGATAGCAAGTTCGAGTCCCACTGCAGTTAGCATGTTGTTGTGTCCCTGGGCAAGACACTTCACCCCAAATTGCTCCTGTGGGGATTGCCCACAGTACTGAATGTATGTAAGTCGCTTTGGATTGGCGTCTAACAAGTGACATGTAATGTAATGTAAAAGTAACTATGTTAACAAAACATATTATCTTTTTACAGCCTGTACTTGCACATATTTGAATAAAACATATTACCCTGGCAATACCATCTATAACACAACAGATGGGCATGGTAACTGCTTCATAGCAGTGTGTGGGACAAATGGTACCATTGACAAGGGGTCATATTTATGCCCAGTACCAACACCAACAACAACTGTAAGCACATCTACAGCAAGCCAGTCTTCAACCACCTTTGTTTTTACAACCACACCAGGTATGCGCAACATCCTTTTTTTCCAAAACTGAAGTCATATTCAGCTGTATCGTGTAAGATATACTAAATAACCTGCCCACTTTGATGTATGTCCCATATAGTTACAGTCCCATGCAATCCCTGTGAATGGTCCCCATGGTATGATACTAGCTTCCCAACTCTTGGAACTCCAGGAGGAGACAGTGAAACTTATGACAAGATTAGAGAGGCAGGGCACAAGATATGTGCCAAGCCAAGCGAGATCCAATGCAGAGCTGAGAAATTCCCAAATGTCTCCATTGACAGTGTTGGACAAGTGGTACAATGTGATCTGGCTAAGGGGCTCACATGCAGAAATGAAGACCAGTCGGGACCACTGGCTTTGTGCTTCAACTACCAAGTCAGAGTTCTGTGTTGTGACTATAGTGCATGCCCAACAAAGCCTACTCCTTCTATGACACCTTCAATCTCAACCACAAAGCCCCATATAATAACTACAACCAAACATGTTACAGAAACACCTTGTCAGGAAACGTTATGCCAATGGTCAAAATGGATAAGTTCTGACTACCCTGAAGATGGTAATGGGGGTGGAGACAATGAAACCATCAAACACATCATTCAGAAAGGATTTAACATCTGCGAGGATCCAGTGGCAGTGGAATGTCGTGCTGCGGAATATCCAACAGCTCCCCTTTACCAACACGTGACATGTAATAAACAAGGACTCCTGTGCAAGAACAATTTACAGTATCCTCCCATATGTCTCAATTATGAAATAAGGGTAAAATGTTGCAGAACAGTTCAATGCAGCACAACACCACAAACTACTATTACTTTCACACCGACATCACAAAAAACACCTACCACTACAACCACCAAGCCTTCAACCACAACTGAAACAACAACACCCTCAACTCCCTCCACCACAGTAACAACTACGACACCCTCAACTCCTTCCACTACAGTAACAACTACAACACCCTCAACTACTTCAACTAAAGTACCAACTACAACACCCTCAACTCCTTCCACCGCAGTAACAACTACAACACCCTCAACTCCTTCCACTACAGTAACAACTACAACACCCTCAACTACTTCAACTAAAGTACCAACTACAACACCCTCAACTCCCTCCACCACAGTAACAACTACGACACCCTCAACTCCTTCCACTACAGTAACAACTACAACACCCTCAACTACTTCAACTAAAGTACCAACTACAACACCCTCAACTCCTTCCACCGCAGTAACAACTACAACACCCTCAACTACTTCAACTAAAGTACCAACTACAACACCCTCAACTCCTTCCACAACAGTAACAACTACAACACCCTCAACTACTTCCACTAAAGTACCAACTACAACTCTCTCAACTCCTTCCACCACAGTAACAACTACAACACCCTCAACTACTTCCACTAAAGTACCAACTACAACACCCTCTACTACAGTACCAACTGCAACACCATCAACTCCATCAACAACAGTTACAGCCTCAACACCTTTGAGTCCAACAACTACTACACCTTCTACCACAACTGAAACAACAACATCTCAGCCAACTACAACTGCACCTTGTCCTGGTGGACATGATATGACATGTGGTTGGTCAGAATGGATCAATCTGGGAGAGCCAACCACAGGCCCAAATGGTGGAGATGATGAATCAATCCAGAAAATAATCTCTGATGGCTATCATATATGCTCAGCTCCTGAAGAAGTCCAGTGTAGATCTGTTCTTTACCCAGGTCTTCCTATGTCAGAGATGGGACAAACTGTGACTTGCAACAAAGATGTCGGTTTAATTTGCAACAACAAACAACAGGGGCTTCAGCAACAGTGTTTTGATTATGAGATTAGATTTCAATGCTGTGGGTGTCAAACACCTTCCACTACAGGGCCTACTACACCCTCAACGCCTTCCACTACAGTTCCAACCTTGACACCTTCAACTACAACCACCACTACACCTTCTACCACAACTGAAACAACAACATCTCAGCCAACTACAACTGCACCTTGTCCTGGTGGACATGATATGACATGTAGTTGGTCAGAATGGATCAATCTGGGAGAGCCAACCACAGGCCCAAATGGTGGAGATGATGAATCAATCCAGAAGATAATCTCTGATGGCTATCATATATGCTCAGCTCCTGAAGAAGTCCAGTGTAGATCTGTTCTTTACCCAGGTCTTCCTATGTCAGAGATGGGACAAACTCTGACTTGCAACAAAGATGTCGGTTTAATTTGCAACAACAAACAACAGGGGCTTCAGCAACAGTGTTTTGATTATGAGATTAGATTTCAATGCTGTCCGTGTCAAACCCGTTCTACTACAGGACCTACTACACCCTCAACGCCTTCCACTACAGTTCCAACCTTGACACCTTCAACTACAACCACCACTACACCTTCTACCACAACTGAAACAACAACATCTCAGCCAACTACAACTGCACCTTGTCCTGGTGGACATGATATGACATGTGGTTGGTCAGAATGGATCAATCTGGGAGAGCCAACCACAGGCCCAAATGGTGGAGATGATGAATCAATCCAGAAGATAATATCTGATGGTTATCATATATGCTCAGCTCCTGAAGAAGTCCAGTGTAGATCTGTTCTTTACCCAGGTCTTCCTATGTCAGAGATGGGACAAACTGTGACTTGCAACAAAGATGTCGGTTTAATTTGCAACAACAAACAACAGGGGCTTCAGCAACAGTGTTTTGATTATGAGATTAGATTTCAATGCTGTGGGTGTCAAACACCTTCCACTACAGGGCCTACTACACCCTCAACGCCTTCCACTACAGTTCCAACCTTGACACCTTCAACTACAACCACCATTACACCTTCTACCACAACTGAAACAACAACAACATCTCAGCCAACTACAACTGCACCTTGTCCTGGTGGACATGATATGACATGTAGTTGGTCAGAATGGATCAATCTGGGAGAGCCAACCACAGGCCCAAATGGTGGAGATGATGAATCAATCCAGAAGATAATCTCTGATGGCTATCATATATGCTCAGCTCCTGAAGAAGTCCAGTGTAGATCTGTTCTTTACCCAGGTCTTCCTATGTCAGAGATGGGACAAACTGTGACTTGCAACAAAGATGTCGGTTTCATTTGCAACAACAAACAACAAGGGCCTAAGCAACAGTGTTTTGATTATGAGATTAGATTTCAATGCTGTGGGTGTCAAACACCTTCCACTACAGGGCCTACTACACCCTCAACGCCTTCCACTACAGTTCCAACCTTGACACCTTCAACTACAACCACCACTACACCTTCTACCACAACTGAAACAACAACAACAACATCTCAGCCAACTACAACTGCACCTTGTCCTGGTGGACATGATATGACATGTAGTTGGTCAGAATGGATCAATCTGGGAGAGCCAACCACAGGCCCAAATGGTGGAGATGATGAATCAATCCAGAAGATAATCTCTGATGGTTATCATATATGCTCAGCTCCTGAAGAAGTCCAGTGTAGATCTGTTCTTTACCCAGGTCTTCCTATGTCAGAGATGGGACAAACTGTGACTTGCAACAAAGATGTCGGTTTAATTTGCAACAACAAACAACAGGGGCTTCAGCAACAGTGTTTTGATTATGAGATTAGATTTCAATGCTGTGGGTGTCAAACCCGTTCTACTACAGGACCTACTACACCCTCAACGCCTTCCACTACAGTTCCAACCTTGACACCTTCAACTACAACCACCATTACACCTTCTACCACAACTGAAACAACAACAACATCTCAGCCAACTACAACTGCACCTTGTCCTGGTGGACATGATATGACATGTAGTTGGTCAGAATGGATCAATCTGGGAGAGCCAACCACAGGCCCAAATGGTGGAGATGATGAATCAATCCAGAAGATAATCTCTGATGGTTATCATATATGCTCAGCTCCTGAAGAAGTCCAGTGCAGATCTGTTCTTTACCCAGGTCTTCCTATGTCAGAGATGGGACAAACTGTGACTTGCAACAAAGATGTTGGTTTAATTTGCAACAACAAACAACAGGGGCTTCAGCAACAGTGTTTTGATTATGAGATTAGATTTCAATGCTGTGGGTGTCAAACCCGTTCTACTACAGGACCTACTACACCCTCAACGCCTTCCACTACAGTTCCAACCTTGACACCTTCAACTACAACCACCATTACACCTTCTACCACAACTGACACAACAACAACATCTCAGCCAACTACAACTGCACCTTGTCCTGGTGGACATGATATGACATGTGGTTGGTCAGAATGGATCAATCTGGGAGAGCCAACCACAGGCCCAAATGGTGGAGATGATGAATCAATCCAGAAGATAATATCTGATGGTTATCATATATGCTCAGCTCCTGAAGAAGTCCAGTGTAGATCTGTTCTTTACCCAGGTCTTCCTATGTCAGAGATGGGACAAACTGTGACTTGCAACAAAGATGTCGGTTTAATTTGCAACAACAAACAACAGGGGCTTCAGCAACAGTGTTTTGATTATGAGATTAGATTTCAATGCTGTGGGTGTCAAACACCTTCCACTACAGGGCCTACTACACCCTCAACGCCTTCCACTACAGTTCCAACCTTGACACCTTCAACTACAACCACCATTACACCTTCTACCACAACTGAAACAACAACAACATCTCAGCCAACTACAACTGCACCTTGTCCTGGTGGACATGATATGACATGTAGTTGGTCAGAATGGATCAATCTGGGAGAGCCAACCACAGGCCCAAATGGTGGAGATGATGAATCAATCCAGAAGATAATCTCTGATGGCTATCATATATGCTCAGCTCCTGAAGAAGTCCAGTGTAGATCTGTTCTTTACCCAGGTCTTCCTATGTCAGAGATGGGACAAACTGTGACTTGCAACAAAGATGTCGGTTTCATTTGCAACAACAAACAACAAGGGCCTAAGCAACAGTGTTTTGATTATGAGATTAGATTTCAATGCTGTGGGTGTCAAACACCTTCCACTACAGGGCCTACTACACCCTCAACGCCTTCCACTACAGTTCCAACCTTGACACCTTCAACTACAACCACCACTACACCTTCTACCACAACTGAAACAACAACAACATCTCAGCCAACTACAACTGCACCTTGTCCTGGTGGACATGATATGACATGTAGTTGGTCAGAATGGATCAATCTGGGAGAGCCAACCACAGGCTTAAATGGTGGAGATGATGAATCAATCCAGAAGATAATCTCTGATGGTTATCATATATGCTCAGCTCCTGAAGAAGTCCAGTGTAGATCTGTTCTTTACCCAGGTCTTCCTATGTCAGAGATGGGACAAACTGTGACTTGCAACAAAGATGTCGGTTTAATTTGCAACAACAAACAACAAGGGCCTAAGCAACAGTGTTTTGATTATGAGATTAGATTTCAATGCTGTGGGTGTCAAACACCTTCCACTACAGGGCCTACTACACCCTCAACGCCTTCCACTACAGTTCCAACCTTGACACCTTCAACTACAACCACCACTACACCTTCTACCACAACTGAAACAACAACAACAACTCAGCCAATCACAACTGCACCTTGTCCTGGTGGACATGATATGACATGTAGTTGGTCAGAATGGATCAATCTGGGAGAGCCAACCACAGGCCCAAATGGTGGAGATGATGAATCAATCCAGAAGATAATCTCTGATGGCTATCATATATGCTCAGCTCCTGAAGAAGTCCAGTGTAGATCTGTTCTTTACCCAGGTCTTCCTATGTCAGAGATGGGACAAACTGTGACTTGCAACAAAGATGTCGGTTTCATTTGCAACAACAAACAACAAGGGCCTAAGCAACAGTGTTTTGATTATGAGATTAGATTTCAATGCTGTGGGTGTCAAACACCTTCCACTACAGGGCCTACTACACCCTCAACGCCTTCCACTACAGTTCCAACCTTGACACCTTCAACTACAACCACCACTACACCTTCTACCACAACTGAAACAACAACATCTCAGCCAACTACAACTGCACCTTGTCCTGGTGGACATGATATGACATGTAGTTGGTCAGAATGGATCAATCTGAGAGAGCCAACCACAGGCCCAAATGGTGGAGATGATGAATCAATCCAGAAGATAATCTCTGATGGTTATCATATATGCTCAGCTCCTGAAGAAGTCCAGTGCAGATCTGTTCTTTACCCAGGTCTTCCTATGTCAGAGATGGGACAAACTGTGACTTGCAACAAAGATGTTGGTTTAATTTGCAACAACAAACAACAGGGGCTTCAGCAACAGTGTTTTGATTATGAGATTAGATTTCAATGCTGTGGGTGTCAAACCCGTTCTACTACAGGACCTACTACACCCTCAACGCCTTCCACTACAGTTCCAACCTTGACACCTTCAACTACAACCACCATTACACCTTCTACCACAACTGAAACAACAACAACATCTCAGCCAACTACAACTGCACCTTGTCCTGGTGGACATGATATGACATGTAGTTGGTCAGAATGGATCAATCTGGGAGAGCCAACCACAGGCCCAAATGGTGGAGATGATGAATCAATCCAGAAGATAATCTCTGATGGCTATCATATATGCTCAGCTCCTGAAGAAGTCCAGTGTAGATCTGTTCTTTACCCAGGTCTTCCTATGTCAGAGATGGGACAAACTGTGACTTGCAACAAAGATGTCGGTTTAATTTGCAACAACAACAACAAACAACAAGGGCCTAAGCAACAGTGTTTTGATTATGAGATTAGATTTCAATGCTGTGGGTGTCAAACACCTTCCACTACAGGGCCTACTACACCCTCAACGCCTTCCACTACAGTTCCAACCTTGACACCTTCAACTACAACCACCACTACACCTTCTACCACAACTGAAACAACAACATCTCAGCCAACTACAACTGCACCTTGTCCTGGTGGACATGATATGACATGTAGTTGGTCAGAATGGATCAATCTGGGAGAGCCAACCACAGGCCCAAATGGTGGAGATGATGAATCAATCCAGAAGATAATCTCTGATGGTTATCATATATGCTCAGCTCCTGAAGAAGTCCAGTGCAGATCTGTTCTTTACCCAGGTCTTCCTATGTCAGAGATGGGACAAACTGTGACTTGCAACAAAGATGTTGGTTTAATTTGCAACAACAAACAACAGGGGCTTCAGCAACAGTGTTTTGATTATGAGATTAGATTTCAATGCTGTGGGTGTCAAACACCTTCCACTACAGGACCTACTACACCCTCAATGCCTTCCACCACAGTAACAACTACAACACCCTCAACTCCTTCCACCACAGTAACAACTAGGACACCCTCAACTCCTTCCACCACAGTAACAACTACAACACCCTCAACTCCCTCCACCACAGTAACAACTAGGACACCTTCAACTCCTTCAACTACAGGAACAACTACAAAACCATCTACTCCTTCCACCACAGTAACAACTACAACACCCTCAACTACTTCAACTACAGGAACAACTACAAAACCATCTACTCCTTCCACCACAGTAACAACTACAACACCCTCAACTCCTTCAACTACAGTACCAACTGCAACACCATCAACTCCATCAACAACAGTTACAGCCTCAACACATTTGAGTACAACAACTACTACACCTTCTACCACAACCGAAACAACAACAACTCAGCCAATCACAACTGCACCTTGCCCTGGTGGACATGATATGACATGTGGTTGGTCAGAATGGATCAACCTTGGCAAGCCCACATCAGGCCCCAATGGTGGAGATGATGAATCAATCCAGAAGATAATCTCTGATGGCTATCATATATGCTCAGCTCCTGAAGAAGTCCAGTGTAGATCTGTTCTTCACCCAGGTCTTCCTATGTCAGAGATGGGACAAACTGTGACTTGCAACAAAGATGTCGGTTTCATTTGCAACAACAAACAACAAGGCCTTACGCAACAGTGTTTTGATTATGAGATTAGATTGAAATGCTGTGGCTGTCAAACACCTTCCACTACAGGACCTACTACACCCTCAACGCCTTCCACCACAGTAACAACTACAACACCCTCAACTCCTTCCACCACAGTAACAACTAGGACACCCTCAACTACTTCAACTACAGGAACAACTGCAAAACCATCTACTCCTTCCACTACAGTAACAACTACAACACCCTCAACTCCTTCCACCACAGTAACAACTACAACACCCTCAACTCCTTCCACTACAGTAACAACTACAACACCTTCAATGCCTTCCACCACAGTAACAACTACAACACCTTCAATGCCTTCCACCACAGTAACAACTACAACACCCTCAACTACTTCCACCACAGTACCAACTGCAACACCATCAACTCCATCAACAACAGTTACAGCCTCAACACATTTGAGTACAACCACCACTACACCTTCTACCACAACTGAAACAACAACAACAACTCAGCCAATCACAACTGCACCTTGTCCTGGTGGACATGATATGACATGTAGTTGGTCAGAATGGATCAATCTGGGAGAGCCAACCACAGGCCCAAATGGTGGAGATGATGAATCAATCCAGAAGATAATCTCTGATGGCTATCATATATGCTCAGCTCCTGAAGAAGTCCAGTGTAGATCTGTTCTTTACCCAGGTCTTCCTATGTCAGAGATGGGACAAACTGTGACTTGCAACAAAGATGTCGGTTTCATTTGCAACAACAAACAACAGGGGCTTCAGCAACAGTGTTTTGATTATGAGATTAGATTTCAATGCTGTGGGTGTCAAACACCTTCCACTACAGGGCCTACTACACCCTCAATGCCTTCCACCACAGTAACAACTACAACACCCTCAACTCCCTCCACCACAGTAACAACTACAAAGCCCTCAACTCCCTCCACCACAGTAACAACTAGGACACCCTCAACTCCTTCAACCACAGTAACAACTACAACACCCTCAACTCCTTCCACCACAGTAACAACTACAACACCATCAACTCCTTCCACTACAGTACCAACTACAACACCCTCAACTCCTTCAACCACAGTAACAACTACAACACCCTCAACTCCTTCAACCACAGTAACAACTACAACACCCTCAACTCCTTCAACCACAGTAACAACTACAACACCCTCAACTCCTTCCACTACAGTAACAACTACAACACCATCAACTTCATCAACAACAGTTACAGCCTCAACACATTTGAGTACAACAACTACTACACCTTCTACCACAACCGAAACAACAACAACTCAGCCAATCACAACTGCACCTTGCCCTGGTGGACATGATATGACATGTGGTTGGTCACAATGGATCAACCTTGGCAAGCCCACATCAGGCCCCAATGGTGGAGATGATGAATCAATCCAGAATATAATCTCTGCTGGTTATCATATATGCTCAGCTCCTGAAGAAGTCCAGTGTAGATCTATTCTTTACCCAGGTCTTCCTATGTCAGAGATGGGACAAACTGTGACTTGCAACAAAGATGTCGGTTTCATTTGCAACAACAAACAACAAGGGCCTAAGCAACAGTGTTTTGATTATGAGATTAGATTGAAATGCTGTGGGTGTCAAACACCTTCCACTACAGGGCCTACTACACCCTCAACGCCTTCCACCACAGTAACAACTATAACACCCTCAACTTCCTCCACCACAGTAACAACTATAACACCCTCAACTTCCTCCACCACAGTAACAACTACTACATCCTCAACTCCCTCCACCACAGTAACAACTACAACACCCTTAACTCCCTCCACCACAGTAACAACTACAACACCCTCAACTCCCTCCACCACAGTAACAACTACAACACCCTCAACTCCCTCCACCACAGTAACAACTACAACACCCTCAACTCCCTCCACCACAGTAACAACTACAACACCCTCAACTCCCTCCACCACAGTAACAACTACAACACCCTCAACTCCCTCCACCACAGTAACAACTACAACACCCTCAACTCCTTCCACCACAGTAACAACTACAACACCCTCAACTCCCTCCACCACAGTAACAACTACAACACCCTCAACTCCTTCCACTACGATAATTGTAGTTACAGAAGAAACCACTCAACCAATTACTTCGCCACAACACTGCCTTTGTTTTCATAATGGTACAAAGTTTCCTGCTGGTAAGTACTGTTCATAATAACGGATTTATCTTGAAAATGGGTCATATCAATTTAAGACACCAGTGTGATATCACAAAAAAACACAAATATAAAATAAAGGCCTATACTACATAAGATATTTGTTCGAAACCCATTTCTCTACTTAAATTGTATACTTAGCATGTACCAAACAATCCTATACTAAATTGTTATAGAACAATAAACTCTCTTTTCGAAATCTCTTTTTTCTTTTTTTAAATGTGGTGGGTGGAAATCTCATTTATTAAACAAAAATACCGTGTTTGATTTTAATTCAACTACTGTATAGTATTCTGTAGGCCTATCCTTTAATTAAAGAGGACACATTTTA
This sequence comes from Trematomus bernacchii, assembly GCF_902827165.1. Taxonomy (NCBI): domain Eukaryota; kingdom Metazoa; phylum Chordata; class Actinopteri; order Perciformes; family Nototheniidae; genus Trematomus; species Trematomus bernacchii. The sequence continues at coordinate 2,458,675 of NW_022987710.1, forward strand.
TATACGGAATAATTTGGTTTCTTCTTTTCTAAGTTGATATTGTTTTGTTTTTCTACATAATACGCTAAAGTAAAAGCCATCTTAGTGTTTGCATGGTGATGGCATTGCATTTCATATTGAGGTAATCCAAAAGTAACTGAAAGTAATCAGGTGCATAACTTTTATATTGTGATACTTAAATAAGGTTATTAATTAAACTTGTTTAACATTTAACTAATCATTTTAAGAGAATATAGATTTAGGGTAACCCTCCGAACTCTGGATATAACATTATGTGATATGTGATAGACTCCTTTTCACGAACCTGCTGTGTCTCATTTTCAGGCTCCATAGTATACAATGAGACAGACCATGATGGCTACTGTTACACAGGGTACTGCAATGAGAGCTGCCACATAGTAACCACAGGACAGCGATGTCCTCTTGAGATTTGTTTAACACTTCAAGGTCCAAAACAGGTAATTCTTGATTTATATTCCATACAAATGTTTTTTTTTTTTTACGCAATTGTTCAACCCACAAACTGTCAGATAATGAAATGTGCATTATTAATTGTTATACCTACTTTTCTGACAAATTATTTAGGTTTAGTCAGCACAACTATTGGTTAAGTTTAGCAAGAAAATGTGATTTTAGTTTAAATAACAAGGTCAACATCCTTTGTTTTGTGTCCCATCCCTCCCTTATGGAGCTTTCTAGCTGATATACTATGCAACTGATTCTGCTCCTGTCATAATTGCTACTGTTGCTATACGTGTTGTCTTCTTTTATTCAATCCTTTGTTGAAAAAACGTGCTGAAACATGATCAGTACTGCCTTCTAGTTGATTTAGCAGGCCCCTTCTGACCTGCATTTATAAAGCTGAAGACCACTGATAGCACTCATTTAATCGGCTGATAAATGGAACCAGGTGTTAAATCCTTTGATTGTTATTAATGCATTAAAACCACTCATCTCTATTTTTAAACACCAATCTTTAATTATCCTCACAGAATGGTGAAAGTTGGATTGTGAGTAACTGTACAAATGGAACGTGTATAAATGGCAGAGAGCACATGGGCCACAGACCGTGCCCTACTCAAAAGCCTGTCGTCTGTGCAAATAACTTCGCTGCAATTCAAGTGCAGGATGATGATGGATGCTGCTCCCACTATGAATGTCAATGTAAGTCTGATCTGCTTAAATGTTGCTTGTTGAAAAATCCTAAGGTTGAACATGTAAAAGCATTTTACCTAAAACAATCTTTTATCTTCTTTTCTTTCTCTATATTCTTGACTTATATTGTTTCAACAATTGCTTGAAATGTCATAAAAAAACTGAAATATATGTTTTGTATGAAGGTATCTGCTACGGGTGGGGAGATCCCCATTATGTCACATTCGATGGAACCTACTATGGTTTTCAAGGCAACTGTTCCTACTGGCTGGTGAAAGAGATCTCGCCCAAATATAACTTCAGTGTTATGATTGACAACTACTACTGTGGAGCAGCTGATGGCTTGTCCTGTCCTAAGTCCATCACAGTCTTCTACAAAAGCTACAAGATCTTTATAACGCAAAATGATATAAATGGCACGTTTAAAAATCAGGTAATTCAAAGCAACTATTAACTTTCTTCCTTTAAATTTAAACTAGTGATTATCTTAGCTTCAACCCTTTTGTGTTCCCTTCATCGCATTGTGTGAACCTTACAAAACTGATTTGATCCTTATTTGTATAATTATCAAATGCATTGACCCTTACAAATTGTAATTTCTGCTTTTTGTTTTAGATTTCCGTCAATGGCAGGCATGTAAGTCCTGCATACCAGAACGGTGACTTCCGTATGACCACCACTGGTATTGATACAGTGCTTACCATCCCTCAAATCCATGCCAAGATCACCTTCTCAGGGCTCATATTCAGCATCACCCTGCCCTATAGTCAATTTGGCAACAACACCTGGGGACAGTGTGGTAAGTCCTGCAGTTTAAATAAAAAGCATCTCAATGTATGTAGACTTTGGAAAGCAGTCGATGATGGACATGCTTCATATCTACAGAGGTTGGATATTTTGTGAAGTTAATACTTACAAAAGATGCAATCTATTGTACCTATTCGACACATTCTGCCATCAGTGTGATTGATAATGATGAGGGTTTCTCCAGGCACATGTGATAACAACCGGACAGATGACTGCATGTTGCCCAGTGGCAAAATTGATTCTTCATGTCCTAATATGGCACATGAGTGGCATACTAACGACAGCAGCTGTAAACAACCTCCTCCCACACCAACAACAACTCCTACGCCCGATACCTGCAATACAAGCATCTGTGAGATCATCAAGAGCAGGTAGGAGGAAAATAGGGAAACATGTCATCTATAACTCAAATCGTCAGTAACATCAAGTTTAACATTGCTTAGTTTTAATAATACATTTCAGCTGATGATTTTGAGATTTTACTAATTATTTCACTTACTGTAGGTAAGTATAGTCTTTATATGAAAGAACACTGATAACTGACTCTTCTGTCAATGTATTCAACTTGTGTCCATTCTGACTATAAATCTCATACTCCCCAGTGTATTTGAAGCTTGCCACAAGGTCGTTGACTACCTTCCTTTTGTGGAGGCCTGTGAGTTTGACGTTTGTCACATGCACATTAATAACGTTGGCTGCATCAGCTTACAAACTTACGCTGAAGTCTGTGCTTTGGCTGGAATATGCATCAACTGGAGGAATTCCACCAAAGGACTCTGTGGTATGCAACCAGATGATGTTATACAGGCACTATAACAATATCACAGCAATGACCTCAACTTAAAAAAGCATGATGTTTATTCTGTCTTCGTCTCTTATAGTATATACATGTCCAAGTCCAAAAGTGTATCAGCACTGTGGCCCTTCGGTGGAGCCTACCTGTGATTGCTGGTACAGACATTCACCAACTCTCATCGTCAATCCATCAACATTCATTTATGCTTTGACTCACATACAACATTGGCTCTCACACAATATGTTGTTGTTTCTGCAGGTACAACCAGAAGTTTATCGATACTGTCAATGAGTTCAGTGAGATGACTAGTGTTGAGATGGAGGGTTGCTTCTGCCCCAAAGGCACCAACCTCCTCTCCTCCGCCTCTGATGAATGTGTTCCTACCTGTGGTAAGGGCAGATGGCACTTCTCTATGGCAAAAGCAGTAAAGGCAATCTCGCATTCATTAATGGACTGTATTTTTATCTGACTGTTTTTGTAACAGTTTGTGTGCTGTAGAACAATTAGGATGTAAGGGAAACTAACTTTAAGGCCCTTCTGCCAGGTTTGCACCTGATCTGAGACCACCTGTGTTTCTTATCCTTATCTTTCACCTTAAAGTCTTTTACCATTACTTTGCCGTACTGTCGCTGACATTCTAAAGGTATTCTGAAATGTATTAAAAATGTCTTTCATTTTCCACTGTATCACAGAACTGCCAACTTGTTCTTATAATTAATACCCTGCACACATATACAGGTTTTAGCTTAACCTATTTTGGTTTATGCAAACCAACATATTCAACTTAAAGTGAAGGTAGACAAGCAGTGATTTAGCACAGTAAAGCTGTGATATTAGATCTTAGCCAATTTAAATACGGAGCATGCAAACTGAAAGCAACCTGCGTAGGCAATGGGTTAAGTTTGAATGGTTAATCATCATTTGGAATATGAAGTTTGTACATAAGATTAGGAAAGATATGAGGATTTTGAACACACTCAGTTTTGACTAGCCTGAGGATGGCTGGCCAAACCACAAATTATTGTAAATTACTTTATTCATTCTATTTCCCTCCTAACAGAAATATGTCGACTGGCAAATGGAAAATGGACAGAGGTAAATGTTTTTTCAACAATGCCAGACCCTTTTTCTTAACCCTTTGATAATACCATGCCTCCTGCCACACTTACCTTAACATTGTGTCCTCAGGCCAATTCCACGTGGACAGAAGACTGTAAAGAGTGTATTTGTGAGGAGGACACACTGAAGGTCACATGCACTCATGTGTCCTGTCCAGCACCGCCACCTGTCAGCTGTGAGGAGCCGGGTCAGGTTAAAGTCAATAATACTGTTGGCTGCTGTCAAGAGGATAAGTGTGGTAAGTGAGCAGCAAGAAGTGTATTCACGTTGTGTTTGTCCCTTTTAAGTTGAACCCAAGGATGGCCTATCAGATGAGTAATGTAGGCAGCTAGAACTCTGTGCAGGAAGGAACCATGTGTGTCAGACAGATCCAAAAAACAAAACATCTGATGCTTGCAGAATGTATGCAGTGGTTGTTCCAAATGAGCTGGAGTCAGGATGAACTAAGGTTTCACTAGATCATGTATGGCAGGGTGTTTGCAGGAAGCCATGTTCAAAGTGAGATAACAACCTAGAGAATTGTACGTATGTTAATTGTAATGGAGGACCAAAAATGACCAAACCATGGTATTTTCTTGCCTGTTCTGATTAGGATAAGGATGTTTTTAATGTATATAGTAAAGATGAATCTTATGTTATTGGCTTGTGTTTAAACAGAGTGCGATGTGAAGCAGTGCCCTGGGGTTGTGCCGTCCTGTCCTGTGGGTTCTACTCTCCACACCACTGTGGGAGTCTGCTGTTTGAACCACTTCTGCAGTGAGTGTGCCATGCTGGTCCATCCTTTCACTCAATAACCAGGTTGATTTTCACTAGGATTTTTATATCAGAATTCATCTGAATTTAATTGGTATTTTTCCTTCACAGAGCCCATTCCGGATGTGTGTGTTTTCAACAACCTTGAATATCAGGTGAGATCCCACATGTGAATATGATGTGATGGGAATAGAATACATCATCATCAAAGATTACAAGATGGCTTCCTTTAAAACATAGAGGACTGTGTCATCTTTCTATAGCCATATGTCATCAAGAACATCTTTAGACCTACTAAGTAGTAGTAGTGTGGGACATGTATGGTGGTTGTTGCTGTACTGCCTGCATACTGATGTTTAGCAAAAATACAAAAATGATGCAACATTTAGACAAATCTAGGTGGGAATTGGTGTTTCTTATATGTGGGATCTGTGGGACAAGGTTTCTTTGCCTCATGTTCCAGTATTTAAAGTATATTAAATAACAAAAAGTGCATTATTTCTAAACACATGTGCACTAGATCTGTTGAAACCAAATACATAGAAAGCCACTGGACATTTGGATTCAGTGAATCTATGAATGTCTTGCATCATAATGCAGTCTCTCTTACAAATGCAAAGTTGAATTCATAAGCCATACAATATCAACGAGGAGCTGGTTCATGTTTGAGTCCTCTTTCCATCGATACAGAGGTCAATTGTGAACATATGTTAGTGGACACTTTTCCAGTTACACTTATAAAACACAACCCAATAACACAGTAATTAACTTTGGAGGTATGAACGTATAACTATATGTGTATTACTGAGGACTGCATAAGAGAGGAAATGTCTTCTTGCTGACTGCTCACCCTGTCTACCCAGGTTGGAGACTCAGTGCCCATGAAGTCATGTGAGAAGTGCATATGTAGTTCCCGGACAAATGCCAGCAGCCTCCAGAACATCATAGACTGTCAGCCATTACCATGTGACACACACTGCTCTGTGGTAAGATATTCAACATCCAATCAATTGTTGACATGTGTACTTGCCAGACCATACAGTTATGTGTTTCCTTAACTGACTTAAGTCATAGTTTTGGTAAACTTTATTTCGGGGTGATGGAATCTGGTGCCCTCTTGGATCAGCAGCCCTCCATCCGAACCAGAAGTCCTTTTTTGACCCACATCGCTCCCTCATACATATTTGTTTTTAAGTTCATGCTACCTAGGTTCTTTATGACATTAATTATGATAATTAATCACATTCTATCCAAGAAACATTCATCTTCTTTTTTCAATTGTAAAGGAAAGCACTGTTTGTCATAAAAAAAACACATTTTTCAATCCACATTAAAACTGAGCTCTGAAGTGGACTTTTCTGTTGTGCTTTGATTGTAGGTTCAATCATAACATATGGGATAAGCAAAAGAAAAACAGAACACTTCCACATTTGATTTAAAACTATCTATTTAGTACCCAAAGTGAATCCAGTTATAGGCCATTTTCATGACTTGTGCTAGGACACACGTTTGTCTTCACACCAGCCACACACATAGACAACAGGTTAAGTGTTCTGTATTTGCCCAAGCTTTAGTTTTGATCTTTACTGCCACTGTAAATATTTAATACAACTTATTAAAAAGTAAGCAATACTGTAAACCAAACAGACTACTAATGTCAAGCCTGAATCCAATTTGTGATGTTCTCATACTGCACATGTTCAGAAGTTAATATCAGATCTCCAGCAGCTTGTATTATGCTAATTGTTTTTCTGTGCTAAATGAGTCTTTGTGTTTCTGTTCAGGGTTATGAGTACCAGGTCAGCCCTGCTCAGTGCTGTGGACAGTGTGTCCAGGTCGGCTGCATTGTCGCATTGCCCAACTCCACACACGCATTAAAGGTTAGTATATGTGTGTGTGCATGCACTGTTCGTTTGGAGAGAGAGAGAGAGAGAGAGAGAGAGAGAGAGAGAGAGAGAGAGAGAGAGAGAGAGAGAGAGAGAGAGAGAGAGAGAGAGAGAGAAAGAGGTTAGATGTGATGATTCTATGACGTCAATCAACATTCATTTTTTGTTTGCTTTTGGTTAATGCCAACCATGCTGTGTTGGAACATATTTAGCAATACATTTAGCGTAAAAACTTAAATAAACATACATAACCCCTGGTGTGACATCTCTTCAAGTTTTTCCGGTCATGCCACTAGGTCTTTATTCCATGACACACACACATTGAAAGAAAGAGCAGACAAGGCAACATTCCACATATGAAGATCAGATGACTCTGATGAAGCACTCTTTGAGAGACTGTTTTACAAAAAATACAATTATTTGATTTTATTCCTTAGCCTGGAACCCTTTGGAGTCCTGCTGGGAACCCCTGTGTGAAGTTTGAGTGTGTGAAGATTGCTAATCACTTCATTACTGTTGAGGCCAAGACCATGTGTCCTCCCTACGACCCTGCAGAATGCATACCGGTAACTGACACACACACACACACACACACACACACACACACACACACACACACACACACACACACACACACACACACACACACACACACACACACACACACACACACACACACACACACACACACACACACACACACACACTATGAGAAGCAGCAGTATGCTGATGTGATCTGATTGTGTGTCTCCTGCAGGGAACTGAGACCGTGGCTCCAGACGGATGCTGCCACACCTGTATGTATTGCTTTCATGAACCTGCACACTATTTAGCAGGCTCTCCTTTCTCTCTGCTTCACATGGATGTCAACTTATGATTTAACCATTCAGAAGCATCGTGATCAGCAGGCCATTCAACAACTAGTTTTGGTATTGATCCAGGGCAGTTACCTGACAGCTAGGAGCTCACATAAGTACTCATGTTGAACAAAGAGATTTGTCTTACTAAAAGAAAATACTTTTCAACCATGACCTGCTACCATCAAAAGCAGGAGAAGTAGCCTCCAGGGTATACAGCTGCTATGAATGTGTAAACCAGGTCAGATAGAAAGATCTCATCCCTCCTCTGTCCTGCCTCAGGTATTCACAGAGGTCAGCCCTGCGGTGTGAGCAGCACTGCTGTGATCGTGGAGAGCCAGGGCTGCCACTCCAAAGACGTTGTCAATGTCACGTCCTGCGCCGGAGCATGTGGAACCTTCACCTTGTAAGTCCCCCTCATGTCATTGTCCCAGGACGGGTACAAATAATAATACTTATTTTTTCAATTGCTAAAACACGTTTTTTGGAAACTTATTTTTTCAAAACACTAAACACAATTCAATCAGGAGAGACGTTGATGTATGGAATACATATTTATTACCGGGACACATAATATGAATGTAATAATGATTGCCACAATTATAACAGGAGAATGGCATGGTGTTTGGCGATTAAGCCCCAGTTTGCAGGATAATCATTCAGGAGGGGGAAGAACCGCTCCGATGAAACCCCCCCGGGGTCTAGACACTGGTGGTGGTGATAAGTAGGTGGGAACGGACTGAAGGGAGAAGGTTTAGCTTGGTCCTGAAGGAGACGGGAGGCGAAAGGGGTGGAGGAGGGTTGCGTTTTGTCACCTGAAATGACAGCTGGCAGAGGGAAGAGCAGATATAAAGGGATTAGCGGGAGCTATGATAGGCTTGTGAGAATGGAGAGAGGAGAGATTGGTTAGCTGGGGAGAGACGCCCCCGATCACTTAATGAGGGAGGAGAGAGGAGAGATTGGTTAGCTGGGGAGAGACGCCCCCGATCACTTAATGAGGGAGGAGAGAGGAGAGATTGGTTAGCTGGGGAGAGACGCCCCCGATCACTTAATGAGGAAGGAGAGTGTAATGAGGTGACGTGTAATCTGAATGAAGAGCTTGGTCTTCCTGATTGAATTTACGCTGAGCTTCATTTCAGGGACTGCAGAAGCATTAGTTTTTAGTTTTTCAGGATGGAACAATTTCACACACAGATATAGGGAGGCTAGACCTATACAATTGATTTATTATGGTTTATAATTTAATGTCAAGACGAAGAAGAAGAAGAAAAAGATGGCTGAACTGTTCAGTGTCAATCCTGTGGAGATGGAGGTTATAAATCTCCAAAATCATGTTCAGCTTAAGTCTCAGCAAAACTCACAACATTTCTGGAGCCTTGTAGACCCAGAGAACATTCACCAAGCAGCACTGAACATGTCTGCATTATTTGGCTCTTCATGCCTTTGTGAAGCAGCTTTTTCTGACATGAATGAAATCTAAATAAAGAACAAGACTGACTGATGAACATTTAAATGACTCTATTAGAGTGAACCTAAGTGGGTCCAGCAGACCCCTCTATGGTGGACTCCATGCAGCGCCAGTCATCTCACTAACTGTGAAAAAGAGTGAATGCACTTATTTTACACATGTGCCATAAGCTGCTTGTAAGGTGGTGATTAAGGCGATATATTTACTACGTGAAATAAGTAATAAGAAGTGAAAAAATTGTCTTTTTCTCTTGGACATGTATGTGAATGTTCAGTGATGTACTTACTATGTGGGCCATAATCATATGTGAGACATTGTCGTTTTCTTGGACCTTGATGTGAAGTTAAGATTGTTGATAAGCTTTGGGTATTGCAATTTCACACGTGTACAAAAGTAGCTTAATTCAACTGATGAGGGCTATGTGAATAAATGTAAGCGATGTGATGCAAGAAGCTCTTGGCCGCTTTCATTTTTTCAAAGTAGCTCTCAGATGAAGAAAGGTTGGAGACCCCTGATGTAGAGAATTTTGCCTATAAAGATTGTTCGGGTCTACAGAAATATGTGCAGAAACACCCTGTTATTATTTTTTCTTTGGGGCAACATTCAAGCACACCACATAGATACGGTTGTGTAAACAAAAATGATGACTCGTTGAGGAAATAGACAAAGAAACTGCAAACAAGTGAATTTGTCAGATTTTCTTACTTAGAGAACCGTGTGCAGTGTTTTGCACACTTATTGCAGTGCTGAACATGTGTTTAGAGTTTTGGAGATTTGAGCTGAGGTTTTGCTCTTTGAGTGTGAGATTAAATAATTGTGCTTTATGTGTTAGCAACTGAAAAAAAATGAAGTAATAATAATCTCAGGCTTTGTACTTTCGCTATGACATCATCATTGTTATTGCCTCTGATGAAGCTTAGAGTAGTACACTGATCATTAAATATATGACATGTACGTATATAATATTACATTATTTTGCTTTTTTTCTGTCACCTTTATCTTCACACATGGTTCCACTCTCTCCTCAGTTACTCTACCAAAATGCGAGCTCTGCAGCACACCTGCTCCTGCTGCCAGGAGGTGGCTACGTCTGAGAGGCAGATCCAGCTCTCCTGCCCCGACAGCACAGAGATCAGCTACAGCTACACCTACATCGAGGCCTGCGCCTGCCTGGACACCGACTGCTCTGTGGTGCGCCGCGGGCAGACCTCTGCCCCAGCTGCCAGCTCTCGCAGACGCAGGAGATAAGGCCAAAACCAGGCATCATCTGCATATATTGCCCTCTATTTATGTCTCATGTATTAGGGCAGATACAATTATAAACCCACATATATCTCTTTAATAAAGATCATACAGTACTGCAGGCGGAGTATGTCTTGTTTTCTATGCACAGTGTGTGAGTGTGAGGATTTGTCAATGTGAGAAGTGCACCCTTTGAAATGAAATCTAAATCAAATGTCTACAATAAACCCAGTTTTAATAGATTCAAAATAAATTATTACATGGCTTAGTTTAATATTCAATTTTGATTGGTCAATTTGTTTGAGGTGTTCACTCTACAGCTCTGTAGTAGCTGAAGGTTCATCAGAGAGCAGAGGTACATCAAATGGAGGACATGTTTAGGGCTGAGTCTGGGACAACTGGACTTTCTTTAGATGTATATATCATGTAATAACAAATAAGCAGCATCCATATTAAATGTAATGCTGAATGCACTGTTAATTCAACCTTGGATTCTGAATCATCGTTTTGATCCTGGTTGATATTAAGAGTTATCTAAACTGCACTTTCACCAAACATCATAAATGTACTATTATTGAAAGTAATTATCGTATAATAACAATAAGAGCTTTGAGCCATTTTATTTCCCAAACCAACTTTCTCACATATTTTCCCATATGTAAGACTTTGTGTCCCTGTTTCCTGCTAAGCTGATTTTTTCCCCACATTTTCGTTGTCATACAAAATGCCATTAGTAGCAACAGAGAGGACAGAATATTGCACCCATCCTCTGGCTCAAATTCTTTGTGAAGCAACAGTTAAACTTATACCGGGAGTGGCTCTTTAATTTACTCATTGTGAACTTTTTTCAATAACAGTGTTCTTATTATTGTTATTTGAGTTTGATAAAAAAAAGTGTTATCACAGAGAAAAACAGATCTATTTAAACCTAATACAAATTAATGTATGATTAGAAACTATATTTTTCACATGTGTTGAGAGTCCTCCAATATTTTATGTTCATGAAATGTGAGATATGTACTGAATGAATAAGTTAGCATTTAATTTGACTGAACCAAAAACGGAACCTTTTATAAGATTACACATTTGGTTTATTTTAAGGAAATAGTATATATAAATATATATGTATATAGTAGTTCCTGTAAATCAAGAATCACCTTTAAATATGTTTTCCTGCATATTGTAGCTTTTAAGGCAAGACAATGTTTGATAAGATTATAATGTTCAGGGTATTGTCTGAGTCCCCGCAGCACTCCTTGGGAAAATATGCACACAATAGATGTACAGTATGTGGTTTCTCAGGGAAATGATGCTGTGTGTGGTAATTCTGCACGTTCAGCTGTAGCCCATCAATCAAGCAGCTGTATGAGAAGCCGATCAGCTGCACACATGCAGGCTGTGACCACATCCTGCTTCCAGTTTACTTCCCAACCCTGAGTATTTGCCCAGGACTTTTGAGATAAAAGGTCATAGAAGACAGGACATGGAAACTACGCCAAGTCGCAGACAAACACTCCCAGTGTGACACCTTTGGGCAGGGCAGTGTCACACAACACACATCCTCCATTCAGGTCTTTGTTAGGCTCAGGGTGGAACAAAACATGTAGTCCTAGAAGTCTTAGTACAAGGATGTTCACTTAAACTACCTTTCCCTTACTAATGCGGGGAAATATCACTGACCTTTCAACGTTAAATCATCAGGCATAATAAGTCTCCAGGTAACAGTGTGGAGTTATGAGAGAGACAAACAGGTCAGCAAACAGGATTCCTGGAGCAGGGAACCAACACACACACACACACACACACACACACACACACACACACACACACACACACACACACACACACACACACACACACACACACACACACACACACACACACACACACACACACACACACACACACACACACACACAACACACACACACACACACACACACACACACACACACACACACACACACACACACACACACACACACACACACACACACACACACACACACACACACACACACACACACACACACACACTAGCGTAGGATTTATTTTAAGTTGTTTTAGAGCCAATGCCTTATAATTGTAAGCAGCTGCTCCGATGCTCTGCTCACATTCTCACCTGAGCAGCTCTGTTTGGAAAACATATTTGTGGAACTGAAATGTTAATCCGCTGTAGGTCAAAAATAAATGAAGGATCAATACCCTTAATTGTTGGACTTTTGCACACAAACATCTGACTTACATGTCTTGAGTATTGAAATATGAGTTGAGAAGAGTTTTTGTACAATAGTAGATTTGTGGTCACAAAAGTCCAAAAATGATGTCCTATTTAGAAATACTTACAAAGAGAGTCTTTACGCTTCAACTGGATTTCAGAAAAAAAGAGTTGGTGACCAACATGAACAGATAGTTAATGTGTGTGTTGTCTGGTCTGAATGGTCTGGGAGGGAACACTTCAAGTCTGCTTTGTGACTAGAAGACTCTGAGCCCACCGGACCTTTTCCACTGCTCAGGGTCGGCTTCATCCATGTAGAATGACAAGAAAAAGAAAAGAAAAAGCTAGGATAGAAGTAAAACAAAACATATATTCACCTGAAAATTATAAAGTGCCTTAAATAGCATATTGATTTACATTTAATTGCATACTCCTGCAATAACTAAATAGTAATATTTAATTACTTAACTTAATACGTAATATATTGTTTCACTTGACATGTTCTGCATTGAAAGTGTTATATAAGGGCTGACAAGACTTTATTGACACCACACAAACAAATTAGCTTGCAAAGCAGATCAGAGCTTTTATGAAAGAAGCACCACAGGATGCATATCCTGGACTGAGGGAGCTGAGTCACTTTGGATTATTTAAGCCTCTGACATTAACACAAGCCAAACAATCCTACCTCCTTAGAGAAACACATTGGATGTTTACACCTGAACAATGTGGGATTTTGTGTTCAATTTCCAGAGCCTTGAGTGTTGGGTGTGGTAAAACTTAATCACCAGAGCAACAATTACAACAATAGATAGCGATGGGAAAATGAAAGGCACTAAATAAAACCATCGAAGACGATGGAAAATATGTACATCTTTAAGTTTGTTTTAGAAGTGTCAAAGAGATAATGACACGTCTAAAAGCAACTTTACTGAGGATTTAAGAAGCCTGAATTGGAGTAGGGACATAGAAGTCCGGAAATATACAGATGTGTCATCTCCTGTATGACTTTATAAAGCATTAAAAAAAAAGTAATCAAAAATCTGCATTTAACAGGTAACCAGTGGAGGGATGCTAGCACCGGTGTATATGTAGCTTTCTTTCTGTCTTTTTCCAGAAGTGTGTTTTTGAATTTGAGAGCATGACTCCCTCATTTCATGTTCAAACGTTGTAAAGCTTCTATTCAAAACCATTCATGCCCTCACACAAATAAGCCCTGCTTTTACTTAAACTGCATGCTTGTTCTCAGATATTTTGATGCTTGCTCCTAGATATATGAATGTTTGCAGATTTCCTGCGTTCCAACCAATAAAACGGCAGGTGTAATGTTGGCAAATAAAATTATCCTTGCATCATTGTGGGTGCGTTTGTTTTGTTACTTTTTTACCAGGTGCATTCATCTATGTCCATAGTGAGGAGAAGGGATGAAGCTGGAGTGCAGGACATATACATATACTATATATCTGAGCACAAGAGTGCAGTTTGTTTTAAAGATTTCTGGCATGCATGAATGTTTGATGTCAATGGCCCCGTAGGGTGACCAGAAACAATCACTTCTGTCTTGTTATCGCTCAAATTAAGACAGTTTTTTGCCATCCAGTATTTCACATCGTGGAGGCAAGGCAAGGCGGCAAGGCAAGGCAAGGCAAGGCAAGGCAAGTTTATTTATATAGCACCTTTCAACACAGGGTAATTCAAAGTGCTTTACAAAAATAAAAGACATTAAGAAAATGGCATTTAAAAACAGTCATTAAAAAGCAAAGATAATAAAATAAACAGTAAAAGAAAAAATACATAAATAAAAGTTTACAGTGCAGTTTAAATAGGAATAGCTCAATTAAAAGCAGCGACAAAAAGAAAAGTCTTCAGCCTGGATTTAAAAGTAGTAAGAGTTGCAGCGGACCTGCAGGTTTCTGGGAGTTTGTTCCAGATATTTGGAGCATAATAACTGAACGCTGCTTCTCCATGTTTAGTTCTGACTCTGGGGACAGAAAGCTGACCAGTCCCTGAAGACCTGAGAGTTCTGGATGGTTCATAATTTAGCAGGAGGTCAGAAATATATTTTGGGCCTAAACCATTCAAAGCTTTATAAACCAGCAGCAGTATTTTGAAATCAATTCTTTGACACACAGGAAGCCAGTGTAAAGACTTCAGAACAGGAGTGATGTGATCTACTTTCTTAGTGTTAGTGAGGACTCAAGCAGCGGCGTTCTGAATGAGCTGCAGCTTTCTAATAGATTTTTTAGTGAGACCTGTAAAGACACCATTACAGTAGTCGAGTCTACTGAAGATAAAAGCATGGACAAGTTTTTCCAAATCCTGCTGTGACATTAGTCTTTTAATCCTGGATATATTCTTTAGGTGATAGTAGGCTGATTTAGTAACTGTTTTAATGTGACTGTTGAAACTCAGGTCAGAGTCCATGACTACACCTAGATTTCTGGCTTTATCTGTTGTTTTGAACATTGCAGACTGAAGCTCAGCGCTAACTTTTATACGTTCTGCCTTGGCTCCAAAAACCATTACCTCAGTTTTATTTTTTTTCAATTGGAGAAAGTTCTGACACATCCAGTCATTTTTGTTCAATGCACTTACTCAGTGTTTGAATTGGAGCATAGTCTCCTGGTGAAATGTTTATGTACATTTGTGTGTCATCCGCATAGCTACGGTAACTTATTTTGTTGTTTTTCATTATCTGAGCCAGTGGTAGCATGTAGATGTTAAAGAGTAGAGGCCCCAAGATGGAGCCTTGAGGTACCCCACATGTCATATTTGTCAACTCAGATGTGTATTTACCTATAGAAACAAAGTTGTTTCTGTCTTTTAAGTAGGATTCAAACCAATTTAGAACTGTTGCCGAAAGTCCCACCCTGTTTTCCAGTCGGTCTAGTAATATGTTGTGGTCAACAGTGTCAAACGCAGCACTGAGATCTAATAATACTAACACTGAAGTTCTGCCACTGTCTGTGTTTAAGTGGATGTCATTGAAGGCCTTAACAAGAGCAGTCTCAGTGTTTTGGTTTGGACAAAAGCCTGACTGGAACACATCCAAACAGTTATTTAAATTCAAGAAAATACTCAACTGTTGAAAAACAACTTTTGCAATGATTTTACCTAGGAGGCTGTGGCTCAGTGGTTGGTGTGCTGGACTTCAAATCAGGGGATAGCAAGTTCGAGTCCCACTGCAGTCAACATGTCGTTGTGTCCCTGGGCAAGACACTTCACCCCAAATTGCTCCTGTGGGGATTGTCCACAGTACCGAATGTATGTAAATCGCTTTGGATTAAAGCGTCTAACAAATGATATGTAATGTAAAAAATGTAACCTAGAAATGGGAGATTTGATATGGGCCTGTAACTGTTTATTACTGAAGCATCTAGATTATTCTTTTTTAAGAGCGGTTTAATGACTGCAGTTTTTCAGGGCCTATCTATCTATCTATCTATCTATCTATCTACCTACCGACCAACATCTTGCAAGAAACAGCGTCTGAGGGCTTCTTAACATTTAACAAACTATGAATGTGTCATTATGGCAAGCCATTTGAGTATTTATTCAACATGTATGGCTTTTTCCTGAAGTAGTGGATATTTTCAGCCCACTTGTTGTGGTTTTCTTCTCTCTAGTTCAACACAATGACTTACTAGTTGACATGTACGTGCAATGTATGACTTTGAAACAATTCACTAGTAAACTAGTTGCACGTACATGTCAACTAGTAAGTCATTGTGTTGAACTAGAGAGAAGAAAACCACAACTAGTGGGCTGAAAATATCCACTAGTTTAGGAAAAAGCCATACATGTTGAATCAATATCTAACTAGTTGCATACAGTTGCTCACTAGTGCAAACAAAGCCAAACTAGTTGAAGGAAAGGCCTTATGCTGCGTTCACACCGGACGCGATGTGCTGTTTGGGGGCGGCGCGATTACATGTAAGTCAATGCAGAGACGCGGACAGACGCGAATTCGCTCCGACGGTGCGCATGAAGCGGTGGACGCGGCGCGAATCACACGATTGAGGCGATTGAACGGTGCCGTGTTAAACGCGAGAGTTCAATTTTTTCAACTCGAGCGTCAAATTCACGAGACGCGTTCTCGTGGAAGCCAATCAGCGGTGAGAATCTCAGCCGCCGTCACTGACGTTCAACCACACAACATCAGCCGTTAGCAGTTAGCAGTTAGCAGTTAGCACACAGAGCTCACAGCTCCTCATATCTGTTCAGAAACTAGACAAAAGTTAAACAAGTACAAACCACAGACTGTCTGTGTCATGGTGAATACAGTCGCTGCTTTATTTATGTCTGTAGGCCGTTGTTATGAGTGTGGAATGAGCATATACAACGTTAGCTTAGCCTGGTCGATCCGATCTTCATTCAGAAAACAAGCATTTTAAAAGGTGTTTTGCCTGCCGTCTTGTCTGCAGACTTGTCAAAGCCTTAATTCATGGTTGTTACTAACCGGTATCAGTATGTTGTTACTTCGGCATCATTTAGAAACGTGTATTACAATTTAATCACGGTAAAATATGTTCATTTGTTGTAGTTGTAGCTCCCGAGCCAGCGCGTCTTGTTTGAATGATGCGAGTAAACACAGCTGGCAGCCGCGGTGAACCTCCAGCATTTAGAGCGATGCGATAGGAGCGATTAGAGCGAAGCGAATAGTCGCATCGCGTCCGGTGTGAACGCAGCATTACATGTAAGAAAAATGTGTAACATGTACGGTCAAAGACTAACATGTTTATAACAGAACCTGACTAGTGAGAAAGAATGCCCTCCACTAATTAACTAGTAAGAAAAACATCTGTGTCACTAGTTTACTAGTGACTCCTCTAAGGCTTCACTAGTTAACTAGTGAGATAAATTGTGTGTAACTAATTAGCTAGTAAGGTAAAAACAATTGTACTAGTGTATCTAGTGGACAATTTGGACCTCACTAGTTAACTAGTGCACATTTTGAGCCTCAATAGTCAGCTTGTAAGACCAAAAGAGGCTTCAACTCTTTTGGTCAGCGTACACGTTAACTAGTGAAGGCAAAATGTTCACTAGTTAACTAACTAGTGAACATTTTGCCTTCACTAGTTAACGTGTACGCTGCAATATGTATATGATCGTGGGACATTTTATAAGCGGTGCTCATGAAATGAATAAAGCAGAAACACTGGACAGATCTTAAAATCAGGATGACGATAGATCCGTATGATAAACAACCTCTCCATGTTTTGCCTTAGACTAATATTTACGGAAGTCACGGCGATCTCTCAAAGCTGTGATCTGAAGAGGGTTACCTCCTCTTTCTATCCATCACTAATGTCACTCTGTTATCACAATGCCATTCTAATCCAAGCACCTTTCAAATTGCAGCTTAATAAAATGTTTTAAAGAGGATCTATATTCCTGTCTGCAGTCCTAAGGCAACTTTCTAATTTTAAGAAAGTCTTCAATGTTCTTACCTAATTTGATATACAGTCATATGATCATAATTACAACAATACTTTTGTTTTATATTTTTGTAAATATGGTCATATGGCTGTATTTTAAAACACAGTGTAGCTCTTAAAGAAACTATTTGTGCTGGGTGGCGCTCTATAGCTTAGGGCCAATAGGAGACCTCGATGCCTTCTTTCCCCTCCTCCTCATTAGCATTCTGTGCAACTAGTGTGACTAGTGCACATTTGGGATCCACTAGTACTACTAGTGAACATTTTAAGCCTCACTAGTTGAATTTAAATGTATCTCACTAGTTAACTAGTAAAGGGCAAAGGGTTCACTAGTTAACGTGTAGACATTTTGAGCCCCACTAGTTAACTAGTAAGGTCAAAAGAGGCGTCAACTAGTTAACTAGTGAACCTTTTGCCTTTTCTAGTTAACTAGTGAGTGATTCTGGGTGCTACTAGTTAACTAGTGCAGACAAATGTATGCCGCTAGTTAACTAGTTCTGCTTCTTTTTTGTAACTAGTTAACATGTCAGAGCTTTTGCAGCCCACTAGTTAACTTGTAAGACTTTTAGCGTCACTAGTACGGTCAGAGGGTCACTAGTTCATAAAATAGCTTACAAGTTGGGACTTTGGTGCTACTAGTGCTGCTCCTGGCGTCACTAGTAAGGCTTATGTGGTAACTAGTGTAATGTTTTATTTAACTAGTAAAGCAGAGTGCCAAACTAGTTTGACCATATATCTAACAAGTGAAATCAAAGAGCCAACTAGTGTAGGCAGCTGCCGTGTGATATCAAGGATATGGAATAAATACTCAAATGGCTGTCATACCCACTTAACGGGAAGAAAACCAGCTACCTGACGATATGAATCATTTTTATCGAAACAAAACACAACTCTAACGCCAAGCGCCTGAATTAGCACTAAGCGAAGGAGTGCTAACGCACTTAGCACATAACTCACGGTAGAAATATGTTATACTTCATTGAATCTGCACAAACAATATATCATATGAAAGCTGAGATTCCACAGATTCCAATGGTATACGTATCATCACTCCACGACCAAAACTTGCGGCAGCGAAGGCAAGGAAAGACAACACACAACTTCACTTTACGTAGCCAAAACGGCAAATACGTCTTACCTTTACTGTTTTCTGATCAAAAGTTATGTTCAATGGCATTACAACGCATAAAAACGCTGCTGAAGGTTAATTCAATGTCTCTGTGTCACTTTGAAATTATTACTGATAATCTATCATAACATTTTTGTCAAAGACTGAGTTTTCATATAGAGTGTGTGAGAGCTGTAACCCAGCTTCCGGTTTTGGGCTTGCTGGCTGCGCATCACTCTCTTCACCAATGGTATTATATATTGTTTAGATGGATTTAGGAACTTACCCTCGATTCGATTGGCTCTAAAGGTTCAAAAGTGGTGTCAATCACCAAAATCGACCGATGGGTTCTAGAGATATGGCAAATACACCCAAACGACCCCAGAAGTGGGTTTCTTTTCTCCAAAACCTCTCTAAAAAGGTCAAATTTCACTTGTTTTGCATCAATCTTGATACAGGGTACTTATTATATGTTATACTTTGGATTCCTAAAGCTTTTTGTCTACTATCCCATCATTCAAGGGTGGTTTTCACTATAAGTGATGGGTTTTTTTTGGACGGAAACTATAATTTTTCTTTTTTACTATGTTCAATCTGAATTTACTTTAAAATAAAAACATCTATATTGATTCTGACTGAAAAAAGATAATTAATTTACCCCTTTTAGAAGTGAAGATATAGTCATTTGTTCTGGGCATGTCATTTTCGAGCCTGAAACCTGAAAAACAGGCTCAGGGCTTAACATGTTAAACCATCATTCTGTTGGGGGTTTACTAGCAACTACAATGATGAGCCCATGTACCTGAGCACAATATACCTTACCTGTTTGAACTGTTTTAATTTTTAATTTTAAGCATCTGCCAAGTGCAACCCAATTAAACTACTTACATATGTATTTATAACATTCCACCACTGTTTTTCCAGTAATAATAATAATAATAAAAGAACGTGTGATAAATTCAAGTTTGCTGAAGTGCTCCACAGGGTTCACATAAGTAAGGTCAGCACCAAGACAGCTAGGCAGCTGATCTCGAACCATACCAGCTGAAGGATCTGTGGTTCAGCGGAGGCCGGTAAACGGAACAAGTGCAGTGATAGAGGTGATGATATGTTTGCTGAGCAAACAAATAGCAACCTTGTGTGTACTCAAAGGTATTAATTCCATATACAAATACCAACCTCTCTTAAGACATTTAGAGTGAAGGAGGGACAAATAGTGGAGCTGCCTAACTCTCTTTCTCTCTGAGCTCATGGTTATAAAGGGATTTGCCCTCCAGGTGAGTAGTGTCACAGTGCTTCAGTCCTCAGGAGCAAACATGGGGACCATAGGATCATGGATCATCTTCCTGACGCTGTTGGTCGGCTCAGTCTCTCAGATAGGTGAGTGGGGACCTGGAAAATGCTTACAGATTCACACTATTACAGATAGATATTATAGATAGACTAAAAGATGATTGGAAAAGGTCATAGAGAGGAAAACTGGACGTTAACAGAAATGTAGTTTGGTTGATGAATAAGAAAATATGACGTACTCAATATATTTTAATATTTTCCTTTTATTTGTCTGTAAAATATAAAAAGAAACTACAAATACATTACATCACATAATTGTCTTACTTTGGCTTTCATTGCATGAACCAGTTGATTACAGGTTACCCATCATCATACAAAACACAGACTAATGTCATGTTTCAACAGCCAGCTCCAAAGATTTTGAATTTTGATGAGTTTGAGTTTATGTGATTATTACCTATCCATTTGATTGTTAGTCTATGGCATGTTGGGTTTAGTTCAGCCAAGCATTAATATACTATATATTTTGCACTTCTTATGGCAGCATATGATTATTAACATTGCATCTCACCATTTCTTACATACCTGTTTAAAATGTATTTTTAGGCATTTTATAGACCAGATACAAAAACACGAGTGAGACTATACAAATGTAATATATGGCTTACATACATTAGTTTACTTATATTAGTATATATTTACTAAAAATAAATTGTACCCCCAAAATTAGGCTACAGAAAATGAAAACAAGGCACATTCCAAAATGACAGTGACAGTATAAAATAGCAAAACCATTCAAATGAATAAGCCTGTGTGGACAAAATATTGTATTGACAAAGTGTGCTAAACTTCAGATCTACAAAACAAATATCTCATAAAAACTATTCTACAGTTAAAAGGCCAAAAAGACACTACAATCTAATAAACAGTCACAGTTTAAAGTGCCACCAATAGCACTAAAATATGTCTTAGAGTACTGGTCCAACTGCCCATCAGACCGAGCAGATGGCCAATACTAATCTAGGATAATAGGGTCCAATCAGAGGACATGTCCCTGTTTGCTCATTGTAAGCATCATCAGACTTCAATATTCAGTGAAGAACTAAACCAGCTGATACACAGTTGTTGTGGGAAACATTTCAATGAAAATGTCCTCTCTTTACTACAGTAAACATCATTCCTTCTCTTCTGACAGGGAGCCTGAGTTAACTGTGTACATGCTTTAGATTTTTGCTCACCCTTTCATATCAGTTAAAAAGATGTTCTGATGTTAATCTCGTTTCAGCTAACACAAATAAGATCGGCCGAGTGTGCACGACTTGGGGTCGTTACCACTGGAAGACCTTTGATGGAGATTTCTTCCAGCTGGCCTCTAACTGTAACCATGTCTTGGTCTTCGAGTGTAAAGACAGCTACAAAGAGTTAAACCTCCAAATGAGGCGCACAGTCATCGATGACATCCCCACCATTAGCAACATTATCATGACGCTTGAAGGCTCTGTGGTGGAGCTGTCCAACAGCTCAGTGATAGTCGATGGCAAGACGTAAGTCCAGTCCAGATCAGTCCACCACATGTTTCCCTGAGACACTTTACCTCATTCGTTCTTCTTTCAGCCTGAGACTGTGTTGATAATGTTGGGAATGTTTCCTTGATCAGACATTTACATTCAGTACAACGCTATGGAAGCAGGAGTAGCTATTTTTGGATCTCGGTCTACCTCTGTGGATGGAGGTTCTGCAGTGGTCACGGACATAGCTAACTCCTTTCTCCTTTCTTCTTCTGAAAACTCCATTCGCACGGCAATCGCAGGAATGTGATAACTGCTTGAAAGCTTTATATAAATCTAACATCGAGTAAAGATTCTTCAGGTTCCTTCACAACAAATGACCTCTGACTGTTTTACTGCAAACCGTATTTAAATGACTTTCCCAATGTTGTAGATACTTAACAAGCAGATAAAGTTCAGAGATAAAGTTCCTTTAACTACAATGGGAACAACTTGGAGATGCATCTTTACTCAAATCCGCAATGGGTAGAAAATTACTCTATGTGATAAAAGCTTCATATAAATAATTAGTGCGAGGTTTTGCATGCAGAAAAATGAAAAAGCACCACTTCACATTTTAAAGACTATAATTAAGTCAGACTTTGTCAATCTTGGGTTATTGGTTGGTTTTGTACTTTGTTGTTTTTCACCTAAGTTGGTTACATGAAAGATATTATAATCATTCTATCAATCTATCAGTAATAAATCAGTAATCCTTGAATGCAGACATTTCCTGAACACAGCTTTGATTAGTCTGAAACTTTATGCAACTTGCAAATGGCAGTGAGACAGTTTCCAGATGTTACATATTTGTTCATATGTGTACACTTACTCTCTGCAGGGTGTCTCTGCCACATGTCACATTCGGCGTGAGTGTCATGCGGACGGATTTTAATATCATTGTGGAAGCTAAGCAGGGAATTACAGTGACCTGGAACCTGGACGACTCCCTGGACGTATGTAGCACACACTTCTGTCCAGTTCTGTGTTCAGCTGTATTGACATAGGGTTTTAAACACAATGGCAAAATGACTCTTAATTTCTCACACATATGCCTTAGCAAAACCCAGTTTGTGCACATGCTTGGAATGCATATGAAAACAAAGAAAAACAATTATTCTTAAAGAATAAGGCTCATATTATTTATTTATTTAATAAAAGCAACAACTCATAAGAAAAGGCCCAAACGATCGAACAAAAACAATAAACCTATCTTTCAAGCTATTTTGTTTATCGCCACAAGAGCTTGTCCCGCCTTGCTACATAACTCCATTGTTGTCCTCATCAAACTGCTTACCACAGTCACAAGAAATCACAACCCCTGAAAAGGTTGATGAAGAATAAACAAGATTAGTGGGGAGCAGGAGTTCACTCATATTAATAGTGACGTGTGACGAAAGGCAAACATACTTGACACAGTTACCTACAACTATTTAAATATAGAGTTGGTGCTGATCCATTTAAACACTTTTATTTAGCGATTCAATTGATACACTTTCTTTCCTCTCAATATATTAAGCCTTCTAGTTACCGGCACTGTACCACTTTAATACACTCCCAATCTGAATGAATGATAGCTGCTCAGCTATGGCATTTAAAGGTACCATTATAAGGCAATTTATTTGAAAATAAGATCTTAGTATTGCTCACAAAACCCGCATCCCTTATTTCAAGTTTCCCAATGTGTGTGGTTTTGATAGCTGTGAAAGAATGCAGTGCCAAAATCAAAAATAATTTCAGAAGTGACTAAGTGGCATAGTATTAGCTATTGTTCTTTCTAAAGCTTGGGCATTAGGGAAACTAGGTGCAATATACATGTATATGGGATGAGTTAATGTGATTAATGTCATGTTTGAAAGTACACAGAATAAAGTGTTTATGCTTTCCAATAACCTTTGGTCACCTGTAAGCTTTGCTTGTGAGCATGTTGTATTTGGCTCGCGACATATTATATAAATCTGATGCCATTCAAGCCTTAACTCAAATATTGGATGATTTCAGCAGTGAGTCACTTAGGGAATTTGTGTGACAGGCTATGCCCTAGAGATAAGCAAACAATATCAATATGCACAATGTGAATATAAAAGAGTGAATTTTGCAATAACAGGTCATGCACCAGCTTGGAAAGCAAAACTTTACTCTCCTACCGTAGCAATGCCAAAGAGTTGACAGAGCACATGAGTATGACCTACTCAAAATCTTAGATGGATTACATAGGAAAAGTGATTTGGTATGTCAAAATATGTTATAATAGTATTTTGCTTCATCTTAAAAGCCTGCTTTGAATAATGAATGATTCATTTATAACTTGTGTTTCGCCAATTACTTCTCTATGTTTCGTCCATGTTCACAGATTGAAATTGATGAGAAATACCAGAACAAGATATGTGGACTCTGTGGAAACTTTGACGGTGTGCCCAATGATTTGATGGAAAATGGTAAGATTTTTCTCACTGTACTCAACGTGGGATCACAGGCCTGCACTAGCTCAATCCTGTGTCGCGTTAAATGTTTCATAATCACACTGAATATAATTAGGCCTTTTCTTCCAATGATGGATAGAATCAATATTTTTATTTAAAATTAACATTTACTTAATTTATTAACTTAATTTATTTATAAATCACATTCGAATACAGATATCTTTAGCAAAGGTGGAGCCTGTGCGAATTTCTCTTGAAGTTTTAGCTGATGCTGCTTTCATGCTATCATGTGACTAAGGAATAAAAACCCTCCCTGCTTTAAAATGGGTACAAACTGTGTTCCAAGTATTTATTTACATCAAAGTGCTGTCCATAATGTCAGTGGCCATTTTTGTGTGATTGTCTGTAGGCGCTCGGCTGTCCGTGAGCGACTTTGCTGACACCTACAAGGTGGATGGGCCAACAGAGCGTTGTGAGGAGCCCGCACCCACCCCAGTCCAGAGCTGTGGCGATAAGGTAACTCCTCACTCCAAACATGTTCCCTTAAATTAAGTCATTTGTTAGAGGGATCAGATTCCCTATACTATACTATCAATGCCAAGCTTGAAAAAAGGCCCAGAATGTAATATTAAAGGTCCCATGTCATGCTTTTCCGGTTATAACCCGTCCCCTTGTGTGTTATGAAGGTTTTTATGCATGTAAACGGTCTGCAGAGTCAAAAACCCTCAAAGTACACCCTGTAGGGAGGAAAACTCTTGGCCAGGTCACTCTTGGAAAAGAGATTTTAATCTCAATGACCAAATGGACCAATCCGCGGACTTCCTCACACACACTCAATCTTTCTCAGCTGCAGCTCTGCCGATTTCTCCTCCCTGAGACGGCGAAGCTGTGAGTCTGTGTGTGAGCACACACACAAACTCCCAGCCAGGCTGCGGGTGTGTGTGTGTGCTCGGGCTGGTTTCGGGCTGGGTTTAGCTGGGTCTCGCTGTCTCGCAGACGGCCACTGGGCTCACAGGGAGGGGGGGGGGGCAGGAGCTCCAACAAGCCGTTTAGGACAGAGAGTGAATACCGGTGAATACACATACTTTACAGAGATGCTGTATGAGAAACCAATGTGAGTTTGGAAAATTGCACAGTATAAATCTATTTTAGTAGACCTCAACAATGGAATTATGATCAGTAGAAATGGCCATGGCATGGGACCTTTAAGATTGCCTTTAGATTTGTTTCACAAGAAAGGACCATACCACCACAATTTGAGCTGGAACAGCCCGCCAATAAGACGGAGTCAAGAATTTTGGGAAGACAGAAGGGGGTTTTTCTCCCAACACGAATGATACCCACCTTTCACTTTAAACACCTGCATTGAAGACCAGGCTGGACCCCTGGAATGGTGTATCTGCACCCAAGGGTTTTTCGAACAGTTTGCCTGACCCCAGTGATTATTTTATTCTCAGCATTTATTACAAGCCAAAAAACTGAGATTATCTAAGAGATATGACAGACAAAGGGTGGAGGCATTAGGGAAGTACAAAATACCACCCCAACACCCCCTGCGTGAGCAGGCTGTAGCCGTAGAGGCGGTGGAGGGCCTGTGATGGAACCCATCGGGAGAGATTGTCTTGAGTGGAGATGCCCGTGGGCCTTTGTTCTGACCGCTGAGCGTCTCCACTGGGTCTATGCTGGTGTCTGTTATGTGTCATGCCTGGAGGATGACTGGTTTAAAAAAGAGTGTCTGAATCGGTTGGGTTAGTTTGCCATTGAGGAGCCGTGGTGAGTGGATTCTTTCAAAATATGAACTTCAGCCTTTGTCGAAGTTTTGAACTGCGAATGTACGTTTCGGCACACAGTCTGTCTGTGGAGACATCTGAGACAAATGAGGGCGGATGACCAGGTAAAAGTAGCAAAGCAGAGGGGTCAGAGGTGTGGTTGAGGCATGGCCATGGTTCCAAACCCAAGTTAACCAATCAAATGAAAAGAGGTGCTGCAGCACAGGCAGTAAGAGAAAAATAAAGAGCTTTTTGAACATTAAAGCATGTCCCACACTAAATACTAATATGAACCAGAACATTAGCAAAATATGTCCTTTTACACCATTTATTACGTACTTATTGTAATTTTGTAAGATAAGCAGGGTGTGTGAACCAGTGAACCTGTGTTTCTGGATTTGCTTGGAAGAGTGAATTATCAGACTACAAACTAATTCTCTATGAGATCAGAATATATATAAATTCAGCCATTAACCATTTTGAATGCGAAAGATTTTGTCAGCCCAGTCTGTGCAAACATCCAGAGGCTTTCCCTACAACAAGGGATCAACTTGTATCTCAGTTGGCTGCCAGAGTGGATTGTGCAGCTAAGTTTATATATATATATATATGTTTATATAGTTTGATAGAAACAGATATTTGGATTTTATAACACATTGATTGATTTTGTTTTTTTCAGCAACTCTGTGACCAGATCTTCTCCAGTCCTCCTTTCAGAAGTTGCAGAGACCTTTTGGACGTGGAATACTTCAATAAAGTCTGCAGGAATGATATGTGCAACTCAAAAGAAACTACTAACTCTACCCTCTGCAAAACCATATCAGAGTACTCCAGACAGTGTGTCCATGCAGGGGGCAAGACAGAACAGTGGAGGGATGCAACGTTTTGCCGTAAGAGAGATGCTTTTTTGCAGTTGACTTGAATGTTCTGCATCAGTTGCTGTGTTGATTGCAAAATGGCTTGATTGTCCTGGTACAGCAATGTTTAAGTCTTTGTCTCCACAGCCAAGAAATGTCTACACAACATGGAGTTCATGGAGTATAGCAGTCCATGTGTTGACAGCTGCTCCACCCCTCAGGCCAGCCAGACATGTAACAGGGACTACAGGGATGGCTGCGCCTGCCCTAACGGTAGACTACACATTGTACACTACAGTATACACCTGCTTTGTTCATTCACAACTTATCTCAATCATTCCTGGTGCAGACGTAAAACATGAAAGAAATGATTATTATCTCCCCTCAGGAACTGTCTTTGACGACATCAGTAAAACTGGCTGTATTGCTCAAGATCAGTGTCCGTGTCGGCAGAAAAACAAGTTGTACAAGTCAGGAGAGTCCTACTCAGACAACTGTAGATCCTGGTAAGATGAAAACATGAATAAAACTGAATAAGAGTGAAATGAACTGAATTTTGACCTGCTTTCTGAAGTCTCAAATGTATGACTTCAACATGTTGTTCACACAGTAATTTAATGATCTCGTTTTAATTATTGTTTATATTTTACCAGGTCATTTAATCTTTTATGATGAGTATAGTGAAACCGTTATTGCATACCCACAAGTGCTAATGTCTTGAATTACTTTTAGTATAATCCACACATATGTCACATGAATGGCTAAATATAACACTATGTCCACTCTTTGTTTATCTATTTAATCAATTAAAAGCAGTTAATTGCATTGACATTGAATCCACAGCATTCAAATCTTTAGTTATCACTACAGATTGCAGGCATATGATATCCATACATATTGTAATTTACCTACATATAGTCTGTGATAACAAATCTCTTCATTTACCCTTGTGCTGTTAGCATTGAAAAAGCCATGTTAGCTCCTTTATCAGGGAGTGAGACCTTTAGTGAAGTCATTAGAGTTATGCTTCAGACCGGCAACAGGTCGAACTTGTTCGATTCTGCTCTTTGTATCACAGAAAGACTACAGTATACCTTGTTCCTACCTCGGTGGGTAGTTATTTTATTAAACTCCAGTAAACGTGAACATCTTACATCTCATGCCTGTATGCTCTGCATGTGTGTAACACCCAAACATGTCAGAGTAGCAACATCACAATTGGTAGGCAGCTCTACTGCCTAAACAATAGTTCCTACTATTACAGAACTGATCCAATGTAGCT
This sequence comes from Trematomus bernacchii, assembly GCF_902827165.1. Lineage (NCBI taxonomy): Eukaryota > Metazoa > Chordata > Actinopteri > Perciformes > Nototheniidae > Trematomus > Trematomus bernacchii. The sequence continues at coordinate 2,486,693 of NW_022987710.1, forward strand.
CCAGACTTGATGTTCTTAATGGGCACATACAATAGTTTATCATGACATCTTTCCTTCTGCAAAAACATGTTCTAACCGCCGATCATGCAGTCAAGCCAACACAAAATACTTCTCTAAATTGAACAGGTTTGTTTCAAAGCATCGCAGCATTAGTCATGCAGTAACCCAATTTTAATAAGTTACCTTAAATTGTCATGCAGTATAGGCTTCTTTTTACCAAAGGTAACTAGAACACTGATTCTACTGCTGTGTGTGTGTGTGTGTGTGTGTGTGTGTGTGTGTGTGTGTGTGTGTGTGTGTGTGTGTGTGTGTGTGTGTGTGTGTGTGTGTGTGTGTGTGTGTGTGTGTGTGTGTGTGTGTGTGTGTGTGCTGACAGTGTGTGTGAGAGTGGACAGTGGAGTTGTACAGAGGAGAACTGTCCAGGAACCTGCTCTCTGGAGGGGGGGGCTCACATCAACTCCTTTGATGGCAAAGCCTACACCTTCCATGGGGACTGTTCCTACGTCCTGGCTAAGGTACCAAACACACACATCCTCAACTGCAACACTCCTTGTATTCCTATTTACAGCAACGTCTGAGTATTGTGTGTCTATTTATTGTACTGTCCTCCATTTCAGTCTTTCAGTCATAATTCATTTCAAGTTTTGCCCTCATGTGTGTTTCAGCAGAGTAATGGCTCCTCGTTTGCAGTGCTGGTGGATCTGGCCAAGTGCGGCATGGCTGACAGTCAGACCTGCCTCAGAGCTGTAACTGTGAGCTTAGCCAGCCGTTCTGTGGTAAGCCATGCACACACCACACACACACACACACACACACACACACACACACACACACACACACACACACACACACACACACACACACACACACACACACACACACACACACACACACACACACACACACACACACACACACACACACACACACACACACACACACACACACACACACAAACAAACACAGACACACTTGTCTTTGAAATCATGTCTGTCATCGGCACCTTTTCATTAGCTGCAACAACAAGTGCAAAAGGAATGGAAGTCACCCTTTCTGCTCTTTGTGATGAATATATGCTTGTACCATGAAGACTTTTTTTTTTCGGTATTTCAGAGGTTTAACCTACCACTAAGTAGAAGAAGATTACTCATGAGAAAATCGTATTGCCTATTGAGCAGCAAAATAAAACATATTTATCTGACATAGCTGGAAGCCGATAATTTGTAAGACTACAACTCTTAAGAGAATGTATACTTGCACATAGCTTGTTTTTTTATTTCTTGTTATTATTGTCTACTTTGTATCTATTTATTATCAACCCTACCAATAGAGATAATCTTACAAGGAGGACAAACGAGTGTCTCCCCTAAACACACACACAAAAGATGCGATGATTGTTGGACTCCTGTTTCATACTCTGTGTCTCCCTCCACAAACTCTCAGGTTATTAAAATGACGGCTAGCGGGCAGGTCTATGTGAACCAGATTGCCTCTATGCTTCCACTGTTTACACGTGAGTTACTGAACACACAATGATTAAGAGACAGCTGTAAATGTTTATTTATTTATTTAAATACAAACTTCAGAGTTGTTAGTTGCAAGTTATAAGAGTGTTGAATTTGTATTAATGCGGAAGATGAAGATAAATTAAGAGAATATGAACATGAGAAGAGAATTATAGCAGAATACTGACACCTGTGTGTTCTGCCTGCCGCAGCGATGCTGAGCGCCTTCAGTCCGTCCTCCTTCTACATCGTCATGGACATCAAGGTGGGCATTCAAGTAATGGTCCAGCTGTCCCCGGTGATGCAGGTCTTCATCTCCGCTGACACTTCTCTGAAAGGAACCACCTCTGGTATGGCTTACATTATTGTTTCAGTGTCTGGATAGACATTTGATTTGACATTATGATTTCAGCATAGTATTCAATTAAATTACTGGTTCTAATATGTTTCTGTTAATAATAATTCAAATGTCATGTAAGGTTTCTGTGAAATAATGTATCACCTCACCCCACAGGTTTGTGTGGGAACTTCAACAACAAAATGAGTGATGACTTCAAGGTGATTAGTGGGCTGGTGGAGGGTACATCTTCAGCCTTTGGCAACTCATGGAAAACTAGAGCCAAGTGCCCCGACATTATAGCAGGATTTGGACACCCCTGTCGCCAAAGCATCAACAAAGGTAGAGCTAGACTTGTGTCTTTGACACCTCATAAGGTGTAATGTAGATGGTCATACCATGTGAAAGCATACCATGCCACTTTTCAGAGTTAATCATGACATTTTCAGTGCGTGTGGTGTTTTGTAAATACTTCATTTCTGTATGTTTCTGTCTCTCAGAGAGTTATGCCAAGTACTGGTGCTCCAAACTCGCCGATCCCCAGGGACTGTTTGCTTCCTGCCATTCCTTAATTAGCCCCAGCATGTACAAAGATGTAGGTCTGCACACAAAAAGCTGTAATGACAAAAAACTAAACAACTAAATTAATGTAGCCTACTGTTAAATGTCAATGTTGACTGTGTCTCCTCCCAGAACTGCATATATGACAGCTGTAACTGTGAGAACAGTGAGGAAAGCATGTGTGCCGCAGTCTCCGCTTATGTTTATGCCTGTGCAGCTGCAGGGATCCATTTTAGAGGCTGGAGGAACACCATCTGTGGTGAGTGCACCCTATCGACGTCAACAAATAATTAACCTGGATGAAAAATGTATTTAATTAAACATACACTATTTTGCTACTTCTCAAATCGTATCTCTCATACTAGGAAAATTCAGTGAATCATGTCCAGGAGAAACTGTGTATGACTACAACATGACCTGCTGCCAGCGCACCTGCCGCTCCCTCAGCCAGACCGACTACTCCTGCCAGAGCAGCTTCACCGCGGTGGACGGCTGCGGCTGTGCAGAGGGAACTTACATGACCGAGGAGAGCCAGTGTGTGTCCAGAGAACGCTGTCCCTGCTATGATAAAGACACCATTATTCCTGCTGGGCAGACTGTCAACAAAGATGGCAACACATGGTAAAAACATAGTGTAATGATGTCAGAGGTTAGGCATTCAGGAATAACATAAAATAATCGTTTATAGTGAGCTGCCAATCTTGAAAATTGTATTCGATTTAAGGGTTATACAATGGATACATTTGAGAGTCAAATTAAGTGGGGGATAGTAAACATAGTTTAAAGACTAAGGAGTTATTTCAGGAAGAGGAACTGTAATGGAAACAAGCCAGCATCTCTGTGTTTGTATTTTGAGATGTTAATGATAGCATGGCAACATGCTATCATTAGCATTAGCAACTGATGTTAATGATTCATAGATTAATGCACACCATCACTATCCTAGTTACGAATGTTAGCATAGCATGCTAACATTTGCTAGTAGTGTACATAAAGTACATAATAAGGGATTGGACAAATTAAAATGTTGACCTGATGATTTTAATCAAGTTTAAGGATCTCCAAAGTTATTAGGACTCATCCTGAGGATGATATAAATCTCTAAGTCAAATATTATAAATAATGACGGAAATACATAGTGTCAACAAACCTTAAGCAAATAAAAACAGTTTTATCATAACTAGGGATGGGTATCGAGAACAGGTATTGGTATACCGTTAAGCCGCTGGACAAACGGTGCTGCTATCGGTATATGAATTACGCTACTTCCTTAGTTTAAACAATTCTGGTTGGTTGGGAACCTTCATCCCGTGTGACGTATCCGGTTTGATTACCACTCTGATTGACCACTGTGAATGCCACTCGTCATCTCTCCTAACAGCGCTCTTATTATGTGAGACTCCCGGGGGCAGACCATAGCAGGGGCAGACGCAACATCTTGCTAGAAACAGCGTTTCAAGGCTTCTTAACATTTAACAACCTATTAATGATGCATACCCACTTAACGGGAAGAAACTCAGCTAACAGACGATATTAACCATTTTTACCTACACGGAACAGAAGTCCAACACCAAGAGTCTAAAATCAACACTTAGCAAAACGGGCTAACGGGGCTAACGGCTACTTTAGCACATCACTGGCAAAAGCGATCTTTTCTACGTCATTTTATCCTTTTATCTGCACAAACAACATATCACATGAAAGCTGAGATTCCATTGGTATAAGTCTCATCACTGTACAACCAAAACTCACTGAACTAGCAGCCAGGAAAGAGCAAGAAAACTTCACTTTACGTAGCCATGATGATAATTATGTCTTACCTTTGCTGTTTTGTGATCAAAAGTTGTGTTCAAGGGCATACAAACGGTTAATCCAATGTCTCTGTGTAACTTTAAAATGATTACTGATAATCCATCATTACAATTATAAATAATAAACGCAATAAACGGATTATAATGGTTAGCCGACCGGAGCTTCCGGTTTAGGAGGTGCGCACGCAGCGTCTCGTTTTAACTGAATAATGGTCATGTTTACATGGATTTATGAACTGCCCCTAATTACCCGCCCCCCTTCCAGAGACACACTGTCAAACACACTCAGACCTGCTTGGTATGACATTTAAAAAGTTACATTAAATAATATATAAAAATAAATTACAATAAAATGACTGTTGTTTAATGTTCACATCTTGTAATCATGTCTATCATTTTGAGAACCAAATGATTGAAAAGTATCGATAAGAGTATCGAAAAATGCCGGTATCGATAAGCAGTATCGGTATCGATAAAATCCTAACGATACCCATCCTTAATCATAACACTAATATAGTGAATTAAGCTCATTCTAAGCTTTTTTGTAACAAAATGAAAAAAATAAACTTGGCTTGAGTTTTCAGTTACTTAAAATCTAGCAATCTATTTTGGATATGTGGACATTCCCACGCTGGAATTATAGGAATTTCTATTCTACCAATGGAACAGTTGATATGGAAAATGAGGGGCAGCTAGAGGACATTGTAGCAAGTCAATATTATTTCAGTACGATAAAGAATTCCATTGACAAACATTGAATGGTTTCAGGATGCTAGCTGATGACTTGAACTCTTTTTGTCACAGTGTCTGCAGACAAGGAGCCCTCAGCTGCTCAGGAGGGACACAACTATCAGGTATGTTTCAAAATATGCACAGAATCAAATCCTATTTGGTGAATGCTATTGTGCTTAACTTTTGATTTGTGAATGATAATGATTAAATGTTAATCCCCTTGTAATTTCCATCCTTTTGAATTATCTTCCAAATCATGAAAGATGATCCTCAGATGAAAGAAAATCATTCCTGTTAATTCGTAGTGTGCAATATAGTTATAATAATCATATGCAGTATGCAATATTATGACAAGATCACAACGCTCTTCATCATGAGTTTCTCATTTATTACCCAGTCTCCCCATCATGTGCTGGCCCAATGGTTTACTTTGACTGCTCCACTGTTCAACCTGGGGTCCCTGGGACTGAGTGTCAAAAGAGCTGCAGCACTCTGGACATGGGTTGTGTAAGTACAGAATAGCGTGCACAAACACTCTCACACACACACACATACACAAACACAAACATACACACGCTGTCGCTAACGCAGATGTCTAACATACATGACTAACAGCCTTTTCCGCCCCCGCTGGTGTGCTACAGATCAGTAGCGGCTGCACATCGGGCTGCATGTGCCCTGACGGCCTGGTGTCGGACGGGCTGGGAGGCTGCGTCACAGAGAGCAGCTGTCCATGCCTGCACAACGGACAGGCCTATCAGCCCGGGCAAACTCTCACTGTGGACTGCAACACCTGGTTTGTGCACTTCTTTACACATACACAGTATTGTATATAGCTGCTGGGTAATACACACACTATCTTTACTCCCAGCGGCTCAGGGAGAAAGCCCTCAGGATTATCAAAGACCCCCATCACCCCAGCCACAAACTGTTCTGTCTGCTGCATCAGGACTAAAACCACCAGACTCAGGGACAGTTTCATCCCATAGGCCAGGGGTTTTCAAAGTGTGGGAAGGTGAGCCTCCCCTCAGAGAACATAAGAACAGCCGCGCCCCCCCTCCCAATTATTATTGCTATTATTATTATTATTGTTGTTGCAGGGGTATTCAATTGCATTTCAAAGAGGTCCAGTAAGAGAAAATGAAGACTGTTTCTCTCCTCTTGTCTCGTCTCTGTGTGTGTTTGAATCTGTCGTGCTGACTCACTGACTGCACCGATTTGATTGGCTGAGTAGCGTCACCTCCCTAAAACATTAAACAATAACTTTTTAAAACCTTTTTATCTTTATGTTTTAAACATATTGTATAAAACTCCCCCACTACTTGGACTATTCCTTGCACCCCTCAAGAAAAAATCATCCTCTGGCTGCAGCCTTGACCGGCACTTGCTTTTGATCCAAGTCAATGCGGAAAACCCGCACTCACACAGGTAGTGGAGGTGAAGGGAATGAGCACTTTTACAGCCTTTTTGGTGAGGTGGGGGAACTCGGTCTCCACAGACAGCCAAAAGTGTGCAAGTGTCACTTTACTTGTCTTTTTCTCGTTATTTTTTTTCTCACGCTGCGCCTCCCCTGAAGCTCTCTGGCGCCCCCCAGGGGAGGCGCGCCTCACACTTTGAAAACCGCTGCCATAGGCCAGACTGTTAAACACCTGAACTAGAACTTCCATAATATTTACCTGTTTACAACTTACAAATTATTTATCTAATATATAATATTCCAATTACTTGTATATATACTCTGATTGCACTATTTCTATTCTATTTTATTTGTTTTTTTATTTGTATTTACTTGCACTATTTTATCTGTTTTATTGTGTTGCACTGTTGGAGGAGCCTGTGACCTAAGATTTTCATCGACATAACTACACCGTAGCTATGTACGAATGACAATAAAAGGCTTGAAACTTGAAACTACACTGTATATCCTCTCACACAATGATTTTCCATGGTATTTTATTTTTGTAAAATTAACAAAATTAAGTAACAGCACTTTGAAATACAACTTTTTATGAAAATACAAATATTTAGAAAATACATCAGTCAAGACATAATCCAATATATACAAGTAAATGTTTATCATTCTTTTAGTAAATGTCTATTATGACTTTACCAAGTACTACACCTGAACCAAACCAGTGCAGCAAGATAGCAATGACTTACTTTCTCTTTTCACTGCTATGCGATCCATGGTAAACATCCGCTCTGGTATTATGGGGCAACTCTGGGTCAAACTTAGTAATGTTATATATTATTTGCATTTTTTTTTTTTAATACATTAAGCTTTCCAGTTGCAAACATTAAGATGTTAACATTGACAGCCCGATAGAAAAACCTAAAGATGCATTGATTCTTTATGGTAGGTTTAACTTATTAAAGTTTGTTTCTGGTGTTTGTCTCCCCAGCTCCTGCAGTGGAAGGAAGTTCACATGTACCACCAATATCTGTGATGCAGTGTGTGGTATCTATGGTGACGGGCACTTCGTCACGTTTGATGATAAGAGGTTTGACTTCAATGGAGAGTGTGAATACACACTTCTACAGGTAAAGTGGCAGATGGAAAGAGGAACAGTGAATACAATTGTAATCCTTAAAATGTCTCAACTGTGCTTACTATGGTTACACTAAATGTTTACAGTGCAGTCAAATATCTTTCAATAATCTGTCTTTTTCCATCATAACCATGATCTGATTACTGAATTAGCAGTAACTTAAACTATGTCCGTTATGATCACTAAGGCAGGCGGATATCATTCAAATCAGATTTGGCTGGATAAAATGCTGCATCGATTCCTGCGAGGCCCTCAGGTTTAAGAGGACAACTTCCGAATCAGGATCAGAAATCCTTTATTTGTCCCACAGCGGGGACATTTACGTTATTACAGTAAAGAGTGGCATAGCAGGAAAAAAAGGCATGCAAAAATAAAGAATAAGCTAACTTATTAATATAGAGAAGAAAAGCACATTTATAGTTACTACTAGAATACAAATAAAGCCAAATAAGTATACATAGTAACATAGAAAAATTGCACATCAATCATCTCTAATGGGGTCTTATTTCATGCAAAAAGGTTAAGCATTGTAACTTGGTTTCCAGTAATTACATCCTGTGTCTATGCCTAACTCAGGACTACTGTGGCGGCGGTCAGAGCAACGGAAGCTTCAGAATTATCTCGGAAAATGTTCCATGTGGAAGCACAGGAACCACCTGCTCCAAGGCCATCAAGATCTACATGGGGGTAAACACAACACACGTACACCGAGCACATGTTCTGCCCAAAGTTGTTGGCATGAGGCACATTCTAACACCAACATACAGCTCTGGAAAAAATTAAGAAACCACTCCAAATGTTTCTTTAATCTCAATCTCTACATGTATGGCAGCCATTACATTCCAGTGTCTGCTGAATTCCAACACAGATAAATGTTGTAAGTAGTTTACAGAATAAAATAAAATAAAAACTTTTTTTTTACTCAAAACTTACCTATACATATTTAAAAACAGAGAAACTGATAGTTTTGCAGTGGTCTCTTCATTTTTTACAGAGCTGTATATTATAGACATTTAAATGATAGATTGTTGTCCTATCGTAATGCCTTGATGCAAATGCCCTAACTATAGAGAATACCTTGTGGTCATGTGCAGCCTGTGTGTATATTCACATTCAATGTCACTGCAAATGAAAATGTGTCCTTGCTACTGGCATGCAGTCTATTTGGATTGGTTTCTTTCTGAAGAAGAAGGCATTTTACGTTCCCTTTAATTAAATGGGATTTACCATATCATGTTAAAACTAGAGAAGAAAGATGAATTGATCAAACCTTAACCTGTTCCCACTTATTTAACTCCATGATGATTTGATTTTGCCCACAGGATAGTGAATTCCAATTAAAAGATGAGAAGTTCAGCGTGCTAAAGGGCAGCGGTGGTAAAGATGGTAAAGGTCGGTTACACAAGATGGGCATCTACCAGGTGGTGACCATCAAGCCAGGACTTGTGATTGTTTGGGACCAGAAGACCAGTCTTTTCATTAAACTCAACCCACAGCTCCAGGTAAATAATAATCATGCCTCTATTTCTTAATTTTTCATATTGATACGGGCAGTTACGTTTCAGATTTACTCAATAGTTGGTTGAAATATCGCAATATTATTTATTTTTGGTGGACATGCTGAATAACAGCGAGTCAAATAACACGGTGCTGATATCAAGATGTATTACCCAACCCAGCAACCAAATTGAGCTTTAAAGGCACTTTATATATCTTTATATATAACTTAATTGAACAGCCCATTCGCTAATAGGTGCAACCTTGTCACTGTTCTCATCAAGTTAGTGACTAGCCGGTTATCATTGTTTAAAGCTTTTATCTCCGTAGATGGCGGAGACTTAACAGATAAAAGAAGACTGAATTTAGTCGTTTTAAACCTGACAGCATTATTTAGTTTTCTGCAAAGAAATTGGCCATAAAAGGTGTTTAAGCCTGGACCTTTAGTAGCTATTTTGATGTTTTAATCAATCAATTCAGCTTCAAATTAGCTAAAGGTACATTCCTCATGGGAATTAGCAATACTCTGAAATGTTCTGTAGAAAATTATGTCACAACTGGAAAGTATTCTTTCATTGAAAGATTAGCAAGAATGGCGCTAAAGCCGTTTTTCAATTAAAATCATGTTTCCCTTCTTCTCCTGACTGGTATTTGTAAGAGTTTTGATTGATCTATATTAACTCCTGCCAAGTACTTTTTTTGTGCAAACTCTTTTCCCAGATAGTTTCCAATGCCCCAGATAGTTTAGTGTAAACTAGCCCTCTGGAACGTCAGTGTACAGTTTCTATGAAAGGTCAAGGCATCAGATGAATATGCCATACCTCCACTTGGGTGAAGAATATTTGCCTTACTATGTATCAGTCCCATCATAGCTATATATATACTGTCATTGTGCTTCCCCCTTTAGGGTCAAGTATGTGGTCTGTGTGGAAACTACGACGGTAACAGCAAGAATGACTTCACCACACGCTCCCAGGAGAAAGTTGCAGATGTTCTAGAATTTGCAAACAGTTGGAAGGTTTCATCCGACTGCCCAAATGCCAAACTCGTCACTGATCCCTGTGCCTCGAACCGCTATCGAGCAGCCTGGTCCCAGAAACAGTGCAGCATCATCATCAGTGTCATCTTCCAGAGCTGCCATGCAAAGGTAACAACGTTATCAGACTCATACAAATCAGATGCTGTGGTATTTGGAAAATTCGATATTTGTAAATGTGTCCCAATCTAGGACTGATTACGATTACTTATTTTGTTCCCGATGCCATAGTTGCCACTACTACAAGCATGGAACGCCATTTTTTGTTATGCCCTACTTTTATCATTTTCCTAAACTATTTTGCTAAACAGTACACTGTTGTGTGTTCAAGGTTGACCCTGGTCCATACTTTGATTCTTGCGTGAGAGACTCTTGTGCTTGTGACTCTGGTGGGGACTGTGAGTGTCTCTGCACTGCTGTGGCTGCTTATGCCAAAGCTTGTAATGAAGCTGGGGCCTGTGTTAAATGGAGAACTCCAAAGCTGTGCCGTAAGTTTTGCCACCATTACACCAGGAAAATCTGAGATACAGCATTCGAGGATTTGTAGAAAGTGTCTTTAAAAAAATAAACAAGTTTGTCATATGTAACAAGAGCAATGAAGTACATATTTTGTTTCTTGCAGCTGTTTTCTGCGACTATTATAACTCCCCTGGTGAATGTGAGTGGCATTACAAGCCTTGTGGAGCTGACTGCATGAAGACATGTAGGAATCCTTCAGGAAACTGTTCCACGCTCATCACTGCCCTCGAAGGTACTTTCCACAGCTATTTTAACATGCCATCATCTTGACTAGAGGAAGGTGTTAAGGTCATGCTTTGAGTACAACTCAGGTCAACTGACTGAAACGTAGACCTTTATTCTAAGAAATAAAAGAGATTTTGTAAAACTGTGAGTAGGATTTACTGGAGAAAGTTGCGTACGGTTGAAACCCCCAAAACTGCTTATGCACGTCTACCTGCAGTTTCCCTGTTTGTTTTTTTTCACAATTAACTGGAAATATTGGGCACTTTTCTGCTGAATTTTACCACTGTGCAATATCGAGGTTCTTGTTTGGAAGGTGGAGACTTATAAATCATGTTATTTGGTGGTCGCAGTGTGGACATTACAAAGAGCATATAGCGGACGCTGTGAGCGCTGCTTCCCCAGAAGGTCAGACATATTTGTACATAAACAGTTGGTACTTCATTCACAAAAGATATATTTCAGTGTATTTCCTGCTGCGTGTTCCAGTTTTTAATCAGCTGTGTCAACCTTTTGAGTCTATATTCTACATCGAGCATACGTGATGTCAATATATGAGGCCCCTGTGCACGGTCATTATTTGAGACCAAGCCTTTCAACAAATTGCATTTGGCAGTGTTAGTAAAGAGTTTTGAGTTTAAGCACTATATGAATGCCGCTGCATTCATAGTGCCATTAAGCAATACTTCTATTTCTACATATGTTAATCAATGTTATAATGGTGTTGCAGGCTGCTATCCACAGTGTCCCCCAACCCAGCCCTACTTTGATGAAGACACCATGAAGTGTGTCACCTGGCGTCAATGTGGCTGCTATGATGACAAAGGCACCCACTACAGCATTGGAGATAAGGTTCCATCGACCAACTGTCATACTTGGTATGTCTCATTCAGAGAATTTATTGTACATACAATTTTAAATTTGGTCTCAATCAAGTCAAAGCCCGATAAATGTGTATGACCTAGATGTGAAAGCTTGAAAGTTGAAGTTTAAACCATTCGTAAGGAAGAAGAAATCTGTATTTAAAACACTTTTCTGCATATCTACATTCCCTCAATTATTTCAATAACACATAGTGATAACTGTGTTTTTAGTAAAACAGCACCCATTAGTAATGGTTCAGGCAAAAAGTGGTACTGCAGCACAGGAGACTATGAGAGGACTTAAAATCAAAATGATCATTAATTCAGATAAAGTTCTGTAATGAGTCGATATTGCTAAAGCTCCTCTGACCAGGAAGATGCTTAAAAAAATGTAGAAAGCGATGTCTTGTTGAACTGAAAAGGCGAATTGGCGGGTCCAATTGTATATATAAGGCTGACACATAGTCTTCTTAATGTACAGGGATCTGCACCTTATTGGCTATGGGCCCCTGTATGAAAAGGAAACAGATACACTTGTTTAGCACACACACACACACACACACACACACACACACACACCACACACACACACACACACACACACACACACACACACACACACACACACACACACACACACACACACACACACACACACACACACACACACAAAACCAAAATCAGGCCATGCAGACCAGGGTTTTCAGATTTTCAAAACTAATGTTTGTCGAAAATAAATATGTTAACTCCTACTTGTTATTAACATCTTGGGGTGGGCTTACATGAAGTGATATTTGTGGTGGCTCATGGCATGCAAACTACTTAGGATTATTGGTATGACTAAATGTATCTTCTATGTTTAGCTCCTGTACAGTTTCTGGAATAAGGTGCAGCTACAATGTGAACTGTAAGTGAAAATATACACTGTCCCAAGCCTGACACAATATTTATGCATTATTTCATGTGAATACAAATACACACACTATATAAGAAAATTAAAAGCATGTTACTCTTAAACTGCAGCTTGTACATGCCTCATTTATGGAAAAACATATGAATATGGGAGCACCATCTACAACACCACGGATGGGATGGGAAACTGCATCACAGCTGAGTGTGGGGCAAATGGGACTGTAAGAAGAATAACGTACCCGTGCGTAACTACCACTACACCAAGCCCTCAAACTACGTCTTTTGCATTCAGCACGGTTGGAGAAACCACTTTAGGTAAGAAAAACATGTGCAGCATGAAAACGTATGTTATAAACATTGATTATGTGGTACAAAAATTAAATAAATACTTTAATAAAAGGTACATTTTGATAATGTTCTCTGAAAATATACACATTTTGCAATGTTCACAAAATGTCTGAATTCCTCACAGTTGCTGCAACTACGTTACAAGCAAACACGACATTGGGAACCACATCTGCAGAAGTATCCACATCACAAGCAACAACATTGGAGACAGGTACTACATTGGCAACAAAGTCTACAACTATAACTTCAGGAGCCACGGCTGAAGCTACAACTTCTATTGGCCCAATAACACAGACACTTCCAGGGGCCAGAACTGTTTACACTACTGGATCACTAGGAACCACAGTTTTTCCTGTCACAATTTTGACCACAGCTGTTGTTCAACCTACGACGTCAGGTGTTACAACAGAAAGTCCTGAAACTACAGTTGTAACATCACAACCCACTGTTGTTACCACAACTACTGCACTTCCTGTAACAGAAACTGAGGGAACCACAGCCAAACCTGCAGAAACAACAACATCAGCAGGAACAACAGTAAAGGTTGCAACAACTAAACCACCTAAAGAAGTCACCACTGGCCCAGTTACAACCTCTACCACAGCTGTTGTTGAGACTACAACAACTTCGCCAGGTGTTACAACAGAAAGTCCTGAAACTACAGTTGTAACATCACAACCCTCTGTTGTTACCACAACTACTGCACTTCCTGTAACAGAAACTGAGGGAACCACAGCCAAACCTGCAGAAACAACAACATCAGCAGGAACAACAGTAAAGGTTGCAACAACTAAACCACCCAAAGAAGTCACCACTGGCCCAGTTGCAACCTCTACCACAGCTGTTGTTGAGACTACAACAACTTCGCCAGGCGTTACAACAGAAAGTCCTGAAACAACGGTTGTAACATCACAACCCTCTGTTGTTACCACAACTACTGCACTTCCTGTAACAGAAACTGAGGGAACCACAGCCAAACCTGCAGAAACAACAACATCAGCAGGAACAACAGTAAAGGTTGCAACAACTAAACCACCTAAAGAAGTCACCACTGGCCCAGTTACAACCTCTACCACAGCTGTTGTTGAGACTACAACAACTTCGCCAGGTGTTACAACAGAAAGTCCTGAAACTACAGTTGTAACATCACAACCCACTGTTGTTACCACAACTACTGCACTTCCTGTAACAGAAACTGAGGGAACCACAGCAAAACCTGCAGAAACAACAACATCAGCAGGAACAACAGTAAAGGTTGCAACAACTAAACCACCCAAAGAAGTCACCACTGGCCCAGTTACAACCTCTACCACAGCTGTTGTTGAGACTACAACAACTTCGCCAGGTGTTACAACAGAAAGTCCTGAAACTACAGTTGTAAAATCACAACCCACTGTTGTTACCACAACTACTGCACTTCCTGTAACAGAAACTGAGGGAACCACAGCCAAACCTGCAGAAACAACAACATCAGCAGGAACAACAGTAAAGGTTGCAACAACTAAACCACCCAAAGAAGTCACCACTGGCCCAGTTACAACCTCTACCACAGCTGTTGTTGAGACTACAACAACTTCGCCAGGTGTTACAACAGAAAGTCCTGAAACTACAGTTGTAACATCACAACCCACTGTTGTTACCACAACTACTGCACTTCCTGTAACAGAAACTGAGGGAACCACAGCCAAACCTGCAGAAACAACAACATCAGCAGGAACAACAGTAAAGGTTGCAACAACTAAACCACCCAAAGAAGTCACCACTGGCCCAGTTACAACCTCTACCACAGCTGTTGTTGAGACTACAACAACTTCGCCAGGTGTTACAACAGAAAGTCCTGAAACTACAGTTGTAACATCACAACCCTCTGTTGTTACCACAACTACTGCACTTCCTGTAACAGAAACTGAGGGAACCACAGCCAAACCTGCAGAAACAACAACATCAGCAGGAGCAACAGTAAAGGTTGCAACAACTAAACCACCTAAAGAAGTCACCACTGGCCCAGTTACAACCTCTACCACAGCTGTTGTTGAGACTACAACAACTTCGCCAGGTGTTACAACAGAAAGTCCTGAAACTACAGTTGTAACATCACAACCCACTGTTGTTACCACAACTACTGCACTTCCTGTAACAGAAACTGAGGGAACCACAGCCAAACCTGCAGAAACAACAACATCAGCAGGAACAACAGTAAAGGTTGCAACAACTAAACCACCCAAAGAAGTCACCACTGGCCCAGTTACAACCTCTACCACAGCTGTTGTTGAGACTACAACAACTTCGCCAGGTGTTACAACAGAAAGTCCTGAAACTACAGTTGTAACATCACAACCCTCTGTTGTTACCACAACTACTGCACTTCCTGTAACAGAAACTGAGGGAACCACAGCCAAACCTGCAGAAACAACAACATCAGCAGGAGCAACAGTAAAGGTTGCAACAACTAAACCACCTAAAGAAGTCACCACTGGCCCAGTTACAACCACTACCACAGCTGTTGTTGAGACTACAACAACTTCGCCAGGCGTTACAACAGAAAGTCCTGAAACAACGGTTGTAACATCACAACCCTCTGTTGTTACCACAACTACTGCACTTCCTGTAACAGAAACTGAGGGAACCACAGCCAAACCTGCAGAAACAACAACATCAGCAGGAACAACAGTAAAGGTTGCAACAACTAAACCACCTAAAGAAGTCACCACTGGCCCAGTTACAACCTCTACCACAGCTGTTGTTGAGACTACAACAACTTCACCAGGCGTTACAACAGAAAGTCCTGAAACAACGGTTGTAACATCACAACCCTCTGTTGTTACCACAACTACTGCACTTCCTGTAACAGAAACTGAGGGAACCACAGCCAAACCTGCAGAAACAACAACATCAGCAGGAACAACAGTAAAGGTTGCAACAACTAAACCACCCAAAGAAGTCACCACTGGCCCAGTTACAAGTTCTACCACAGCTGTTGTTGAAAAAACAACAACGGCACCAGTTGTTACAACAGAAAGTCCTGAAACTACAGTTGTAACATCACAACCCACTGTTGTTACCACAACTACTGCACTTCCTGTAACAGAAACTGAGGGAACCACAGCCAAACCTGCAGAAACAACAACATCAGCAGGAACAACAGTAAAGGTTGCAACAACTAAACCACCCAAAGAAGTCACCACTGGCCCAGTTACAACCTCTACCACAGCTGTTGTTGAGACTACAACAACTTCGCCAGGCGTTACAACAGAAAGTCCTGAAACAACGGTTGTAACATCACAACCCTCTGTTGTTACCACAACTACTGCACTTCCTGTAACAGAAACTGAGGGAACCACAGCCAAACCTGCAGAAACAACAACATCAGCAGGAACAACAGTAAAGGTTGCAACAACTAAACCACCCAAAGAAGTCACCACTGGCCCAGTTACAACCTCTACCACAGCTGTTGTTGAGACTACAACAACTTCGCCGGGTGTTACAACAGAAAGTCCTGAAACTACAGTTGTAACATCACAACCCTCTGTTGTTACCACAACTACTGCACTTCCTGTAACAGAAACTGAGGGAACCACAGCCAAACCTGCAGAAACAACAACATCAGCAGGAACAACAGTAAAGGTTGCAACAACTAAACCACCTAAAGAAGTCACCACTGGCCCAGTTACAACCTCTACCACAGCTGTTGTTGAGACTACAACAACTTCGCCAGGTGTTACAACAGAAAGTCCTGAAACTACAGTTGTAACATCACAACCCTCTGTTGTTACCACAACTACTGCACTTCCTGTAACAGAAACTGAGGGAACCACAGCCAAACCTGCAGAAACAACAACATCAGCAGGAACAACAGTAAAGGTTGCAACAACTAAACCACCCAAAGAAGTCACCACTGGCCCAGTTACAACCTCTACCACAGCTGTTGTTGAGACTACAACAACTTCGCCAGGTGTTACAACAGAAAGTCCTGAAACTACAGTTGTAACATCACAACCCTCTGTTGTTACCACAACTACTGCACTTCCTGTAACAGAAACTGAGGGAACCACAGCCAAACCTGCAGAAACAACAACATCAGCAGGAACAACAGTAAAGGTTGCAACAACTAAACCACCCAAAGAAGTCACCACTGGCCCAGTTACAAGTTCTACCACAGCTGTTGTTGAAAAAACAACAACAACGTCACCAGTTGTAACAACAGAAAGTCCTGAAACTACAGTTGTAACATCACAACCCTCTGTTGTTACCACAACTACTGCACTTCCTGTAACAGAAACTGAGGGAACCACAGCCAAACCTGCAGAAACAACAACATCAGCAGGAGCAACAGTAAAGGTTGCAACAACTAAACCACCTAAAGAAGTCACCACTGGCCCAGTTACAACCTCTACCACAGCTGTTGTTGAGACTACAACAACTTCGCCAGGCGTTACAACAGAAAGTCCTGAAACAACGGTTGTAACATCACAACCCTCTGTTGTTACCACAACTACTGCACTTCCTGTAACAGAAACTGAGGGAACCACAGCCAAACCTGCAGAAAAAACAACATCAGCAGGAACAACAGCAAAGGTTGCAACAACTAAACCACCTAAAGAAGTCACCACTGGCCCAGTTACAACCTCTACCACAGCTGTTGTTGAGACTACAACAACTTCGCCAGGCGTTACAACAGAAAGTCCTGAAACAACGGTTGTAACATCACAACCCTCTGTTGTTACCACAACTACTGCACTTCCTGTAACAGAAACTGAGGGAACCACAGCCAAACCTGCAGAAACAACAACATCAGCAGGAACAACAGTAAAGGTTGCAACAACTAAACCACCTAAAGAAGTCACCACTGGCCCAGTTACAACCTCTACCACAGCTGTTGTTGAGACTACAACAACTTCGCCAGGTGTTACAACAGAAAGTCCTGAAACTACAGTTGTAACATCACAACCCTCTGTTGTTACCACAACTACTGCACTTCCTGTAACAGAAACTGAGGGAACCACAGCCAAACCTGCAGAAACAACAACATCAGCAGGAACAACAGTAAAGGTTGCAACAACTAAACCACCTAAAGAAGTCACCACTGGCCCAGTTACAACCTCTACCACAGCTGTTGTTGAAAAAACAACAACGTCACCAGTTGTTACAACAGAAAGTCCTGAAACTACAGTTGTAACATCACAACCCACTGTTGTTACCACAACTACTGCACTTCCTGTAACAGAAACTGAGGGAACCACAGCCAAACCTGCAGAAAACAACAACATCAGCAGGAACAACAGTAAAGGTTGCAACAACTAAACCACCCAAAGAAGTCACCACTGGCCCAGTTACAACCTCTACCACAGCTGTTGTTGAGACTACAACAACTTCGCCAGGCGTTACAACAGAAAGTCCTGAAACAACGGTTGTAACATCACAACCCTCTGTTGTTACCACAACTACTGCACTTCCTGTAACAGAAACTGAGGGAACCACAGCCAAACCTGCAGAAACAACAACATCAGCAGGAACAACAGTAAAGGTTGCAACAACTAAACCACCCAAAGAAGTCACCACTGGCCCAGTTACAACCTCTACCACAGCTGTTGTTGAGACTACAACAACTTCGCCGGGTGTTACAACAGAAAGTCCTGAAACTACAGTTGTAACATCACAACCCACTGTTGTTACCACAACTACTGCACTTCCTGTAACAGAAACTGAGGGAACCACAGCCAAACCTGCAGAAACAACAACATCAGCAGGAACAACAGTAAAGGTTGCAACAACTAAACCACCCAAAGAAGTCACCACTGGCCCAGTTACAACCTCTACCACAGCTGTTGTTGAGACTACAACAACTTCGCCAGGGTGTTACAACAGAAAGTCCTGAAACTACAGTTGTAACATCACAACCCACTGTTGTTACCACAACTACTGCACTTCCTGTAACAGAAACTGAGGGAACCACAGCCAAACCTGCAGAAACAACAACATCAGCAGGAACAACAGTAAAGGTTGCAACAACTAAACCACCCAAAGAAGTCACCACTGGCCCAGTTACAACCTCTACCACAGCTGTTGTTGAGACTACAACAACTTCGCCAGGGTGTTACAACAGAAAGTCCTGAAACTACAGTTGTAACATCACAACCCTCTGTTGTTACCACAACTACTGCACTTCCTGTAACAGAAACTGAGGGAACCACAGCCAAACCTGCAGAAACAACAACATCAGCAGGAACAACAGTAAAGGTTGCAACAACTAAACCACCCAAAGAAGTCACCACTGGCCCAGTTACAACCTCTACCACAGCTGTTGTTGAGACTACAACAACTTCGCCAGGGTGTTACAACAGAAAGTCCTGAAACTACAGTTGTAACATCACAACCCTCTGTTGTTACCACAACTACTGCACTTCCTGTAACAGAAACTGAGGGAACCACAGCCAAACCTGCAGAAACAACAACATCAGCAGGAACAACAGTAAAGGTTGCAACAACTAAACCACCTAAAGAAGTCACCACTGGCCCAGTTACAACCTCTACCACAGCTGTTGTTGAGACTACAACAACTTCGCCAGGTGTTACAACAGAAAGTCCTGAAACTACAGTTGTAACATCACAACCCTCTGTTGTTACCACAACTACTGCACTTCCTGTAACAGAAACTGAGGGAACCACAGCCAAACCTGCAGAAACAACAACATCAGCAGGAACAACAGTAAAGGTTGCAACAACTAAACCACCCAAAGAAGTCACCACTGGCCCAGTTACAAGTTCTACCACAGCTGTTGTTGAAAAACAACAACAACGTCACCAGTTGTTACAACAGAAAGTCCTGAAACTACAGTTGTAACATCACAACCCTCTGTTGTTACCACAACTACTGCACTTCCTGTAACAGAAACTGAGGGAACCACAGCCAAACCTGCAGAAACAACAACATCAGCAGGAAGCAACAGTAAAGGTTGCAACAACTAAACCACCCTAAAGAAGTCACCACTGGCCCAGTTACAACCTCTACCACAGCTGTTGTTGAGACTACAACAACTTCGCCAGGTGTTACAACAGAAAGTCCTGAAACTACAGTTGTAACATCACAACCCTCTGTTGTTACCACAACTACTGCACTTCCTGTAACAGAAACTGAGGGAACCACAGCCAAACCTGCAGAAACAACAACATCAGCAGGAACAACAGTAAAGGTTGCAACAACTAAACCACCCAAAGAAGTCACCACTGGCCCAGTTACAAGCTTCTACCACAGCTGTTGTTGAAGAACTAACAACAACGTCACCAGTTGTTACAACAGAAAGTCCTGAAACTACAGTTGTAACATCACAACCCTCTGTTGTTACCACAACTACTGCACTTCCTGTAACAGAAACTGAGGGAACCACAGCCAAACCTGCAGAAACAACAACATCAGCAGGAGCAACAGTAAAGGTTGCAACAACTAAACCACCCAAAGAAGTCACCACTGGCCCAGTTACAACCTCTACCACAGCTGTTGTTGAGACTACAACAACTTCGCCAGGCGTTACAACAGAAAGTCCTGAAACAACGGTTGTAACATCACAACCCACTGTTGTTACCACAACTACTAAGATTCCTGTAACAGAAACTGAGGGAACCACAGCCAAACCTGCAGAAACAACAACATCAGCAGGAACAACAGTAAAGGTTGCAACAACTAAACCACCTAAAGAAGTCACCACTGGCCCAGTTACAACCTCTACCACAGCTGTTGTTGAGACTACAACAACTTCGCCAGGCGTTACAACAGAAAGTCCTGAAACAACGGTTGTAACATCACAACCCTCTGTTGTTACCACAACTACTGCACTTCCTGTAACAGAAACTGAGGGAACCACAGCCAAACCTGCAGAAACAACAACATCAGCAGGAACAACAGTAAAGGTTGCAACAACTAAACCACCCTAAAGAAGTCACCACTGGCCCAGTTACAACCTCTACCACAGCTGTTGTTGAGACTACAACAACTTCGCCAGGTGTTACAACAGAAAGTCCTGAAACTACAGTTGTAACATCACAACCCTCTGTTGTTACCACAACTACTGCACTTCCTGTAACAGAAACTGAGGGAACCACAGCCAAACCTGCAGAAACAACAACATCAGCAGGAACAACAGTAAAGGTTGCAACAACTAAACCACCCAAAGAAGTCACCACTGGCCCAGTTACAAGTTCTACCACAGCTGTTGTTGAAAAAACAACAACGTCACCAGTTGTTACAACAGAAAGTCCTGAAACTACAGTTGTAACATCACAACCCACTGTTGTTACCACAACTACTGCACTTCCTGTAACAGAAACTGAGGGAACCACAGCCAAACCTGCAGAAACAACAACATCAGCAGGAACAACAGTAAAGGTTGCAACAACTAAACCACCCAAAGAAGTCACCACTGGCCCAGTTACAAGTTCTACCACAGCTGTTGTTGAAAAAACAACAACGTCACCAGTTGTTACAACAGAAAGTCCTGAAACTACAGTTGTAACATCACAACCCACTGTTGTTACCACAACTACTGCACTTCCTGTAACAGAAACTGAGGGAACCACAGCCAAACCTGCAGAAACAACAACATCAGCAGGAGCAACAGTAAAGGTTGCAACAACTAAACCACCTAAAGAAGTCACCACTGGCCCAGTTACAACCTCTACCACAGCTGTTGTTGAGACTACAACAACTTCGCCAGGCGTTACAACAGAAAGTCCTGAAACAACGGTTGTAACATCACAACCCTCTGTTGTTACCACAACTACTGCACTTCCTGTAACAGAAACTGAGGGAACCACAGCCAAACCTGCAGAAACAACAACATCAGCAGGAACAACAGTAAAGGTTGCAACAACTAAACCACCCAAAGAAGTCACCACTGGCCCAGTTACAACCTCTACCACAGCTGTTGTTGAGACTACAACAACTTCGCCGGGTGTTACAACAGAAAGTCCTGAAACTACAGTTGTAACATCACAACCCACTGTTGTTACCACAACTACTGCACTTCCTGTAACAGAAACTGAGGGAACCACAGCCAAACCTGCAGAAACAACAACATCAGCAGGAACAACAGTAAAGGTTGCAACAACTAAACCACCCAAAGAAGTCACCACTGGCCCAGTTACAACCTCTACCACAGCTGTTGTTGAGACTACAACAACTTCGCCAGGCGTTACAACAGAAAGTCCTGAAACAACGGTTGTAACATCACAACCCTCTGTTGTTACCACAACTACTGCACTTCCTGTAACAGAAACTGAGGGAACCACAGCCAAACCTGCAGAAACAACAACATCAGCAGGAACAACAGTAAAGGTTGCAACAACTAAACCACCCAAAGAAGTCACCACTGGCCCAGTTACAACCTCTACCACAGCTGTTGTTGAGACTACAACAACTTCGCCAGGTGTTACAACAGAAAGTCCTGAAACTACAGTTGTAACATCACAACCCACTGTTGTTACCACAACTACTGCACTTCCTGTAACAGAAACTGAGGGAACCACAGCCAAACCTGCAGAAACAACAACATCAGCAGGAACAACAGTAAAGGTTGCAACAACTAAACCACCCAAAGAAGTCACCACTGGCCCAGTTACAACCTCTACCACAGCTGTTGTTGAGACTACAACAACTTCGCCGGGTGTTACAACAGAAAGTCCTGAAACTACAGTTGTAACATCACAACCCACTGTTGTTACCACAACTACTGCACTTCCTGTAACAGAAACTGAGGGAACCACAGCCAAACCTGCAGAAACAACAACATCAGCAGGAACAACAGTAAAGGTTGCAACAACTAAACCACCCAAAGAAGTCACCACTGGCCCAGTTACAACCTCTACCACAGCTGTTGTTGAGACTACAACAACTTCGCCAGGCGTTACAACAGAAAGTCCTGAAACAACGGTTGTAACATCACAACCCTCTGTTGTTACCACAACTACTGCACTTCCTGTAACAGAAACTGAGGGAACCACAGCCAAACCTGCAGAAACAACAACATCAGCAGGAACAACAGTAAAGGTTGCAACAACTAAACCACCCAAAGAAGTCACCACTGGCCCAGTTACAACCTCTACCACAGCTGTTGTTGAGACTACAACAACTTCGCCAGGTGTTACAACAGAAAGTCCTGAAACTACAGTTGTAACATCACAACCCACTGTTGTTACCACAACTACTGCACTTCCTGTAACAGAAACTGAGGGAACCACAGCCAAACCTGCAGAAACAACAACATCAGCAGGAACAACAGTAAAGGTTGCAACAACTAAACCACCCAAAGAAGTCACCACTGGCCCAGTTACAACCTCTACCACAGCTGTTGTTGAGACTACAACAACTTCGCCAGGGTGTTACAACAGAAAGTCCTGAAACTACAGTTGTAACATCACAACCCTCTGTTGTTACCACAACTACTGCACTTCCTGTAACAGAAACTGAGGGAACCACAGCCAAACCTGCAGAAACAACAACATCAGCAGGAACAACAGTAAAGGTTGCAACAACTAAACCACCTAAAGAAGTCACCACTGGCCCAGTTACAACCTCTACCACAGCTGTTGTTGAGACTACAACAACTTCGCCAGGCGTTACAACAGAAAGTCCTGAAACAACGGTTGTAACATCACAACCCTCTGTTGTTACCACAACTACTGCACTTCCTGTAACAGAAACTGAGGGAACCACAGCCAAACCTGCAGAAACAACAACATCAGCAGGAACAACAGTAAAGGTTGCAACAACTAAACCACCCAAAGAAGTCACCACTGGCCCAGTTACAAGTTCTACCACAGCTGTTGTTGAAAAAACAACAACAACGTCACCAGTTGTTACAACAGAAAGTCCTGAAACTACAGTTGTAACATCACAACCCTCTGTTGTTACCACAACTACTGCACTTCCTGTAACAGAAACTGAGGGAACCACAGCCAAACCTGCAGAAACAACAACATCAGCAGGAGCAACAGTAAAGGTTGCAACAACTAAACCACCCAAAGAAGTCACCACTGGCCCAGTTACAACCTCTACCACAGCTGTTGTTGAGACTACAACAACTTCGCCAGGCGTTACAACAGAAAGTCCTGAAACAACGGTTGTAACATCACAACCCACTGTTGTTACCACAACTACTAAGATTCCTGTAACAGAAACTGAGGGAACCACAGCCAAACCTGCAGAAACAACAACATCAGCAGGAACAACAGTAAAGGTTGCAACAACTAAACCACCTAAAGAAGTCACCACTGGCCCAGTTACAACCTCTACCACAGCTGTTGTTGAGACTACAACAACTTCGCCAGGCGTTACAACAGAAAGTCCTGAAACAACGGTTGTAACATCACAACCCTCTGTTGTTACCACAACTACTGCACTTCCTGTAACAGAAACTGAGGGAACCACAGCCAAACCTGCAGAAACAACAACATCAGCAGGAACAACAGTAAAGGTTGCAACAACCTAAACCACCTAAAGAAGTCACCACTGGCCCAGTTACAACCTCTACCACAGCTGTTGTTGAGACTACAACAACTTCGCCAGGTGTTACAACAGAAAGTCCTGAAACTACAGTTGTAACATCACAACCCTCTGTTGTTACCACAACTACTGCACTTCCTGTAACAGAAACTGAGGGAACCACAGCCAAACCTGCAGAAACAACAACATCAGCAGGAACAACAGTAAAGGTTGCAACAACTAAACCACCCAAAGAAGTCACCACTGGCCCAGTTACAAGTTCTACCACAGCTGTTGTTGAAAAAACAACAACGTCACCAGTTGTTACAACAGAAAGTCCTGAAACTACAGTTGTAACATCACAACCCACTGTTGTTACAACAACTACTGCACTTCCTGTAACAGAAACTGAGGGAACCACAGCCAAACCTGCAGAAACAACAACATCAGCAGGAACAACAGTAAAGGTTGCAACAACTAAACCACCCAAAGAAGTCACCACTGGCCCAGTTACAAGTTCTACCACAGCTGTTGTTGAAAAAACAACAACGTCACCAGTTGTTACAACAGAAAGTCCTGAAACTACAGTTGTAACATCACAACCCACTGTTGTTACCACAACTACTGCACTTCCTGTAACAGAAACTGAGGGAACCACAGCCAAACCTGCAGAAACAACAACATCAGCAGGAACAACAGTAAAGGTTGCAACAACTAAACCACCCAAAGAAGTCACCACTGGCCCAGTTACAACCTCTACCACAGCTGTTGTTGAGACTACAACAACTTCGCCAGGCGTTACAACAGAAAGTCCTGAAACAACAGTTGTAACATCACAACCCTCTGTTGTTACCACAACTACTGCACTTCCTGTAACAGAAACTGAGGGAACCACAGCCAAACCTGCAGAAACAACAACATCAGCAGGAACAACAGTAAAGGTTGCAACAACTAAACCACCCAAAGAAGTCACCACTGGCCCAGTTACAACCTCTACCACAGCTGTTGTTGAGACTACAACAACTTCGCCAGGCGTTACAACAGAAAGTCCTGAAACAACGGTTGTAACATCACAACCCTCTGTTGTTACCACAACTACTGCACTTCCTGTAACAGAAACTGAGGGAACCACAGCCAAACCTGCAGAAACAACAACATCAGCAGGAACAACAGTAAAGGTTGCAACAACTAAACCACCCAAAGAAGTCACCACTGGCCCAGTTACAACCTCTACCACAGCTGTTGTTGAGACTACAACAACTTCGCCAGGTGTTACAACAGAAAGTCCTGAAACTACAGTTGTAACATCACAACCCACTGTTGTTACCACAACTACTGCACTTCCTGTAACAGAAACTGAGGGAACCACAGCCAAACCTGCAGAAACAACAACATCAGCAGGAACAACAGTAAAGGTTGCAACAACTAAACCACCCAAAGAAGTCACCACTGGCCCAGTTACAACCTCTACCACAGCTGTTGTTGAGACTACAACAACTTCGCCAGGTGTTACAACAGAAAGTCCTGAAACTACAGTTGTAACATCACAACCCTCTGTTGTTACCACAACTACTGCACTTCCTGTAACAGAAACTGAGGGAACCACAGCCAAACCTGCAGAAACAACAACATCAGCAGGAACAACAGTAAAGGTTGCAACAACTAAACCACCCAAAGAAGTCACCACTGGCCCAGTCACAAGTTCTACCACAGCTGTTGTTGAAAAAACAACAACAACGTCACCAGTTGTTACAACAGAAAGTCCTGAAACTACAGTTGTAACATCACAACCCTCTGTTGTTACCACAACTACTGCACTTCCTGTAACAGAAACTGAGGGAACCACAGCCAAACCTGCAGAAACAACAACATCAGCAGGAGCAACAGTAAAGGTTGCAACAACTAAACCACCCAAAGAAGTCACCACTGGCCCTGTTACAACCTCTACCACAGCTGTTGTTGAGACTACAACAACTTCGCCAGGCGTTACAACAGAAAGTCCTGAAACAACAGTTGTAACATCACAACCCACTGTTGTTACCACAACTACTAAGATTCCTGTAACAGAAACTGAGGGAACCACAGCCAAACCTGCAGAAACAACAACATCAGCAGGAACAACAGTAAAGGTTGCAACAACTAAACCACCTAAAGAAGTCACCACTGGCCCAGTTACAACCTCTACCACAGCTGTTGTTGAGACTACAACAACTTCGCCAGGCGTTACAACAGAAAGTCCTGAAACAACGGTTGTAACATCACAACCCTCTGTTGTTACCACAACTACTGCACTTCCTGTAACAGAAACTGAGGGAACCACAGCCAAACCTGCAGAAACAACAACATCAGCAGGAACAACAGTAAAGGTTGCAACAACTAAACCACCCAAAGAAGTCACCACTGGCCCAGTTACAAGTTCTACCACAGCTGTTGTTGAGACTACAACAACTTCGCCAGGTGTTACAACAGAAAGTCCTGAAACTACAGTTGTAACATCACAACCCTCTGTTGTTACCACAACTACTGCACTTCCTGTAACAGAAACTGAGGGAACCACAGCCAAACCTGCAGAAACAACAACATCAGCAGGAACAACAGTAAAGGTTGCAACAACTAAACCACCCAAAGAAGTCACCACTGGCCCAGTTACAAGTTCTACCACAGCTGTTGTTGAGACTACAACAACTTCGCCAGGTGTTACAACAGAAAGTCCTGAAACTACAGTTTGTAACATCACAACCCTCTGTTGTTACCACAACTACTGCACTTCCTGTAACAGAAACTGAGGGAACCACAGCCAAACCTGCAGAAACAACAACATCAGCAGGAACAACAGTAAAGGTTGCAACAACTAAACCACCCAAAGAAGTCACCACTGGCCCAGTTACAACCTCTACCACAGCTGTTGTTGAAAAAACAACAACAACGTCACCAGTTGTTACAACAGAAAGTCCTGAAACTACAGTTGTAACATCACAACCCTCTGTTGTTACCACAACTACTGCACTTCCTGTAACAGAAACTGAGGGAACCACAGCCAAACCTGCAGAAACAACAACATCAGCAGGAGCAACAGTAAAGGTTGCAACAACTAAACCACCTAAAGAAGTCACCACTGGCCCAGTTACAACCTCTACCACAGCTGTTGTTGAGACTACAACAACTTCGCCAGGCGTTACAACAGAAAGTCCTGAAACAACGGTTGTAACATCACAACCCACTGTTGTTACCACAACTACTAAGATTCCTGTAACAGAAACTGAGGGAACCACAGCCAAACCTGCAGAAACAACAACATCAGCAGGAACAACAGTAAAGGTTGCAACAACTAAACCACCTAAAGAAGTCACCACTGGCCCAGTTACAACCTCTACCACAGCTGTTGTTGAGACTACAACAACTTCGCCAGGTGTTACAACAGAAAGTCCTGAAACTACAGTTGTAACATCACAACCCTCTGTTGTTACCACAACTACTGCACTTCCTGTAACAGAAACTGAGGGAACCACAGCCAAACCTGCAGAAACAACAACATCAGCAGGAACAACATCATTAGGAACAACAGTAAAGGTTGCAACAACTAAACCACCTAAAGAAGTCACCACTGTCTTGGTAACAACCTCTACCATAGCTCTTGTTGAAACTACGACCTCAGTTTCAGGTGCCACAACAATTAGTATAGTCACAGGAAAGCCACAAACATCAACAATATTTGTAAAACCTTCTATTTTCAACACAACTGTTGTGGCTTCAACTATAACTACAGGAGTAACAGCTAAAGCTACAACTTCCATTGGCCCAATAACACCAGAAGGGACCAGAACTGTTTATACTACTGGGCAAGCCGGAACCACAGTTCTTTCCACACCATCACTGTTAACAACAACAACTTCATGTGTGTGCATCGTCAATGGGACCTCACACCAGCCTGGTAAGTTATTCTTAATTTTCCATGATATCATTATCTTGTTTTTGTAATCATGTATTCTCTTTACAGAAGGTGCAGAGACAACCTTTGTTTTTCCTTTTTCTGATAGTCTTTTCTTTGCTCCAACATTTTTTTTTTCTTAAATACAATTATTTATTTTTTACCACAAAAAATACAGGCTTGCCTTAATATATTGTCTTCCCTATGAACCAAATATATTTGTTAATGTTTTCACAAAAGTATTTAATTATTTCATACATTTAGTCTCTAATAGAGAAACCAGCATTTTTTCAATTCAATGTTGATAAAGACATCATTACAAAGTGTGTCAAGCTTGTTTAATAATACAATTACTATACAAACAATTCCTGGCTGAGGTCTTATCATACCTCAAAGTTGTGTAATCATATGTTGCATCTCATAAATTGAACTACATGTTGATAACATAAACTAGGGATTAGTCAACTTTACAAGATAGATTATTCATGGTTCAGTTTGTCAGGTTAATGCAATGCATACTTGTTTTATTTGTTAAATAAAAGCCGCCATTATCAAACATGGCCTCTTGCCTTAATTTTCTTTTCCGTTTTCGGTCTGAACCATTTTTTGAATCAGAAATACCTTTGTTTGATTTAACCTTTATCTGCACTCTGAATTTCACAGGGGACTTGGTGTACAATGTCACTGATGGCTTAGAGTGGTGCTACGTTGCATATTGCAATGCATCTTGTAAAGTTGAGATCCATTCCTCTTCATGTACCACTACACCAATACCCAGCACAACCGCACAGTCTACCACTGCTTTGTTTGGCACCACTACAAAGGCAACGATTTCTTCCACCACATCTGTTACTATCCCTTCATCCACTCCCTCAACGACCTCAGTGGACTGCAATGATGAGTATCCACCAAGAAAGGTGTGATAAAGATACAATGTTGTTTTAGTCATGATTGTGTTTTTAAACATTTTAGTTAGACGGTAGCCAGTTTATGTCCAAGAATCCAAAATAGAGCCTTTTATCGCAAAAAATTATTTGAATGCAATTAATTGTATAACTAACTCGCAATTCCCATACAGAATGGAGAGTTATGGACGCTCAGCAACTGCACCACTGCTACCTGCAACCATGGCACAATCACAAAGACACCTACTAAATGTCCCACAGCACCACAGCCCATATGTGCCAATGGACGCCAAGCTGTCAAAGTCTACGATGATAACGGATGCTGCTTCCACCATGAATGTCAATGTAAGTAGCAATTTCAACTTTACAATACAGTTGACCAATTTGGAGTTTATATACAGTAGATGATCTTGTGTCAGTGTTCTCACCCTACATTATTTTTAGCAATTAATAGAGATGGCAATATAAACTAGAAAGCACTGAGAGCCAGATTTAGTAAACCAGCAACCAATCACGTAGTTAGCTGAACGAATCCTGGTACAGCGCTCCACACTCATTCTGAGAGTAAATAAAAACACTTAAAGAATCTGACCTTACTAAACATAGCAAAATATGGATCAGCCAAAATGTATCCTATTATTTGCATGAAAATGATGAAAGAGGCGCACTTTGCAAACACGTGCTTGAATGACATGCAATCTGCAACATAAGCCTAGTGTATAAGCTTCATAGATAATGCAACAGAAATGTTAATTAAAACGCTATTTCTATTCATGTGCATACCACTGCCAATTAACCACATTCCTCTTTCTAAGATAAATGTATTCATCTAAAATTGAAAATGTTGAACATTTGTAGACATAACTGCTTCAGTAGTACCTCTTAAGTGCTACCAATGGATTTTGTAGTAAAAATCAATTGCCAATAAACAGACATGGCGTTGGAGATATATATGTTTTCTGCTTGGTTCAGTTGATACACATCATTTTCTTAAATCGCTTTTGTTTTTCTGCAGGTGTATGCAGTATCTTGGCTCAAAACCACTACATAACTTTCGATGGAGAATTATTCAATTTCAAGGAGAACTGCTCTTACTACCTGGTCAAAGAAATTATTACGAGATATAACCTGACTATTATTGTAAACAACCATGACTGTGAGCCTTCAGACGTCACATTCTGTCCCCAGACTCTCACTATAACCTACCGATCCCACACAGTTGTTTTGTCTCAGTTGAAGATTGGAGGAACAGCAACTAATGCGGTAATCACGCTTTCAAATTGTCAAATGTATTTGTCGTTCTTCAGAATCAGAATCAGAATACCTTTATTAGTCCCACAGAGTGGAAATTAACATTGTTACAGCAGAAAAGAGCCAAAGACAGCTTAATGTTACCTAAGTAGCATGCATACATTATTTTTTTTTAAGATTTAAAAAAAATTATAATAAAAAAAGGTTACACAATTTACAAAAAACACATCCTGTGACAGTTCTGATGATTTAGCAGCCAGGTATATATTGCACAGTTATTATCGGCATATATATATAGCACATATTGCACATAGTTGGTGGTTAACAGCAATGAGTGTTATAGTCTGTGTTGTCGTGTGTGTGGGGGTCTACTAGGGGCCGTGGTGGTTACTTGTGTTACTCTCTCATGTCTTTCATTATTTTGAGAGTGCTAAATGAGTGGTTATTGTGCCAACCAAAGTTATGTGTTTCATGTTATTGTTTGAAATGATACAGTCTCCTCTAATGTGTTTTGTGTCCTTGTCCTACAGGTGTATGTGAATCAGAAACGTACATTTCCCGCCTTCAGAAATCCTGTTCTATACATCACTGGCACAGATATGGTGATAACATTGGAGATACCAGAGATCAACACAAAAGTGGTCTATACGGGCTCCTCAATCAGCATTGACCTACCTTACACCCTCTTTGGCGGGAACACTGAGGGACAGTGCGGTGAGTGACACCTTAGATAATTGCATTAAGGAAATAATAAACATTTCAATGCCACTCATAACCAGAGTGCACCCGAGAGCTGCTTGTTGCACTGACACTGGCAGCCGGTGGTAACTGTAAGAAGGCCCTAATGTTGATAGAAGAATAGTCAATGCAACAGTTCACCGATCTGGAAGAAACCGAATGATCAGGAGAACACCCATTACTGTATGTCTTTACAAACAGGATAAAACTAGTATGTGGTACAGCTAACACAAATTCTGAAAATCTAGAGGGCAAAACTAAAGTGTACATTCGAGTCGACAGTCTAACACTGCTAAAGAGACTTTTATATTCAAATAAATGTTTAGAGTAAAAAGAAGGATTTGACCGTGTTGGAACTTCAACTCAGCTGTCTGAAATCAGCAGACAAACACAGAACAAGACCAGCCATGTCAGCAGTCATATTAGAGCATATGAGCATGAAAGGCTGTTGCATGTGATGACCCGGCAATGTGTCTAGGGTGTGCCCTGTCTCTTGCCTCTCACACCAGGATGGGTGGATGTATTAACCCTAACCATTATCATAACAGCTAGTTCTTGCATGAGCCCAAAAACGTTGCCTTCATCCTCCTGTCTCTTTTTCCAGGGACCTGTGATAACTCACAGAACAATGACTGTCGCTCTCCAAACGGCCAGGTGGAAAGCTGCTCAGACTCCGCAGGCCAGTGGCATGTCCCAGGCACACCATGTGTTATCCCCACAACCCCATCTATAACGACAAAACCCACAACCACCTCAAAACCAGCAACCACAACGCGGCCCCTTTGCAAACCTGCAATTTGTAATATCCTAACAAGCAGGTGAGAAGAGCCACCAAATATTCAAAAACGTCTTTAACGTCTTCAAATAATGTATTTACTGAAAGTAACAATGACAACTACAGGGCTTGGTAGAAAGAAACACGGTTAAATTATAGCTCAAGTCTTCAATATAATCTGAAGATTAAAAAAATACTAATATATCAACATTTCATATTGACATAAACTGGGCCAAAGTATTGAGGGATTTTCTTTGACTAAGAAGCCCAGACCTTTATTCAACTACAACTTGACAAAAACAAAGAGGTTGACGTTGACTAGGAACAATACACACATACTGTACAGTACCTACTGAGCCACAGCACCCCAAGACATTTGATCAAACTATTAGTCTAACCAACACTGTACCAGTAATAGTTACTTGATGATAAAAATAAGAAAACAATTTAAAGTAAGAGAATAAGGGATGAGAAAAATAATGTAATCTTCACTGAAATGCATGTTGAGTTATTTGATTGCCTTCCTTCACATCTTAGATTATGTTTATATTTTTCGTATTACTTTCCCTGACATTCTGTACTGGCTTGTGTGTTCCTTCTAGTGTTTTCAAGGCATGCCACACAGTCATACCCCCGGGACCATTTGTGAAATCCTGTGAGTCTGACAATTGCAACAGTGTCAATAACACCTGCACCAGCCTGGAGGCCTATGCCACTGGGTGCTCTAATGAAGGAGTCTGTATCGACTGGAGGAATGCGACCAATGGGCGCTGTGGTAAGATAAAGTCAATAGGGTATATATAAGTACAGGTGTTGCATGGAGTTTTGATAAAATGTGTATATAAACATGTTTCAATTTTACAGAGCACACGTGTCCAAAAAACAAAGTGTACAAGGCCTGTGGGACCAGCGTAGAGCCTACATGCAATGACAGGTAACAAATGTGATCTTTGTTGATTGTTTTTATAGCTTTAGAGATCTTAACATTTGCACACCACTTCCCTGGTGTATATGCAAACTGTTCCCTTATCAAGAATAAATGATGTTTATTGTCTCTAGTGAATGTCAGTTTTTTTTGTTGGCAGGGTTTGACAAGGATAAACTCGTATCCAAGCCCTATTGAGTGTCAATTCCTCAAAAACATTTACACTGTGTGCACAATTATTAGTCAAGTTGTATTTTTTAGGGTTATTTTAATTATTGAACAACTACAGTGCTCTGGGTCAATCCAAAATGTTAATGAAACTCAAACCTGAATATATAAGAAAGTAAAAGAGAGGTTTTGGCTGTGCACAATTATTGGGCAACTATTAGAGTGCATAATTAATATGCAACTAAAGGGAAAACGAATATTTTATATCTCACATGTTAAAGTGAGAATAATAAACAAACAACTCAAAATGTACAAATTAACTTCTTGACAAAAAAAAAGAAAACAAAAGAACAGGCAATATACCAATATAGCCACCCTTCTTTTCAATAACGGTCACAAGCCTTCCATTCATTGAGTTTGTCAGATTCTTGATCTGTTGACGATCAACCACAGCCTCCCAGACTCTGTTCAGAGAGGTGTTCTTTAAGGCCTTTACTGGCTAGCCACCAGTGGACTACTGCGATTGAGCATTCTCCTGCATACAATCATGGTCTTCCTGAAAGATGTAGACTGTTCCCTGTACAACTGATGGAAGAAAGTGTCTTTTAAAAACCGGCAGTAGGTTTGGGTGTTGAATTTGCGTCCATCTTCAACCCAAAAAGGTCGAACAAGCTCATCTTTAATAATACCAGCCCATACCAGAACCCAGCCTCCACCTTTTTGGTGTTGAAGTGGAGCTCTGGGCCCGGTACTGATCCATCCATCTGGTCCGTCAAGAGTCACCCTCGTCTCATCAGTTCAGAAAACTTAAAAAATCTGTCTTCAGATATTTCTTGGCCCAGTCTTGACGTTTGAACTCATGTGTCTTGTTCAGTGGGGGTTTCAGCCTTCCTTACCTTGGCCATGTCTCTGAACACCAGAGACTTCTGGGCCCTCCAGGTAGGTCACAGTTTTGGAATATGACAGCAGTGCAGAGTAATGGGTTCCATCACCATATGGCAGACCGCGGACCCGGACGCCGACGCCGACCTATACAGACCCGGACCTATAATCAATAAATGATTACAGGATTTTCAGTTCTGACGAGCGCTTCTATTCTAACCGGCGCTGAGCGGGGGCGAAAGAGAGTGAACGATACAGGGAGAGAAACACAGAAGAAGAGACGAGCGAGCGGCAGACAGGGGGAGAAGAATAAGTACCCATGGCGCTCTCTAAGAAGAGAAAAGTGGACAGTGAAAACAGAGCTTTAACCCAGAATGGACAGACTCATCCATGTTCATCCTGCCCACTGGGAGCACAGAACCAGTGTGTCTCATACGCTCAGAGACGTGGCACTCATTAAAAGTGCCAATATACCCACTCAAGTCTGAACTGAGGTCAATAAACAGATTTTAGTTCCTGGCAGGACAAACTAGAGCTCAGTTCTCTCACTGAACAAAAGAAAATGGGGGGTGGGATATAAGAGGGACAGAGAAACTGTCAAACTGTTCAATTGTTAAGATGTGTTGAGACTGATATAATCTAAGTCAAAATGTGACACAGTTGTTGAATTTAAGATGAATACCCCTGATATAGGGTGTTGATCTCCTTACACCCTCTTGCATATGCTTTATACAGATTGGAATTGAAAATATGCATTCAAATTATGATATGGTCAAAATACTAATTTGCCTAATAATTGTGCACACAGTGTCCTTTCATCACTGTATTAACCAGTTATTCAATTTCTGAAATCAGATACAACAAGAAGTTCGAGACAGGTAGTGAAGCATCCACTAACAACACCAAAGAGGGCTGCTTCTGTCCTCCTAGCACCGTCTTATTCAACACTGTCTATGACACATGTGTTGCCTCCTGTGGTAAGAGCAGATCCTATATCCTATTTCTGACTGGGTCATAAAATATTTGTTTCTTAAAACCTGAAGCACACCTTCATTTAAAATCGACTTGTTCCTTTTGGAATTTCAGATTGTGTTGGACCTGATGGTAGACCCAAAGAGGTAATATATAAATGTGTATATAGATAATATATAAATGTGTATATAGATAATATGTCACATATACAGTATATACATATATGTCATATAATCAGGTACACTAGTGTCTCAACTGTGTCCTATCGTAAACAGCCTGGTGATACATGGATAAGTGGCTGCAACCTATGTGAGTGTGACAAGGATTCCATGAGCATCCAGTGTGAGCCTGCCACCTGCCCCACAGTGCAGAGCCCTGTCTGCAGCGGGCCGGGTCAGCAGCTGGTCAACAAAACAGACGGCTGCTGCACAACACAGTCCTGCGGTCAGTTGAAGTTTCACAGAGTTAGATTTGATTCTGTTACTTTGTGTTGTCAACAAATGAATGTCTTACAAAGACAGAGCTGCCAGCTTTCTTTTTATGGAATCAGTGAAGAATCAGACTGACTGATCCCTGCCACATTCTGAAAGGAATTGGAAATATGCTGACTTCAACAATCCACTTTTGATATTGATGTCTATCTGAGAACTTATGCAGTGTTTGAGGTGTTTATTACATGTTTAAATGATTTTTAAGACTAAATCATCACCACCATTGACTTAAAGCTTTTGCAGAAGCTTCCGTTGCTGTTGAGAGAAACGACCACTGTCAGCTCACTTGTAGTATGAATATATAAAAATGTTACAGAACGTTTGGTGGTTGTAGATTTCCTAATCTATTTAACATTGCTCATAGGCCTGTTTTGTAGCACAGTCAAATAACAGTCTTATGGAAAGGGAGCCATTGCTTACTGATATACATACTGAAATGTATAAAGTACACTACATAACATTAATTTAATTGAAACCTTTATCCAAGACAACTCACAAAAAGTGCATCCAACCATGTACAACCCCCAAAAGTTTAGGAATAATGCCAAGAAGTTTTTTTAAGCCAAGGTTTAGTCAGTTTGTATTGTACAAAGAAATATGTGTATAGCTCATTCTGTCCTAATATCAACAGGTTGAAAGAAGCATTTTTCTGTGAGCTTCAGAAGCTATTGTGATGTGATTGTTTAACCATGATTGAACATAGTAGTCCGTCAATGGCCATTGGAATATGGTACTGATAAAATGGCACAATATGGGTCTTACTTGAGTGTTGATTCTTCTTAATCACCTACAACTTTGTGTATGTTGAGTTTTTTGCTTCCCCTAATGCTATATACATTTTATATTTATTGATGTATGTATAAAAAAATGCATTTAGGGAAAAAAAACATTAAATATATCCACATACATACATCACACATAGCAGCATGTACAGGCTTTAAGATTGTGAAAAATAATCCCTTAAGAACCACACCAGTGTTGTTTGCTAATGATATATCATTGACATTAAGGCAGGCTTCTTTTCATAGCAAATGTGCGTGTTTGAGATAGAAGGATATGTTTTCTTCCCATCAAGCGGTGGTTTTGTTTTTTTCTTACATGGTTAAATAATATGGGATATCTCCTCCATCACAATATTGATTCTCCTCTTGTTGCTCAAAGTTATGAGCAAGGCCTTTAATAGAGCTGCTAAGTGTTGAGCACATCACACAGCCATCAGGTGTGAGTGTTGAATTGATTTAGTGCCTTTCTCTCAACAGTCTCCCACTGAAACTTGCAGGACTGCTGTTATGGTTCTTTAAGTTATTGTTATAAAAGGTCAATTGAAACTGATTTCCACATCCATATATAATCATCTCATCCCTTTGTGCCATACAGAGTGCAATGTAAACCTGTGTCCACAACCAATCACCTGCCCAGTGGGCTTCCAACGCAACGTTACCAGCGGCACCTGCTGCCAGTCCTACGAGTGTGGTATGTGACTTTACTTTATCAACGTAGGATTATCTGCTGGTGTAACAAAACTAAAACAGCAATGAGCTCTGCTGTGGATGTATGTAAGATTGCCTTTAAATGTTAGTTCAACACTTGAATGCAATCCTAAACAATCAAAGCCTGCTATATACTTTTATTGTCCTGAAATAATTTGCGGTCCAAAAACTTTGAAAGAGTTCATCATATTTTCTTTATCTGATTTTTAGATGCATTTTCCGATTCTGTGAAGGCAGACAAATGCTGTCCAGGCTTCCATCCGGCTATTCAGTGTTGAAATTAAATAACATTAATTTACACATTTTAATATTTGTTCACAATATATTGCTTAAAAAGTACATCTGAAAGAAATGATGTTCACATTTAGGGATTTTTACAACAATGACAGTTACCCAGTAACATGAATAGAACATCAATATGCATTCAGTAAAAAGGTACACAGCCTAGCTAACTCATAGCTCTTTGTTTTTGCAGTTCCTAAAGGTGTATGTGTCTATGACATGAATGAGTACAAGGTAAGTCCAAACCCCATATACCAATATAGCTACATCATTGTGTGATTGCCTGAAATAGCAGAAACATTTCCATTAGCTGTATTAACCCACAGCCTGTTAGACTGATTTCATCAGCTCTTTGTGAGAAACTACATAAATACAAGAGGCGCAGTAGGTATGTCGTGCTGCTTTTCACTTTTGACTCCATTAAAATATTATGATGTAGTATTAGAATCACCAAAATATACCTGTCCATCTTTATTACGTATGGTAACCTATGTTTTTTTTTAACAAGTCAGAATGTACATGAAACAGACCAGTTCAGAAAGGCAACAATGGATCCTTCAGTACTTAGTCCATGAATCCTGAAATAAGCACATGCAGCATATCTTCCATAGAATAATGAACAGATGTTTGAGAGTAACTAATCAATTTGTACTCTAAATATATGTGTATTCTACAGCCTGGTGACAAAATACCAACAGAAACAACACCAGAACCACCATTAGAAACACCATCAACACCAACAACAACAGAACAACCACCTGGAACAACAGCAGCATCAGGAGCAGGACAACCTTCAGGAACCACAACAGCACCATCAGGAGCAGGACAACCTTCAGGAACCACAACAGCACCATCAGGAGCAGGACAACCTTCAGGAACAACAACAGCACCATCTGGAGCAGGACAACCTTCAGGAACAACAACAGCACCATCAGGAGCAGGACAACCTTCAGGAACAACAACAGCAGCATCAGGAGCAGGACAACCTTCAGGAACAACAACATCTCCATCAGGAGCAGGACAACCTTCAGGAACAACAACAGCACCATCAGGAGCAGGACAACCATCAGGAACAACAACAGCACCATCAGGAGCAGGACAACCTTCAGGAACAACAACAGCACCATCAGGAGCAGGACAACCATCAGGAACAACAACAGCACCATCAGGAGCAGGACAACCTTCAGGAACAACAACAGCACCATCAGGAGCAGGACAACCATCAGGAACAACAGCACCATCAGGAGCAGGACAACCTTCAGGAACCACAACCTCCCCATCAGGAGCAGGACAACCTTCAGGAACAACAACAACACCATCAGGAGCAGGACAACCTTCTGGAACAACAACAACACCATCTGGAGCAGGACAACCATCAGGAACAACAACAACACCATCTGGAGCAGGACAACCTTCTGGAACAACTACAGCACCATCAGGAGCAGGACAACCTTCGGAAACAACAACAGCACCATCAGGAACATCGGGACCTTTCACACCAAATCCCTGCCAGGAGTGTTTCTGTGGCCCCAAAATGGATCCCATCACTAGGTTGAACATCATTAACTGCAGACCTGTTGTGTGCAACACACAATGCCCCAAAGTAAGATATACTTACAAACACACTCAATTTTAATTACTTTTTTATTTATTTATCTACTGTCCATTGATAGAGTGATGAATATCTATTAAACAGAAAATCCCAGTTATGTTTTCCAGCTTTCATATCAAGTTCCCTTCCATAGATGCTCTATTCATTTGAAGTGCTAATCACAAATCGTAGCTGCACATGGACACATAAGTGCACATCCACACCTCCACACACATTGTACCCTTGTCTTACAAGGCCAAAGGACTCACTCTCTTTGTCTCTTTTTCCAGGGTTATGAATATCAGACCTTACATGGAAAGTGCTGCGGGAAATGTGTTCAGAAAAGCTGCATTTTCACCACACAGGACAACACAACACATATCCTTGAGGTCGGTCCCACAGCTGTGCAAGTCTTTCCTCACATTTTTGCTGACCAGGAGTATGAGAAAATGAATGTCACTCATAGCAGACGTGTACAACCTGAATTAGATAGTTGATATTAACAGTAAACATGATTTTGTATATTTCAAAGTAAAAAATAATACTTAACTTATATATATTTTTCACAAGTGTGAAAACTATTGGTGGTCTTTTTCTTCTACAGTAGCGATTAAGTAGTGTTTGTGAATGAGGCCAAATGAACCACCCTTGTTGAATATCTGACTGAGTTTCTGCTCATGCCATTGGTACAGGTCAACAACACCTTTACTCCCACAAATGACAAGTGTGTGAAATATACCTGTGAGAAGATGAATGGACATCTTGTTACCAAGGAGACCAAGACCACCTGTTCTCCCTTTAACCCCTTGGACTGTGAACCTGTAAGTTTATCTTACCATTAACCCCCCTTCAACCACCCAACTGTCCAACCTCAAACATGACGTGTCTTTTTTTTAATGCAGGGCACTGAGACTACTGACACTACTGGATGCTGCAAAACCTGTAAGTTAGTGGAGTCAACGTATTTTAATAATGTCTACTAAATCATTTGGTTTTAAAGATGGGAAGCATCAGAGGAAATATCTGGGAATCATGTGCCATTGTTAGAGCCTAACAGTTGCTGTGTGTTCCAGGCAAGCGGAAGAGCGTCTGTGAGATGAAGAGTAAGCTAACAGTCATGGAAGTGAGCGGCTGCAAGAGTGCACAGCCGCTCAACATTACGTCCTGCGCTGGACACTGTGGAAGCTCGTCCATGTGAGTATTTTTACCACCTAATTTGAATGTTCACTTAATCGGAGAATCCACCTAGTTTCATCGAAATCTGAAGGGCAGCTCTTTCTGGTGTGACAAGAAAGTGATTTATATCAGTTTTGTGTGAAGGCTGGCTGTCAGCAGTGCCTCACTGCACTCACACTTTCCTAATTCACTGTGAACTCGCCTGTCAAAGGGCCCAGTTATGGTGGCACCGGAAAGGCCTCATTCAACATGAATAATCTGGCCCTGGTTCGAAAGGTTTGTCACTTTTTGCTAGATTAACGTGTTGTGAAGACCAAAGGTAGAATTTCCCTGTCAGAAAAAGTGTAAATAGAAATAAACACCATGTCAGCACAATACAAATAACAATAATGAGGACTTACAACAAGTATCTAATATTAAGACAGGGCAACAGTATTAGATTATTTATATATTTTCTGATCAAGTCACTGGCCATTGAAGAAGCTGTTATTTTCGACGCAGAGGGTAAAAACTGTTGTCTGTTTGTGTGTAGATATTCTGCGGCAGCTAACAAGATGATGCACCAGTGTGAGTGTTGCCAAGAGGCCAGCGTCAGTAAGAAGAGTGTGGAGCTGACTTGTGCTGATGGCTCAAAGGTGAACCACAGCTACACTGCAGTGGATACGTGCAGCTGCAGAAAAGCAGACTGTGTGCCTGGGACCACGGCAGAACCACTTCGCCGCAGGAGACGCTGATCAGTCCCTGACACTGCTGTCCACCCGACTGAAACCTTAGAAACAAGAATTAACAAGAATTAACCTTCAATTTTCTTATTCTTGTCAGGTTTATTATTTATAGCTCAAAATGTGCTCTTTTCCATTGTCGACTGGGATGTAAACTTTCTTCGATGATTATTAATAAAATGATACTTCTGCAATTTGAATAGTGGTTTTGACTCTCTTATTGATCCCTTGGGAATTATTAATATGAACAATAACTCATTATGATGATGTTTGATTGTTTAATAAATCGTTTTGAAAGCATCTATAAAGCATAGATAATTATAGTTGGTCAATGATTAGTTTCTGGGTTATCTATCTTTGTAATAACAACACATCTGATATAAAACATATATATTATAGCTTTTTTCAGTGCTAATACACTTTAACGACACATAAAGCACCGACATTAAACCGACACTCAAAATGCAAAATCTCAGCTCAAGTCTCCAAAACTCTAAACATATTTTCAGCTCTGCACCCAATTTTCAATTCCACATGGATTTTTTTGCAACCCACTGCACACGGTTCTCTTTTTCAGACACAGACATATTCACTTGTTTGCAATTTAAACTACCATTAAAAATGCTACACTCATGAACTAGTACGCAAATACATGTGCCATTGGCAGGGCCGGACTGGGACAATAAGTCAGGCCAGGAATTATACACCCAGCCGGCCAGTACCAGTTTTCTTTTTGGTGTTTTGCTGGATGTATTTGTCAATATTTAAAGCTTTGCTGCCCATAGTGATAGCCCTTTAGTTTAAATCTCACTAACATCCATAATGTGTCCGACTGTGGACTGTCTGCCCTGTACCCGCAAGTTCTTCTGTGCTGGTGGTTCTACTACCCAAATAGAAACGAAATGGACAATGGTTACTATTTAAAAAAAGTATGCCTTTGTATTTGATAACCGATCCATGTGAACATCAAGTGGGAGTGGACCTCAAGTCCTCTAGGGGGGCCGGGGGCATGCTTCCACGGGAAGATTTATTTATTTATTTTGCACTTTGAAGGCAAAATAAAGAGACTAGATCTATGGAAAGAGAACTGTATACATTTAAATAATCATAACATTGTAAAAATATGGCCATAACTAATAACATACCATATCCAATAGCAAAACATTGAAACGTGTTTATTTTTGGGTTCATTTATAGTTGTGAGTGTGTCTGGGCTCCTGCCTCTCCTCTCCTGTCTCCCTCCTCTCCCCCTACCCCTGTGACGCAGCAATAAAGATTAGTTTTAGCTCTCAACAAGTTTTTAAAGTTTATCGATGGTGATCACTTCAATGTGCCTCATGGTGGGTCTCTCATGAATGAGAGCAGGGTAAGGGGTAGGTACAGTATAAGGTTCCTCCAGTGACGTGCGGTGAGGTTCATGGCTGGTGAGGCACTGACTCTTTCAGAGTCAGATTTACAAATATTATATTTTGACCTTAATCGAAATATTCGGTTATTTTCAAAAGCTTTTTTAGTCTGATGCTTCGATTCATTTTAAACAGACCGTTCAACAAAAGGATACCCAAAATCTAAATATTGGATTGTTCTTTCTTAGTAAGATCCCATTTTCATTACAAATTCATTGAAGATGAAGTCCATGCTATCCTTCTGGACAACAATCTCTATTACTTTTTTGTAAAAGTCCTCCTTATCTTCCTGTAGTTTCAAAAGTCTAGTTTGTTGTTTGCGTCTACCGTCTCTGCGTAGAATTACAGTAGCAACAAGAACCTGTGGGCTCACGTGCGCCCCCTTCAGTGCGGCAGAGGTTATGGCTGCCTCCCCTGGTGCTTTTTTCATTGCCGTTGTATGATGAGAGCAGCAAGCCTAAATATCATATATACGTGAAATAAGTTATTTAGAGACTATGGATGGTGAGGATAAATGTAATAAAGGGATCTACAAACATTACATTGGTGACCTACAGTGAGATGGTAACAGGCATGCGCTTAGGGCCCGCTTTCCAGCCAGTTTCTGTGGGGTGACGCATTCTGAGGTGAGGCAGATCTCATCTGTGCCTCACCTTACCCCACAGTAACTGGCTTGAGCGCGCTCACAAAATAAGTGCCCGCGCTAAATTAGTGCCCGTGCTCCAGCAAGTTACTGTGGGCTTACGAGAGGCAGAGCATGTCCCTGCCTCACTTCTCATCGCTCCCGTAGCGGAGCTCGGCAAATTTGCTGATTTTGACTATAAAAAGCGATTGGAATCATACATAAATCACACTTACAACACAGATCAGTGGAGACATTGTATTATTATTACTATTTAGTTTTTCCGTTGTTTTTTTGGCAGGCAGCTAAGCGGCACCTTTTTTTGTTCTTCATTACTCACTGTCTTCCTCCCTCCATGGGAGCTTTCATCTCAATCTGAGGCATATAAACGTCACCTGTTCAGATGGCTAGTGGTTTAAGAATAGTGTCCTGGAATGTAAACGGGCTACAAAATCCAATAAAGAGGAAGAAATGTTTATCATACCTCAAATCACAACAAGCACATATAGCCTTTTTACAAGAGACTCACTTGATCGATTCAGAGGCTGCTAAATTGAAAAGGGACTGGGTGGGTCAAATATACCATAGTTCATATAATATTAAAAAGCGTGGAGTGGCTATATTGGAGAATAAGAAGTTGAATTTCGTTATTATTAATGAGCAAAAGGTCAAGGATGGAAGAAGGATTTGTTTGGAAGCCAAAACTAACGGAATAAAAGTGAATTTGTGTAACATTTATGCCCCAAATGTGGAAGATCCAGGTTTCTTTCATAACATAAATAAAGTAATGGGGAGCATAGCTGATGGGCATACTGTTATTGCTGGAGATTTTAAAGGGCCCATGTCATGGCCATTTCCACTGATCATAATTACATTGTTGAGGTATACTAAAATAGATTTATACTGTGCAATTTTCCAAACTCACATTGGTTTCGCATACAGCATCTCTGTCAAGCATGTGTATTCAGCAGTATTCACTTTCTCCACTAAACGACTCGTTGGAGCTCTTGCCCCCCCCTCCCTGTGAGCCTAGTGTGCTCCGATTGGTCAGCTCGGCCACTCGTTCTGATTAGTCAACCACCAGAGAGGCTGCGCCCATGTCAGTGCTTTTCCCGGCTGCTCTCAGCGTAACATCAGTCTTATCATGGCGTCGGTACAGCGGTATATTTTATATACATATATATTTTTAACTGTTGTTATAGAAGAGTGTGACGGCCCCAGGGCCTTTGTCTTACGATGGGGTGGAGCT
The DNA here is from genome assembly GCF_902827165.1 of Trematomus bernacchii. NCBI lineage: Eukaryota > Metazoa > Chordata > Actinopteri > Perciformes > Nototheniidae > Trematomus > Trematomus bernacchii. Next base: position 2,530,631 of record NW_022987710.1, read on the forward strand.
GAAGAGGCTAATCAGCACGATCACGGACACCTCCGGACACAGTCTCTCTCCAAAGCGGCTGCAGGAAGACTAACTCTGCGATCCTCTCAACCACCTCTCTCTGCATTTACCACAATAAATGTGCCGTGGTTTTGTAAACTCGTGTATGTCTCCTTGTCTTTCCGTTGTGGCCTACGAGCTACTCTCATAACAAAGAGTAAGTTATTTTTACCCGTTATAAACTACTACTGTTTGATGAGAAATCAAATCATGGTTTGCTATATATGAATTCAGGGAAGAAAGGATAGGCCTACTAAGTATTTCCATTAAACTTTATTTTTAGAAATGTACAAAATGAACATAAATATACATATATACACACGGTATATCATTCATTCCTCCTCCTCGCATCTTGCCTGCGCACAGTCGGTGCGGTGCCTTTTAGCACGAGCCCTCAGTAGTAGTCGAAGTCCCTTCCCCGTCATGGATTGTCCGCCAGGATCTGGCTGGACGAAATCAAATGCAAATCACAAAATATTAGAGAAACTTAGTTGTTTTAGATTCGTTAGTAGTAGTTGTGTAATGAACAGCTTGCCTGCTAATATGCTAAGCTAGCTTTGTTTACCTTGGTAGCTAACATGATATGAACGTTAGCTTGGAGGAAAGGCAACTATAATGCAGTGTAATAAAACTACTATGAACAAAAGCTAGTGGTTCATATTAGGCTAGCAATAACGTGTTTATAATTGCAATCGTATACGGGTATTCTGCTACCATACAATGTAACTTGCATGAATACATTGTTTTGCGCTAGCATACAGCTAGCCTCGTTACCTCGTTTACATGCATAAAAACCTTCATAACACACAAGGGGACGGGTAATAACCGGAAAAGCATGACATGGGAGCTTTAATCAAGTGTTAGACAGGGTTCTGGATAAAACCACCTTTTCCAATAATGTACCAAAAGACAGAATAGCAATCGAGCTTTTGGGGAAGGACCTTGGACTGACAGATATTTGGAGGCTTGACAACCCGAGAGAGAGAGAGAGTATACATTCTATTCTAACAACCATGAATCTCACTCAAGGATAGATTACTTTCTGATCAGCAAAGATTTGGTGGAGAGCGTTTCAGACTGCTCGATAGGACCTAAAGCATTGAATGATCATGCTGCAGTTCAACTATGCTTAGTAATGGAGCCAGATGGGGTTAAGAAAATACTCTAATGCTTTGCCCGGGTTCTGGTGTGTGCCATGTCCTTGTTGCGGTAAGCGTGTTGTCACCTCCGGGTATCCTGTGTGTCTGTTCTGCTGCTGATAGCTTATATTATCTTAAAGGGGACCTATCATGCAAAATGCACTTTTGTACGTCTTTTATACATGAATATGTGTCCCCGGTGTGTCAGGGAACTCACCAAGTGTCAGAAAACACAACCCTCTCTCTTTTCCTCCATACCCAAATCTCTAAAAACGGGGCTGCAACGGAGCTGATACAGACTGATACAGATTTGAAATATCTCTGACGTCAGAAACAAGGAGCTCCGCCTATATGGGCAACTCTCCACCTATCAGGGGAATGAGAGGTTGCCGTGGCATGGTAACAGCATGGTAACATGACGCGGTCAGCTGCAGCTCATTTGCCACAGAATCAGCCCTTGAAAAAACAGGGCTGGAATAGAGCAAATAGAGCGAAATGAGGCATGGCTAAAATGCATGATCTGTTTGGTATTTTGAAAAAAAAACTTCCCAGACATGTTTTATATAGGTATGGCCCTACAATATATTATTCAAATATAGCATGATAGGTCCACTTTAACTTAAATCGATCGATTTAAAATGATTGATTATTGTAATCACACGTTACTACAGCTTAAGCACTCACAACTCTCCTTCTCTTAGCGACTGCAACTCCACAGTTGCCTACACTCCTTTCGGGTTTGCTAACGGTAGCTACTTTAGCTTGATAGCTAGCCATGGCTCTTTCCCCACACTCGGGTGCTATTTCCTGCTCTACCTGTCTCATGTTTGGTTACTTCCCTACCTCCTTTACTGGTACCGATACATGTGTTAACTGTAATATAGTTGCTAGGTTGGAGGCGGGAATCATAGCCATAGAAGCCCGGCTCCGCATTTTAGAAAGTAACCCAGCTACAGTAAAACCCATGTTAGTCGGTGCTGACTGAAGTAAAAAGATATGATTCTAAACTGTATTGAAGTAAACATGTATTATTTTGAATTGTATTTTAGTGAACATGTATTGTTTGAACTGTTTTAAGTAATCACAACTGTTTTAAGTAATCACATATATAGAAATGATATTCTCACTTACAACTCACTGACCCAGAGATCCTGTTTCACACACACAAAGCTCCTTTTCACCAGAGAGCACACACATATTCTTTTCAAGGTCCTTGTGGGCATCATTATATTTGTGCACAAGGTTTAATTGTATGAAAGAATAGTTTATGTGAAAAATCCCATGGGAAAGTAAGGGAGTGGATATCGGGGCAGAGATAAGATTGACTTTGACCTTGTGAAACTTTAGAATCTCACGTTCTGGTCAGAACTCTGATTCGCTGTATTGAACCCGACCAGAAGTGAATCCAACCAGTAAAAACACCTGGGGGATGTGAGCAGCTCACACAGCTCCTCCTCACGGACTCTCTAATTCGCTTTGGAGTAAAAGGGGAAGGGAAAAGTCAACCCATCTCCGCCCCAAAATATGAATATGAATACTGTTGTTTTTGAATGTAAAATGCTTCTGGTTTGCTGAAAGCTGGTCTAGAGACGGTAAACCGCATCACAAACCTGGAGTCCATACTTCTCGTTTTCTGAAAGCTGGTCTGTCTACCTGTAACCCGCATCACAAGCCTGAAGTCCGGAGTACTCTGTACAACTTGTATATGTGTTTGGTTTCCTACCAGAGTAAACTCAGATAATTGTTATAACTTTTGATTCCGGTGTTTTCAATTCCTTTCTTTATTAAATAGAGATCAAGCCTCATCCAACGAACGGCGCGGAGAGGGGGCTATCAGCCACCAGATAGGTGTTCTGCTCCAACATGACCGGCAAGAGGTAGCTCCTACTAGCCGTTCCCCGGCAACTCCCGAGCAGCCGGGAGACTGGGTAACTGGGTAACTGTTCAGAAGGGGCCTAATGCGAGACCCGCAGATCCCCACCAACCCGTTCACGTATCTAACAGATTTTCCCCACTCAGCGAGACACCCGCTGAGAAGCCAACTCTGGTTATTGGTAGCTCTATTCTGAGATACGTGAATTTAGAGACCGAAGCCTCCACAGTCACATGCATTCTGGGGGCCAGAGCGGGCGACGTTGAGGCGAATCTTAAACTGCAGGCTAAGAATAAACGTAAATACAGCAGGGTTGCCAACTCTCACGCATCTGGCGTGTGACACACGCTTTCATTCTCAATCTCACGCTCTCACGCTGCCCAAACTATTCTCACGCCAAAAACAAGATGAACCGGCGATCGTTTTTGGTTGGTTATTTACAATGTTGAGTTGACAGCTGCTCAAGCTGTCGATCCGCTCCCTCCCCACCCCCACCACTCTTAACAACGTTAACAGACAGCAGAGCAGTGGGAGCCGGTTGGTCAATCCCCGACCCGTATTGCGCATGCGCAGATCTAAGATCCAGTAGAAATTATAAAAAAGTAAAAGTCTGTTGCTTATTGTTCTACTAGGCCAAAATAGAGTCAAAGAGTATATGAGAGTGAGAGTGTGTTAATTAATATATTTGGCAGTTTGGAGTAAGTCTGTAGATTTGTTTGTGTGTGTGTGTTTCATGTATAGGCCTCTCACGATAATTAATTTTGTTGGATAAATTTTCCCGGAAATTATTGCGATAAACGATAATATTGTCGGCACCGTTGTATGACCATTTTAGACCACTGACATAATGATAATATATAATAATAATTCAAGTACATCCTTTCAAACTGCTAGTCACATCCTCATGTAAATGGCAATTTATCGAGTTCATTTTTATTTATCGTACGATAAGTCAATTAATTGCTTATTGCGACAGGCACACAATAAAACAGTGGAAACAAACATGTGTTTGACTTTCATTAGTGAATGAAACTGTGTGCCATTTATAGTCTGTGTCCAATATTGTGTATTTGTATATATTGTATATATATCCTATATATATGCTAAGGTCCCACTGCTGACACGATAGCAGTCATTTAGTGCGCATGTGTAATTAAACCCATGATATCAAAATCTCACTCCAGCCAGGTACCCAAAGTTGGCAACCCTGAAATACAGTAGGATTGTTATTCACGTCTGTGGTAATGATGTTCGTTTACGCCAATCAGAATGCACCAAAGTTAATGTGGCGTCGGTGTGTAGATATGCAAAAACAATCTCGGACACTGACATTTTCTCTGGTCCCCTCCCCAATTGGATCAATGACGACATGTATAGCCGCATGTCATCATTTCAGCGCTGGTTGTCTTGGTGGTGCCCAGCAAACGATGTGGGCTTCGTAAATAATTGGACAGCCTTCTGGGGAAAACCTGGTCTGATTAAGAGAGACGGCATTCATCCTACTTTGGAAGGTGCACATCTCATTTCGGCAAACATTTCAGGGCTTTGTGGACTTAATCCATGACAAACTGGAGTTGAGACCAGGAGGCGGAGTCGCAGTCTTACACGCTTCTCTGCGCTCTCTCCTGGGCAGTCATTCATAGGAATCCCAAACCCAATAAAATACCCAATATTAACGGTGTGTGTGTCTGCCCAAGGACAATTAAAAGTAGACCTATCATGCTATATTTGAATAATATATTGTAGAGCCATACCTATATAAAACATGTCTGTGAAGTTTTTTTTTCAAAATACCAAACAGATCATGCATTTTAGCCATGCCTCATTTCGCTCTATTTGCTCTTTTCCAGCCCTGTTTTTGCAAGGGCTGAGTCTGTGAGAAGTCTTCTTCGCTGCTTTTGTGGCAGACTACAACGCCACTTACAGGCTTGGCATATGTATGTATTGGCATATGCGCTTTCGAGCGGCAATGGCCGTGGCCCAACCCCCCATTCCCCTGATAGGTGGAGAGTTGCCCATATAGGCGGAGCACCCCTTTTCTGACGTCAGAAAAATTCTAATCTGTATCAGCTCCGTTGCAGCCCCGTTTTTAGAGATTTGGGTATGGAGGAAAAGAGAGAGGGTTGTGTTTTCTGACACTTGGTGAGTTCCCTGACACACCGGGGACACATATTCATGTATAAAAGACGTACAAAAGTGCATTTTGCATGATAGGTCCCCTTTAAAGTAAAACCTAATAGAATGTTGAGATCTCCATATTAGGTTGAATACTTAAAACTAAAGTTTGTTATAATCAAATATAATCAAAAAGGTGTTTGTGCCATAGCCGAGAATAATATTTTGCAAATCCTGCACACTAGAGGCCATGCCCAGTATCCACAAATATGGGTATTGTGGAGGAAACTTCTGTGTAGCAATGCATGGAGTCACCGACTCAGGAAGGAGACACGGTGAGAGTTGGAGCTTTGATGTCAAACACTGATGGGTTTATTCAGAGTATTCGGCCGGAGGATTCACATCACAAATCAAAGAGTCAGAGGTTCTGACTACACGGTAGAGTTGCCACGTCAATTCTGAAGAACCTCTCTCTATGCTAGACCTTTTAACTGGTTCACAGAGAGAAATCAACATCTCTGAAGGAGTAGACTAAACACTGAATTTGTGTCCGACACTCATGGCCTCAAGGATTTCACATCCTAGAGCCCACAAACACCGATAAAGAAGTGCCTCAGTGTTCTCACAACAATTACCCTTCGTGCCAGTCAAGTTGACCGGTCACACACTGGTGACAACAACACATATGGCACCAAGGCCTTTCCTTAAAGGAGATAACACGTCACAGAGGAAAAAGGTTAGATATCTAGAAGAATTATTCCTTAACAGTTATGGAGGAGGTGTCTTTAGGTTTTTCTGTCCTGTTTCGAGCATAAAAACACTAGCAGAGTGTTTGCTTTTTACCTTACTAAATGGTCAAATGGTCCTTGGAGCGAGGCGAAACTCACGTTGTTACCGTTTAACTGGTGACGCGGAGGAACTCGTTCTATAACGGTAGGAATGTGTCAGGGGCGTGTACTTTGAGGAGCCATTGTCGAATAACCAGGAAATACACACTTCGATCGCTTCTTCTGTCGTTTACATTAATCTTCTGGTATATTTGGCTGGATAGGAACACTTTGATGCACATTCAGTACCAGTGTGTGAGGTTGTGGTTGCGATGCCGATATCCGGACGCGTACAGCGAGGACTACAAAATGACAATGAGGTGACTGGGGATGTCTGTTCAAAACATTGCACGCTTGAATAAATCATTTAAACCAGTTATTTTTGCCAGACTTATTACTGAATATCGTTCTTAATGTGATACCAAGTCCATCTGAGACCTGTGTACACCTTCAGACAGCCTCCAAGTGAAGCACACGTTGTTTATTCACAGTTTGAAAGCAGCGTGGAGAAGTCTTCAGCTGTGGAGCTGTGATCCGCCCAGTTTAACTTGTGATACGACTTCTGTTCTGTGGCTATCAACCAGCAATCATGTTTAATATTAAAGACTACACACATGTATCCCTTATCAAAAGGGTATTCTGCACTTTGCAGCACTTATCCAGATAAGATGTGACTGTTTACTCGTTTTGCAAAGATAGCAGCAGAAATGTTATTGCTGCATGTGTAGGGATATTTAGACTTTAAAACGCTGCTTGGTCATTCATTTTGGTCTCCGCAAACAATATTATGAATCCTCTATTCAAACATATAATTCAGTGTCCATCGACATGAAAATAACTAAAAAGTTCATGCTGGACTCAAACCCGAGTCCCAACAGCAAAAATCACTCTTGTCCTGCGCATTGTGAGTGAGCCACGGATCATTACAACATATCCATTCATCACAGATGAATGTCACACGTTAACATTGTTAAAAGATTCAGAAAAATGCAAGCCAACCATCATTTATAATGCGAGCAAATGTATGTACACTTAAGCCATATAATATACATATTATAGTAGGCATTTGCTTTTAAATAGTATACTGACTGAGGTCTGTATCAAGCCTCATTAAGACGCACCGAGATCAGATATCCTAGTTTATCAGCCTGCGAGCCCACATTATGTTGTGATAAGTGGTCATTTTACATATAAATGTATTCCAGTGCACACATTAAGTTATATAATATAAATATAAAATATGCTAATCAGGCCATGTGTTTTGTTATGTAGTATAATCATCACCGACAGATGGAAAGACAACAATAACAAGGAATTCATATTAATATTACCAAGTTACACAGAAATAGATACAACATATAAGACAAAATAACACAAAGATAAAAGCATAAACGTTAAGATAGAAACGAAAACATGTTCACAGCAGAGTAAAAATTATGAATATATGTGTTTGTAGTTCTCAACGTATGTGAGTATCCTCGTCCTTCGGTTTGTGTCGCTGTATCGATGCATAACGAAAGTTAACCAAGTAAACAGTCACATCTTATCTGGATAAGTGCTGCAAAGTGCAGAATACCGTTTTGATAAGGGATACATGTGTGTAGTCTTTAATATTAAACATGATCGCTGGTTGATAGCCACAGAACAGAAGTCGTATCACAAGTTAAACTGGGCGGATCACAGCTCAGCTGAAGACTTCTCCACGCTGCTTTCAAACTGTGAGTAAACAACGTGTGCTTCACTTGGAGGCTGTCTGAAGGTGTACACGGGTCTCAGATGGACTTGGTATCACATTAAGAACGATATTCAGCAATAAGTCTGGCAAAAATAACTGGTTTAAATGATTTATTCAAGCGTGCAATGTTTTGAACACACATCCCCAGTCACCTCATGTGTCTTTTTGTAGTCCTCGCTGTACGCGTCCGGATATCGGCATCGCAACCACAACCTCACACACTGGTACTGAATGTGCATCAAAGTGTTCCTATCCAGCCAAATATACCAAAAGATTAATGTAAACGACAGAAGAAGCGATCGAAATGTGTATTTCCTGGTTATTCGACAATGGCTCTTCAAAGTACACGCCCCTGACACATTCCTACCGTTATAGAACGTCACGAGTTCCCCCGCGTCACCAGTTAAATGGTAACAACGGAAGTGATTTGAAAACAAAAGCACTTATTTGCTTGGAACGGTGATAATATTATAAACAAGGGGAATTAAGCGATCACAACGAAAACGGCCAAGACACATATTGAGCCCAGAAAACTAATGTTATTAAGGGCTGTAAATATAATAAGCCTATGTCTAAAATGGACAACATTGTTAGGAGATTTAAACTATACCGCGATTCTGCACTGCGGTCAACTCAGCCGTCTCTCGAGCTTGTCACTTGTTAATCCACTCGGTAATTCCTCCACTTCATCTCTCTGCTTCTCCTCTCTGCTGCGCTCTGAGCACGCTAGCGACGAATGACAACAAGTGTCACGGCGGCGTGCGTTGAAGCTTGCCGGCGGGCGTGTCTGAAGCTCGACCAACAACCAATCACATGAATCTCCCGTCCCGGACACACAAGCACGCGGTTTGATTGGCTAGAGCTTGTACTGGCATATGATTTGATTGGCTGACGCTTCCGTCGAAGCTTCAAAAGTTGAACATTGCTCAACTTTTGAAGCGAGCGAGCAACGCGAGCAAAGCGGAGCGAGCAACGCGAGCAACGCGAGCAACGCGAGCAAAGCGAAGCGACGCTCCCACAATGCAGTTCGGCAAAGTGTGACGTCACCCCATTCAAAGTGAATGGGCAGAAGCGTTGAAGCTGTTAAAGGGGAAGCGTCACATTTCTTGTCGGCATATATTTAATTGTTCCAAGTAAATTATTGTCAACACCATTTTTAAATTACTCTTAACCAAATGAATCTGTGCATTTTAACTTTTTTAACATATTTATGCATTTTAATGAATTATTTATATGTATTGATGTTATATTTTAATGTGGGTTACTCATTTCATTTCAAACCTTTATTTAACCAGATTGGTCCCATTTAGCGCGTTCACACCGGAGTACTTTTCCCACAATAGTTCATCAGAACTACGATATATTTGCGTTCACACCAAAAAGCCCCAGGAACTAAATTAGTTCATCAGAACCATTTTTACCCAGTTTTCAGTCCCTGCTAGAGAGCAGGGACTTTCGTGGGAGAAAAAAGTTCACACGTCTGATTGGCTGTGCGGAATGCAAACCACGCCCCGTTTAACTCTGATTTTTTTTTGGAGCGGCCATTGTATTTGCTGGCATTATTAGCCCAGCGCACCAACGAGAGTACTTTTGTGAAAGCAGTTATTATGGCAACAATAAGAATACGAAAATCATCGGAGTGGTGGAGTGATGAGGATGTGTCGGCACGTCTGGCGATTTACTCGGAGGATGGGATCCAGCAGCTTCTACTGAAGGCAGTTTCCAACTGCAAAATGTATCAGCGTTGTTCGGTAAAGTTAGCCGACATGGGAATCTTCCACAGCGCACACTCATGCCGGGACAAAATAAAGAAACTAAAGCAGGACTACAAACAAATAAAAGACCATAATAACAAGAGTGGTAACAGCCGGAAGACACGTAAATGGTATGATCGATTGGATGCTCTGCACGGCCACAGACCCTCATTCTCCGGCACTTGTGGTGAAACGGCGGATTCAGTGGCCTGTGAATTGTCCAACGACGACTACTACGAAGGTAAAATAAAATACATGCACTGCACTGTTTTAATCTGCACAATACTGGTCTCAGATGTACTTTTATTTGCTCAGTAGATCGAGCTAGCCATGCTAGCCAGAACTGGCTAACACTGCTAGCCAGTTCAGCCAAGCATGGCTAATAACATCATTCTCGGCCGCTATGAAAACGTTTTTGACTTGTGAATAAGTGTGTAATGTTTTCTGTAATTTGCTTCACTAACTCATGGCACTAATCGTGTGTTTCAGGCGAGGCAGGACAACTCTCTGGATTGGAAACAAGTGAGCTTTCCCCTCCGGATCACAACAGCAGCACTTTCTCGTCTCCTTTTCAACCATCCAAACGCAAAAGTACCTACAAACACACTGTAACTACTCTGGTCTTGAAAGAACGTTCTACTTTACACCTGCATTTTGTACACTGTCCCTGTCTGCACCATGTCCAATGTTGTCTCTGTTGACAACCTACTAGGCGATTAAACTGATCTTGTATCTTGCTTATTTCTCCTTAGGAAAGCGGGCACGGGATGACAGCTTCCTTGACACCATCATGGTGATGGAGGACCGCCGTGCCATGGTCAGCAAGGAGAATGAGGACCTGCGTGCCAAGGAGATGCACGACGAACGGCTGCTGCATTCACACAAGGCCCAGGAATCGGACGACCAGCTGCTCATGGTGATGCCGCACCATGCTGACTCAGCGGCGTGCCAGGTGGAGGTGTCGGCGCGCCAGGTGGAGCAACAAGATACCTTTCAGGCTGGGCTTCTGGCAGTGCTAAGCGAGCTGATTAAATCCAACAGGCCTTCAATACAAAAATTAAGAAAAACTTGTCGTCGTTGATACACTGTACAATTACTTGTTGGTAGGCGTGTGGTGCAGTGGTCTGGTGCGTTGGTGTTCGGATCAGGGGAGCACAGGTTCAAACCCCACTGCAGTCAGCATGTCGTTGTGTCCCTGGGCAAGACACTTCACCCCAAATTGCCTACACCTGGGACAGTTAATTTGGTATTATTGTGATTATATATATGCCACTGTTCTTAATACTGACACTTCACTTTGCACTAAGGTGTGTCTGCTGCTGAGCCTACCTATTGTTATTATATTGTTATTATATATATATATGTTTTGATACTAAAAACACTTTATTTGATATTGAAAATGTTAACTTCTATTTACATGCATACGACACACCTGGCGTGATGCTGTTATTGATATTGTCTTGAGTGCAATAAAAGAGAACCTACATGGCGATTAAACAGAGCCTGTATCTTACATTTTTCATTACATTTCATGTAACTAAGCTTGCTTATTTCTCCTCTGACACTTTATCTTTACAGTGACCTGTGTAGCATCCTATACATCACATGTAAGTGATTATTCTGATACCATCATGTTATATCTCTCACAGGCTCCGCCCTCTACTGGACTCTATGGGTACTACCTTATCCCGCGTGCATTCTCCCACTGAGACTTCTATAGACGTAGCCGGCCCAGGGCGGGCCTACCTGAATGCGCGCGCATCACACCGTATAAAAGGAGGCCTCGCCTCCTGACTATCATCCTTTTTTTCTTCAGCAGCGGAAGTGATTCCACGAGCTTCGAGACGATTGAGAAAAAGAGAGTAAAGTGTAGGACCTACCCGAAATGCCCAAATTTGATTACCCTTCTGCTTCACGTCCTTGGGGCCTGACCACGCGGTGGGTAATATGGGCCCGACGCTGACATGCCTAGACTGCCAGATGATCCCGCGGCTCACACGAGAGCATCGTGGGCAGCACTTCCTGGTGAGGGCTACCCCGCAGGAGGAGTCGGTGGATCTGGAGCTCGACGTCGTGGACGTAGGCGATTCGGGGAGCGAGGTGACATCTCCCGGTTCTTCCGATGGGGGACGAGGAGGACGCCTCGCTGACCGGAGGTCCAACTCTCAGGTTTGCGCGGATCGATTTCCCGGCGGTGATGACTCTGGCGGCGGAGCGTGTAGGCTTACCACTCCCCCCACCGCTGCCACCGAGGCCTGTAAACCTCCTGAGATTTACGGCCCGGTGCGTCCGGCGCAGCCGACCTTTGTTTCGCCCCAGCTGCCAGAGGTATGGCGGTGTGTGGAGGCGACATGGCAGCAGCCATTTAAAACGAAGGCCCCGATAGCCGCCATGGCGGGTATCGTTAAGGTGGTGGATCGCTCGGACACGACATGTCCAGGTGTGCCCCCCCCCCTCGATGAGAGCCTGGCGGCCCATCTGCTTCCGCGGCTGGTTGGGCGGAGGGTAAACGTCCTCTGCCCCGCTGCCCCGGGACCGAGACACCTGGAATATCTGGATAAGTTGTTCAAGCTCGGTACGCAGATGGCGGCTGCGGCCGATAATCTTGACGTGTTGGCGTCTTCCTGATCACCCCTCAGGCAGACGCCCCCGCCCTCCCGTCTCAGGACGAGAGCGATTATTCGGACCACGCTGTTAGTCAGATGAGTAATCTGATTTATGGCGTGGCCACCGCAGCAGGGCGGATGATTTCCCTGGCCCCAGTGGCGTCTCGTCACGTGTGGCCAGGGCTCACGGCCCTATCTAAGAAGGACCGAGAAGATCGCCTCGGAGCCCCCGTGTCCACGGAGGGGCTCTTTGGGTCGGTCTCCTCGGTCACCCAGCGCTTCAGCCGCCTAGAGGAGGAGAGAGTCCAGCTTAGCTGCATGCTATCGCTGGCTCCTCCTCAGGCCCCGCTACGTGCCCCCCTCGCGTTGCCATGCAGGGGAGGGAGCGTAGTGCGAGAGTGAAGCGGAGGGAGAGGCGCCGGCACGGGGGTCCCGTAGCTGCAGCGCCCTCCACCTCTACGGCCCACCCCGTGGCACCGGCATACCGGCAATCACGGGGAAGGGCTGCCCGACCGAGGCAGGCTCCGCAACAGCAGAGCACCCGGGTGGGGAGCTCCATCTTCGCGGAGCTAACTGCCTATTTAATGCCCAGATCTCTGTCAAAACTTTTAAAATAAAGATGGTGTTGATCTGTAAACAAGTCTGAGTGTCCTTTGTTTCCACAATACACTTGCACATGTTGATGACTGTACAAATTCCCCACTCGCCGCCCCAGCTATAGCTCCCGTTAGGGAGGAGGCTAGTGGGAGTGCGCAGATGAGAGTGATGAAGTAAAAAGATATGATTCTACACTGTATTGAAGTAAACATGTATTGTTTGAACTGTTTTAGGTAATCACAAACGGGTTTTGATAAGTCACTTAGAATAGGAATGTTATTCTTACTTTCAAACTCACAGATCCAGAGATTCTGTGTTGCAACACACCAACATCCTTCTTATCATCCATAAAAGCCAGATGCGGTCATTAAGTCGTTAAAAGACATCGTTAAATAGGTGGAGAAGATTTAAATGTCTGAAGGAGGATAGTTTAGGTGAAAATATCCCCTGGGAAAGGAATGTAGAGTAAGATAAGGTAAAGATAAACATTGACTTTTGACCTGGTGTGGTTTGGGATCTCACTCTCTGGTCAGACCTCTGATTGAACCCGGCCAGAAGCGAATCCAGCCAGTCAGGGCACTTGGGGGAGGTGGTCAGTTTAAACAGCTCCTCCCCAGGGGCTCTCTAATTCGCTTGAGAGAAAAATGGGAAGGAAGACTCGACAAATCTCCGCCCCAAAAATAGATAGAAATACTGATGTTGGTGTGTGTAAAAATGCTTTTGGGTTTGGTGAGTTTGTTGGTCCTGATATCTGTGTCCGCATCGCATCACAAACTTGAAGTCCAATTTCTTCTCGTTTGATGAGTTTGTCTGGTCCTGACGCTTTTATCCGCATCGCATCACAAACCTGAAGTCCGGAGTACTCGAGTACTCTGTATAACTTGTATATGTGTTTGGTTTCCTACTAGAAGTAAACTCAGATAATTTGTTATAACTTTGATTCCGGTGTTTTCAATTCCTTTCTTAATTTAATAGAGATCCAGCCTCATCCAACGAACGGCGCGTAGCAGAAGTGTTCTACGCCAACAAGTGGTGACTCCCGACGTTTGTGAGCTGATCTCTAGAAAGGGACACCGACAGCCAGGGGACAGAATCCAGTCCAGGGGGAGGACACAGAGATACTGGTGACAACTAAGACCATGGCAATATACAAAAGGTGAGCAGACACCTGTTTTGACTATCAAAAATCTGTGATTGATTATACTAAAAATTTAGAGTTGTCAGCAGCGTTCTCAGTGTTCTTAGTCACGGTGGGAAATACAATACATATTACAAGTTGGGGATATTGGGGAAGTGCTTAGAGAAGGGTATTCAGTCCTGGACCTAGAGCAAAAATAGTGTTTGAGTGTGGCGGGTAGATAAGTCCCAGCCCTTCACTCACTAAATACGAAGACTGTAAGGCTGTAAAAGAAGTATAGGTTAAATTCCCCGTAAGTCAAAATAACATTGATTAATACGGTTGCTTTACAGTGCTTTAATTAAAGACTACGGAGGTGTAAAAAACAGAAGGGTTAAATTCCCTGCAGATCATGATAAGATTGATTAATGCGGTTACCTTTCGTGGTGCTTTAAATGTATAAAATGTCTGTAATTGTTATATGGTGGGTGATAGAGGAGGAGAGAGACGCGACCTCCAACTAATTATTTGGAACGACCGTATCTCATCACAAAACTGTTGTGGGGATAATCAGGCTCATTAAACGTGACGATAAAGAGATTTTGTTGACTGAGTTTTTAACTCTTGACCTGAAGCCGCAATCACCGTGAGGAGATTGTAGAAGTTTGCTTCTGGAAGTCACGCTATCTGTTGAAATAAACATCGCACAATAAAATTTGCCTGACTGTAATATGATAAGGTATGAAAAGCTCTGTGTGATTTTTTTTTAAGTCAAATCTGTGTAATACTTGAGAGACAAATCCAGTAAAAAGAACTGTGGGTGAAGAATTGCAGAAGACAAGAGACAGAGAGCAACAAGCGGGTGGTATAATGTCTGAGACCCTACCTCCACCCTACGGAGATAATGGCTCACAAATGCCACTTATGAGTATCCCATCTAATACTCCTAAAGGAAAACACATTGTTAGACCTGATATTCAGGGAAAAGGAATGTTGGAAATAGTAATGGCAGATATTGAAAATCTTAAACTGGATCAACCAACCATGTTAGTGAACCCTGCTAATATGGAGCTAATACATGTAGAAAGAATAGCAGCAGCTCTGGCAAAGACAATAGGTCCTAGCATGCAAGCACAGAGCGATAATATGATAAGGACTATTAAACTGACCCTTTTTGGAAATGGGATTTTCCGTTACACAACGGAAGACTCAATTCAGGCCTTAAAGAACGCTTTACAAACAAGTCAGGGAGAGTTTAATGTGTTGCTATGTTGCTCATGTGGGAGCTTACACTTTTGGGAAGAGATCTCCCACTTTCTCTGCTCCTGAGGTGCTGCAGACTCGAAGCAGCATACAGGGTCAAAGACAGGCATGACCTCTGGGGAGGAAGAAAATCTAAATCTGAACAGACCACAGAGCCCATTAAAAGGTTTTATGGCCTAAACACAGAGAGGAAGATCTGGAGATTGTAAGGAACTCTCCCTAACTACCCAACCCCACCCAATCACGAGGGCAAGAGTGTGCCTCTCACCAATAAACAAATCATCTCTTAACCAAGTCAGATTTCAAAGTGGCCATAGCTCCAGTTGTTAAGAAAAGAGGGAGATTCAAAAAGTTATCAATAATTGCCCAGTATATTAAATAAATACAAACGAACACGTATCAATATAAGTCAGATAATGTAGACGAGGTCAATCATGGAAGAAGGCTGACATTTAATGCCTGATATATAAGTAATAGTAATAATAAATATATAGCTGATATTAAATAACTGATGTATAAGGCTCGATATTTCTGACAATAGGAACACCGTTAACGGCGTTCTATTTCAGTAAAAGGGGGAAAAGGATAGGATATACATCAGACAATATGTATGTGAGATTATTACGTTTTTAGGAGAAATTTATCAATTTAAAATACTAGTTTTGGTATTTTTTGTTTTGTTTTGTTTGTTGCTTTTAAGAGAAATTGATACATTTAAAATAATCTAGCTTTGGTTATTTTTTGTTTTGTTAGTTTGTTCCTTTTTTGTTTTATTTTTATTTTTGTTCTATTTTTTAATTTAATTTTTAATTTTTAATTTTTAATTTTTAATTTTTAATTTTAATTTTTGTTTATTATTTTCTGCATAGTCTCTTGTCCACACTCCAGTCTAGTTGGTGCCGCCAATAAACACTAAAGAAGTAGAAAAGATGATTTCAAAACCATATTTCCAGCAACTTAAGGGCTTGGTATGAGACTTCTCCACACAGGCTGCTGACGTCAAAAGGGGGACCCGAGAAACACAAGGCCAACACAGCAGATTACGTCTGGTTGGAGGGGACCTCCCATGCCGTCCGCCCAGATGGAAAGGGAGACAACTGGTACCACTGGAGCCAGTGTGCGGTCGGGAAAAACACCTGCGAGGACCCTAGACGACATCAGAACAGATCTGGCTCTCGTCAAGGCAGTCGACCCAGGAGGCGCCATCAGCAGACCGGAGGAGGAGGATCAGGACATCTCTCCAACAGTCGACCCGGAAGCCGCCATCAGCGGGCCGGGGGAGGACAATCAGGCCACATCTCTCTAGCAAGCACTCCAGAAGCCGCCGTCAGCGGGCTGGGGGGACGAAGACATGGCAAACCAAGACGGCACAGGGAACTCCATTTCCCGCTGAAACAGGTTGATATAGCCGGTGTGGAACTTTGTCTGAACAATCCATTTTTTGAGGAACTTTCAACTTTATTTTTATATCCCACAATATAAGGGATTGGTATTTTTTATTCTACAGAACTATGTGTTACCAAAAGAGGGAAAAGTATGATAATGTCTTTTCTGATTTCTGTGGCTACTTTTATTGCCATTTTAGTGACATGTGGTTGTTGTTGTGTGCCTTGTATCTGCTCATTGTGTGTTAAGACTCATCAGTTCCACCATTGAGGGTAGAGTAAAGATGACTCAGCTGACAAGGACTTTGCTTTTTAGACATATTTTATTCTCCCTCCACTGTCATAATAAGTTGTTGTTGTGGACTGTTCCTAAAGGTTTAAAGTGCTCTATATCCCAACTTCTGATGGGTTTATATAAATGTTGGGACAGACACAGTAAGAAGAAAATTGACAGTGGTAATGTTTCAAATGCTATATGTTGATCTCGTGAGGTGAGATCAAAAGAGGGATTGAAGTAAAAAGATATGATTCTACACTGTATTGAAGTAAACATGTATTGTTTGAACTGTTTTAGGTAATCACAAACGGGTTTTGATAAGTCACTTAGAATAGGAATGTTATTCTTACTTTCAAACTCACAGATCCAGAGATTCTGTGTTGCAACACACCAACATCCTTCTTATCATCCATAAAAGCCAGATGCGGTCATTAAGTCGTTAAAAGACATCGTTAAATAGGTGGAGAAGAGTTTAAATGTCTGAAGGAGGATAGTTTAGGTGAAAATATCCCCTGGGAAAGGAATGTAGAGTAAGATAAGGTAAAGATAAACATTGACTTTTGACCTGGTGTGGTTTGGGATCTCACTCTCTGGTCAGACCTCTGATTGAACCCGGCCAGAAGCGAATCCAGCCAGTTAGGGCACTTGGGGGAGGTGGTCAGTTTAAACAGCTCCTCCCCAGGGGCTCTCTAATTCGCTTGGGAGAAAAATGGGAAGGAAGACTCGACAAATCTCCGCCCCAAAAATAGATAGAAATACTGATGTTGGTGTGTGTAAAAATGCTTTTGGGTTTGGTGAGTTTGTTGGTTCCGATATCTGTGTCCGCATCGCATCACAAACATGAAGTCACTTTCTTCTCGTTTGATGAGTTTGTCTGGTCCCGACGCTTTTATCCGCATCGCATCACAAATCTGGAAGCCCGGAGTGCTCGAGTACTCTGTATAACTTGTATATGTGTTTGGTTTCCTACTAGAAGTAAACTCAGATAATTTGTTATAACTTTGATTCCGGTGTTTTCAATTCCTTTCTTAATTTAATAGAGATCCAGCCTCATCCAACGAACGGCGCGTAGCAGAGGTGTTCTGCTCCAACAGTGATGAACCGCAGGCAGCACTGTTATAGTGCGGTGCGGGTACAGGGACATTATGGCCGACGTTTTTCTGTTAGAAAACATTCTATGCCTGAAGCTAAGACTCCAAATAATGCTGTTTACTATAGTGATAGGGGCTGCATTATAGCAACGCCCGCACTTGTAAAGAGACGCGTGGCGGTGCGTTCAGGGGCCTTAGTAAAACACACTACGCCTGTAAGAACTCCGGTTAATGCTGTTTTCCATAGTGAGGAAAATAGCATTATGACGACGCGCGGCCCCCCCCCGAGAGCGGGCCGCGGTGCGTTCATTTCTGTGTCAGCCCCCCATGGGTCAAACTTCCTTTTATGGAGGGTTTGACGGCGGAGTGGGCCACCAGAGAGTACCACAGCTTCATATTTCCTGGTTCTCAAGAAAACAGGGGAATTCAGACCTATTCTAGATCTCCGGGGCCTGAATCGTCATATTTCCAGCAGGAAATTCCGCACTGTGAAACAGTTACTAGGGCTTGTGCAGCCAGGCGATTGGTTCACCACCATCGACCTGAAAGACGCGTACTTTCATGTGGAAATTGTTCCAGAGCACAGAAAGTATCTGTGTTTTGCCTTCCAGGGAATAGCCTATGAATACAACAGGCTGCCGTTCGGTTATTCCCTATCCCCACGCACATTCAGCAAATGTGTGGCCACAGCGCCTCAACCGCTGCGCGCACACGGCATGAGAGTTTTCTTTTACATAGACAACCTCATAGTCATGGCTGGGTCCCGGGAACAGGCAATGTTTTGCACAGCACAATTGATCACACACCTAACCAAATTAGGTTTTGTGATCGATGGGAAATAAAGAGCACCCCCATACCTCGCCAACAGGCGTTGTATTTGGGTGTGGTGCTCGATGCAGACGCGCTGCGTGCCACCCTGTCAGAGAGCAGACGTGCGCCTCGTCTCAGGGCCGTGCACAGGCTGCGACAGGGGGCAACAGTGACAGCTTTAACTGTCATGCAGACTCTGGGTCTCATGGCGGCTGCTCACATGGTGGTCCCGCCGGTTACTACATATGCGCCGCCTGCAGAGGTGGTTCCCCAGCCTGCGTTTGGAGGCACAAACGACGGCTGGTGACCATCCCCTCCCCCCTCAGTGGGGGCAACCTCCGGTTTTGGGGGTCTCCGGACCACCTCCGGAGGGGGTCTCCACTGGGACGGGTGACCTCCTACATCACAGTGTTCACGGACGCGTCCGGAACAGGATGGGGAGGGACCTGCCTGAAGAGAGCTATAGGTGGGCGCTGGGCTCTGACAGAGTTTCGACACAGCAACCTCCTAGAGCTACGGGCAGTAGTGTTAGTCCTCCGGCATTTCATGCCCCTAATTCAGGGGAGACATGTAATGGTCAGGTGCGACAACAGCACCACAGTGGCTTATATCAACAGGCAGGGCGGAGTCCGCTCCGCCTCCTTGTTGACCACAGCGGAGGAGCTGTGGTGATGGGCCTCAGAGGTGGTGTTATCTCTGAGAGCCCTCCATGTCCCGGGACTGGAGAACAGAGGGGCCGCCCTCAGGTCGAGGGGCGGCCCCCTGCCAGGCGAGTGCTTCACCCGGAGGTGGTGAAGCAGATCTGGGCCCAGTTCGGGAGAGCAGAAGTGGACCTGTTCGCCAGCCGGCGCAACAGCCACTGTGCCCTGTGGTTCTCCATGGCCCTGAGCGACAACCCGCCCTTGGGGGTGGACACGTTTGCACACGAGCCATGGCCAAGGAAGCTGCTATACGCCTTTCCATCGCTGCGTCTCATTCTCCCTCTCCTGGGGAGAGTGAGGCGAGAACGTCTGGCAGTCATTCTGGTAGCACCGAATCGCGTCGGGGCTCCGTGGTACTCAGAAATGACACAGATGAAGGTGGGCCAGCCCTGGGCGATCCCCCAGTTCTGGGGGGCGATGTCTCAAGGGGCAGGTGCAATCGGGGCGTTACCCACTCTGGGCCGTCCTCTTCAGGCTTGGCTCCTGAGAGGGACAGGCTGAGACAGGGTGGATTGTCTGACAGCGTTATTCAGTCTATCCAGGCAGCTAGAGCAGAATCCACCACAGCCTGTTACAGGCCGAAGTGGCTGAGATTCCAGCATTGGTGTGAGGAGCGGGGAATAGAGCCCCTATCTTGTGAGTTGGGCTCTATTTTATCCTTCTTACACTTACTGGTGGACAGAGGGCTGGCGCATTCCACGGTGAAAGTGTATGCAGCAGCCATCTCGTCCTGTCATGAGGGATTTTGGTGGCAGGTCAGCCTTTAATCAACCACTGATGTCGCGGTTTTTACAGGGGGTTAGGAGACTGCGCCCTGTAGTGCACGTCTCCACCCCGCAGTGGGACCTGCCCCTAGTGCTCGAGGCTCTGGCCTCGGGACCATTGAGCCTCTGGAGCTCTCCCCTCTGAAAGCATTGTCGTGGAAAACAGCTTTGCTTCTTGCCTTAACGTCAGCCAAAAGAGTGTCCGAGTTAACTGCTCTGTCGGTGCACCCGAGTTGTTTACTAGTTCGGGGTGGCCGGAGCGGCGCGACACTTAGACCGAACCCCTCCTTTGTGCCTAAAGACCTAAGGAGTGCGTTCAGGTCGAGGGCTATTCAGTTAGGGGGTTTTAGTCTCCCCCCCATGGGGGGCCAGGGAGGCTAAACTGCACCTCCTCTGCCCGGTGCGTGCGCTAGCATGACATGTGGAGCGCACGGCTGCCCCACCAGCAGGGTGTGCTCTGTCAGCCGCAGCCCAGATTTCTCCTTGGTCACAACCGGGTTAAGGGAGAGTGTGGGGCAGCAGCTGCTGACCAGAAAAGCCGGTCAGGGGCAGTAGGGTGGATTGGTGTTGGACGACAGTGCGCGTATACATCAGGGCTCCACCCACTGTACCCATAGAGTCCAGTAGAGGGCGGAGCCTGTGAGAGATATAACGGGGGGTTACGTATTGTAACCCTAGTTATATAAACACAGGCGGAGCCCTCTACTCAGGGCACTGTCTGTTCTATTCCGCTCGCTGAAGAGAGGTATAGGATGATAGTCAGAAGGCGAGGCCTCCTTTTATACGGTGTGATGCGCGCGCATTCAGGTAGGCACGCCCTGGGCCGGCTACGTCTATAGAAGTCTCAGTGGGAGAATGCACGCGGGATAAGGTAGTACCCATAGAGTCCAGTAGAGGGCTCCGCCTGTGTTTATATAACTAGGGTTACAATACGTAACCCCCCGTTTCATCGTTTATAAACTGGCGAAGCTTTATTTATTGTGGCTTTCAAAAAGATAATTTCATTGTATTTCAAAATGGCGTCCAACACAAGCACTATTTATTTATAGAACGAGAAATGGTTAAGTTTGTTATTACCAGTGTTGTGAGTTCAATATTTTTAATTAATTATAGTAAGGGAACATCTTAGGAGTTAGTGTAGTGAGTTTCAGAGCAGTGTAATAATTATTTGACCTAAAACTAAATGTTTTTATGAACATGACATGGGGATTTGCTAACTTTTGATTTCCCCCATTTTACACGACACAAATGGAGGCCACTATGGGCCAAAACTAACATGTAGGTTTCTGTAGGGTTCATGGCAGATGGATGCAGTTGCTCTCAGGAGGATATATAATAAAGGTGTGTTAACTGCTGAGCCTATTTAGTGTGCATACGACACACAGTGGCACAGTTTATTCATTTCACACGTAGCGTAGCGCGTGCATGTCGTCGTCCAATCCTTTTGTCAATCCTTCTTAACCGCCTTCGCTTCCGAATCAGCATTGCTATTGCATTTGACTGGTCGACGATCTATATTTGTGTTTGCTTAAATAACTCAGACGAAGCTCATGTCTGAGGTCGGAAGGTAAACAGACGCCTCAAATACAGCAGGTGGGCGCGGCAGTATACGCGGGAGGTTTTTCTTCTTCTTTTTCTCTCGGTTTTTTAGCGGATTGCAACTTTAAGGTGCATACCGCCACCTACTGTACTCGCCGTGAAGTTGTTTGCGGCCTGCCAGTAAACCCAAAGCAGAAGAAGAATAAGTGACGTCAGCGGCTCGTTTGCCTAATCCACCCCCAAGAACTCATTTTGGTGTGAACGCGATCTGCTTTAGTTCATCAGAACTAAAAGAGCTCTCATGAACTAAAGTTCTCATGAACTATTGTGGGAAAAGTACTTGGTGTGAACGCGCCTATTGAGATCATAGATCTCTTTTTCAAGGGAGATCTGCAGCATATAGGTTCCACATGAAACATAAAACAATAAAGGACATCATACATTATATTTACAGGATACATTTACATAGTTATAGACATTTACAAGTACCCATAGTATCAACGAGCATTTCATTTAGCCTAGCTTTAAAAACATGCAGAGGAATGAGATTGCTCCGTTTCAATTCTTGCTGAAGATTGTTCCAAGCAAGTGGAGCTGCGCACATAAAAGCTGTCTTACCTAAGACAGTCCTTGCTCTTGGCACATCTAACAATACTACATCATGCGATCTCAGACAATAGCTGCTTGCAACTCTCTGTGTTATCAGAGAGCAGATATAATACGGGAGTTTACCCAACAAAGCTTTATAAATAAACGTGTACCAATGATTGAGCCTCCGTACAGTAAGTGATGGCAAACCTGCCTTGGCATACAGGGTACAGTGATGTGTAAGTGCTTTACAATTTGTGACAAATCTCAGTGCGCTGTGATAGGCGGCATCTAACTTGTTCAGGCAATGGGCAGGTGCATTCATATACAACAAATCACCATAGTCCAGCACAGGTAAAAAGGTCACAGTGACTAGCCTTTTCCTGGCCTCAAGTGAGAAACAGGACTTGTTTCTGAAAAAGAAACCTAGCCTAACCCTCAGCTTTTTAAGCAGGTTATTGACATGAAGTTTAAAAGTAAGACAATCATCAAGCCAGATAGCTAGGTATTTATAACAGGCAACCACTTGGAGTACTTGTCCTTGCATAGTAACAATATCTAAAACAGGCTCTGGTGTCTTTTTAGCTTTTGAAAAAAGCATTACCTTGGTTTTATCAACATTTAAAAGGAGCTTTAAGTTCAGAGAGCTGAGTCTGAATAATGTTAAAAACAGCCTGTAATTTAACAACAGCCTCCTTAATGGAGGGACCTGCACAATACATAACGGTATCATCCGCATAAAAATGTAAAGTAGCTTCATCCACATTTTCACCTAAACTGTTGATATATATGGAGAATAAAAGTGGACTTAAAACATAAGCTGACTTCCATACTTTTGGAATTGCATTTGTGCTGAGGGAGAGGTTAAAAAGAGTAGTGAGAAGTGGAGCAATAAAATCTGCAGCTATCTTTAAAAAGAAAGGTTCTACGTTGTCCGGGCCAGCCGGTTTCTTAGGATCTAACTTAGATAATGCTTCATGAACAACATTAACAGTAAAAGGAGTAAAACTGAAAGGGTTTTCCAGACCACATTGTTCAGAGTCACAGACTGTGGTGTTCACAGAAGCAGAGTTAGTCACAGAATCAAACAGAGAGCCACAGGACACAAAATGCTCATTAAAACAATTTAACATAGTGGCCCTGTCCGATATAGAGCCAGATGCTGTGGTAAGGCACGGAGGTAGCTCATTACGGATCTCACCGGTGGATATCGATTTTATGGCTTTCCAAAATGTCCTAGGATTATTTCGGTTTTCTGTGGTAACTGACAAATAGTACTCCGACTTAGCACTTTTGACATGTGAAGTGAAGCTATTCCTTAGCTGCCTAAAACGCAGCCATTCTACCTCTGAGCCTGATTTCCTAGCCTTTGCCCAGGCCTTGTTTCTCTCATGCAGGAGACTAGACAGTTCAGCAGTTACACTTGTTTTTAGCATCTAAGCTAGCCTGCTTGCTGACTAACGAAGACTAGAAACAATTTCATCATCACTTATTGCTGCAGACTTTCTCGAAGTTGCTTTAAAAGCGTCAGCGCAGTGGTCTGGTCTCTGAACTGCATTATGCTGCGTTCAAACCGGACGCGATGCGAATATTCGCATTGCTCTAATCGCTCGAGTTTCACCGCGGCTGTCAGCTGTGTTTACTCCTGTCATTCAAACAGGACGCGCTGGAGAGGGGGCGGGCAGGGCCGGCTCTAGACAATTTGCTGCCCTAGGCGCAGGGGCGAATCTACCCTAAAAATAGGCCTTGCCACCCCAGCTGCCACCCCAGTTGGCAGCTTTGTTTTGAAATAAAAGTTGTGGCTCATCGGACATTTATGAGAGAAAGTCTCTAATGTCCGAGTGCAAGTGAATGCAGCACACGACACGAGTCTTGTAACCCCTCTCCTGGGTTGCGTTCGAATACTCCAAAAAAACAGCTCCTAAGTTCTAACCCTATCGTCTATTCCTTGACCTCGGAGTGAAACGTCATGGGGTTAAGGGATAGTGGATAGGAGAATTCAAAAGGATTTAGGAGAAGAGACTGCGGC
The DNA here is from genome assembly GCF_902827165.1 of Trematomus bernacchii. Classification (NCBI taxonomy): domain Eukaryota; kingdom Metazoa; phylum Chordata; class Actinopteri; order Perciformes; family Nototheniidae; genus Trematomus; species Trematomus bernacchii. The sequence continues at coordinate 2,554,880 of NW_022987710.1, forward strand.
ACTTTAGAGAATCCGACTGCACTTTCACTATCCAACGTGTTTATGATGCGCCAGCAGAGGTCATAAATGTGCGCCTGCTGCTGTGGGGAAACTATGGAAACTACAGTTTTCTATACAGCGGACTACAACATGGATGTTTAATAAGAACGAGGGACTACTGTAAACTCATCTAGAGACTCTGCATCGTGCTCTGATGCTGTTGTTTTATGCTTTATGAACGGGGACAACAGAGAAACATATTCTTCATGACCAAAGTTGAAATTGAAATAAAAAAGGAAAGTGAAACTTATGCTCGTCACCCTCTCCCTCCGGTCCACATTAATACAAATGATCCCAATACATATGATTGTATGAAAAGATCTTAAAATCAATACAAATGTATTTATTATAAACGTTAGTCCTTAACATCTATCACTGTGTATATCACCATTCAAACATCTTTTAAAAGTTGAACAAACCCCACACAGCTCAGTAAAGACTGTGAAATGTTGACTTTATTTGATCATTTCAGTAAAAACTAACGTTCATATTTCTCTTTTTGATTATAATACTGATGAACGTTCAAAACAAAGCACTTTGGCAACTTACCACATACGTTTTAAAATGCTTAATAAGCACCGTAACTTTCATGATATCATTTCTCGTTCATAATCGGTTGTTTCCGTGAACGGCCGACTGTTGTGTGACGGCAAATGCTGCGGCCGCAAGGCATTGTGGGGCAGCATTTTCTCCTCTCCTTTCGGTTAGGGAGGTCCAGTGGTTCCTAGGCTAAAGGAGGTTATAAAGGAAGTTTGAAACCTCCTTTCCTTTTAATTTAGAGAATTCGAACGGCACTTATCATGGCTGCCACTGAGGGACTTCCGGGTCATTTCACTCCGTTAGGAAGGTTCCTAAGCTAAATGGACTATTCGAATGCAACCCCGGTGTCAGTACCATATGTGTTCGCCCTACCATATGTGTTCGGGGTCCGTCGCTTACCAATGACGTCACCAATTGTGATTGGCTGTACGGAATCGTAGTAATCAGCAGCGAACCGCTTCAACACGTGTATTTCGCCAATATTTTATATTGGCGATACTCTTAAGAATAACAAATCTATTAATGCTTCCCTGAAATCCCACATTTTTCACAATTTTAACAGAGGCTTATTTCCTCAAGTGACCGATTTAGACACTTTATCTGTAATGGAAAAAGCTCTATCTGATTTTATAAAATGGCCTATTTCCCCTAAAGCAAAAGAAACTCATTTTAAAATTGTTCATAAAATCTACCCGGTTTCTACTTTTTTAAATTCAAGATTTAAATTTGAAGTGGAACCATGTTCCTTTTGTAATTTATCTGATGAATCGTTGGAACATTTATTTTTCTCTTGCCCCTTTTCTGAATTGTTTTGGTCGAATGTGAGAGATTGGTTGTTACTTAAATTAACAAATATTCCGGCCTTCAAAATATATCACATTTTATATTATATTGATAATTTGGACTCTCCCATTTCTGATTTGGTAAATATAATTATTATTTTGGGTAAATACCATTTACATTGTAGTAAATGGAGAGGAGGCAAGCCCTCCTTTCCCTGTTTCATAAATGAGTTCAAGTCCTTTTTTCTGTCCCTTAGAAAAATACAATCTTGTAACTTGTCTATAAAGATTTGCAATGACATTTCCAAATGGTTATTATTTTAAGTAAGCTTAATGCCTCTTAAATGTTTTTGTGCCTTTATGCTTTTTTCTTTCCCCCTGGCTCTTACTGGATGTATTAGTTATGTTTTTTTGTCTTATTGTGAATGAATGTCTTGAACTTATGTTGATAAGTTGATGATATCCTCACCGAGCTTTTGTATGTTTAAAAAAATGTTCAATAAAAAAAACAAAAAAAAACACGTGTATTTCAGTGTATTCACGGCATTCATTTTGTTATTCTACAGTATTGTTGTTTTATAGTTATTTGTTAATGTAACCCAATTTGTGTTCTTTGAAATTGAAAAGGATATCGCATTGTGTTTGTTACATTCGTTGCAGTTGTATAGGCTATGTGTTAAGTGTAATTTGGCATGTCCTATTTATGGACATGCTTTTATTTTGAAGGAGAGTTAGCGCAGTTGACAGGAAGTTGTTGTTGCTTTGGAAACAACGTGACAGAGATTAACGGAGAAAAGTAATATCTACATATAAAGACGGAGAAAGTAAACGATAACGTTTATGGTTAAGTGTTAGCACCCCCCGAAGAGGCACAAGCTCTTACGTTGATATTGGAGATTTCAATAAATTCAATTTGAAAAAAAAACGGGGAAAAAAACCAAAAACGAATATCTGAATAACGAAATTGAAACCCGAATAGTACTCCAACGAACGAATATTCGGATATTTTGGTACAGTAGGGCTGTACCCGAATAATATAATAAAGTTATAGTAAATAATAACAAATTCCAGTGTTAGAATTCCATAATTCCATATTCATAAATAAAATGATATGCAAATAACATTTTCTTGGCTGTGGACTTGTACTCTACATAATTATGTTGAGCTCATGGTAATCTAATTCAATAAACAATAACTGCAATGAACAGATAGCATTTTCTGACTCGTAAAATGATTGGATATGGTGTAATTTGGCAAATGATTCTGTGTTGAAAAATGTATATCTTTAAAAACTGCGTTGGTGTATTAGGGCGGGCCATACTAATTTTTCTTGTAAATCGATCGAGAGGGGTGTTCAAATAACGTATTTTGGTGTGTAGAACACAAATCTATTTAGATGCTTTTATTTTGAAGTTGTTGCTATGGAAACAACATGACGGAGAAAAAAGTAATATCTTCTACATATAATAACGGACAAAGTAAAGAATGAAGTGTATGTTTAAATGTTAGCACCCCCCGAAGAGGCTCAAGCTCTTACGTTGAGTCTGGAGTTTCAATACATTCGGAATTTGACTGTGTAAAATGTCCTCTTGGGTTACCGTAAAGCCAATGCGTGACGTCATTGGTAAGCGTAACGGACCCCGAACACATCTGGTAGGCCGAACACATATGGTACCTACACCGGCCCTGGCGCGAGCGTGGAAATGTGATGGGCGGCAATTTCATTTGAACGGGACGGTGCAAAACGAGAAGCATTCGGACCCAAGTAGACGGAAGGAATGAGGTATTAGCGGTCGACAATGACAGAGAACAGACTGTCAAGTTTGGCTGTACTCAGCATTGAATCAAAACGCACTAAAGCTGTTGATCTTAATAATTTTGTGAGGCGTTTTGCTGAACAAAATGGTAATCGCCGCATTCAGCTGTAATAGACATGCCAAGTTGATGCTCTGCTGACGGATGAGCATAAGAAACTGTTAAGATGATGACCTTGTATGTGTGTATATATTGTTTTTCTTTGTGGGAGTCTGCCCCCAAAAAAGAGTTTTAAGTCCTGAGAAAGTCAAATAAGACGGTGTGTAAAACTACACTGCCCAGCCAAAAAAAAGTGACCACTTTGATTTAACTAGGCCAGTAGGTAAGGGCATTCCACTGGATAATAACTGCAGCGATGTATATGTTTTAGCTGAATACACGTTTTTTTTAACCCTAACTGATGCAGTTAGTCACTTCTTTAATGTTTGTTCTTTCTGATGTAAAGTCAAGGTTGTAACTGTTTGCAATAAAGTTGTGGGGCGCTGAACTGTTCTTTTGATTCTTTTGAATTTTGATATATGATCGTAATTACTTGTCTTTCAAATTTGAAGAAGGGTGAGCAAGCATCTTGAGGAACATTCATCATTAACTAAAAAATATAGTTTATTTAATAATAACACTGAATATGTGAATCATAACAGTGATTGACAGCTGATAGGAATGATATGATTGTTAATATTATCATATTAATTCAGACAAACATCAATGAGACAGTAATGTACTTATTGCAGCAGTCTGCATATATTTGGTACCCCTGCTGGTCTAAGAGCGAAACAAACTCATTCAGTTATTGTTCACTTAAAGGGCCCATGTCATGGCCATTTCCACTGATCATAATTACATTGTTGAGGTATACTAAAATAGATTTATACTGTGCAATTTTCCAAACTCACATTGGTTTCGCATACAGCATCTCTGTCAAGCATGTGTATTCAGCAGTATTCACTTTCTCCACTAAACGACTCGTTGGAGCTCTTGCCCCCCCCTCCCTGTGAGCCTAGTGTGCTCCGATTGGTCAGCTCGGCCACTCGTTCTGATTAGTCAACCACCAGAGAGGCTGCGCCCATGTCAGTGCTTTTCCCGGCTGCTCTCAGCGTAACATCAGTCTTATCATGGCGTCGGTACAGCGGTATATTTTATATACATATATATTTTTAACTGTTGTTATAGAAGAGTGTGACGGCCCCAGGGCCTTTGTCTTACGATGGGGTGGAGCTGAAGAAGCTAATCAGCACGATCACGGACACCTCCGGACACTACGGCCCCAGTCTCTCTCCAAAGCGGCTGCAGGAAGACTAACTCTGCGATCCTCTCAACCACCTATCTTTGCATTTACCACAATAAATGTGCCGTGGTTTTGTAAACTCGTGTATGTCTCCTTGTCTTTCCGTTGTGGCCTACGAGCCGCTCATAACAAAGAGTAAGTTATTTTTACCCGTTATAAACTACTACTGTTTGATGAGAAATCAAATCATGGTTTGCTATATATGAATTCAGGGAAGAAAGGATAGGCCTACTAAGTATTTCCATTAAACTTTATTTTTAGAAATGTACAAAATGAACATAAATATACATATATACACGGTATATCATCCATTCCTCCTCCTCTTGCCTGCGCACAGCCGGTGCGGTGCGGTGCCTTTTAGCACGACGCCTCAGTAGTAGTAGAATCCCTTCCCCGTCATGGATTGTCCGCCAGGATCTGGCTGGACGAAATCAAATGCAAATCACAAAATATTAGAGAAACTTAGTTGTTTTAGATTCGTTAGTAGTAGTTGTGTAATGAACAGCTTGCCTGCTAATATGCTAACCTAGCTTTGTTTACCTTGGTAGCTAACACGATATGAACGTTAGCTTGGAGGAAAGGCAACTATAATGCAGTGTAATAAAACTACTATGAACAAAAGCTAGTGGTTCATATTAGGCTAGCAATAACGTGTTTATAATTGCAATCGTATACGGGTATTCTGCTACCATACAATGTAACTTGCATGAATACATTGTTTTGCGCTAGCATACAGCTAGCCTCGTTAGCTACATGCAGTATATGTACGGTCACAATGTACGGTAAACCGGAGTATACTGTATGAGTATTCCGTGTGTGTGACTGCAGACATTCTCCTGCCATGACAAACATGTAAGGCCATCTGCTGACATTGTAGTTGATATATTTAAACGCTAGCAACGTAGCATCACAAAAATGTTTTTCTGACCAAAACTAGCTCAAGCTCCGTGTGTTAGATCGCTACGCCAGCTATAATGTAATTACGTTTCGCGACTGACCGGCAAATCACCCGCAGTATACTGTCAATAGGTATTTTGTGTGTGAATGCAGACATTCTCCTGCTATGAGATACATGTATGCAAGGCCATCTGCTGATATTAGAGTTGATATATGGAAACTCTAGCAACTTAGTTAGCACAGTTAGCACTGTGTCAATGGCTTAGCAGTCCAACACAGTTTACACATTTAAACAGTCTTGTTTGATAAATACACAAATAACAATGCAAACTTACAGGTTGTATACCCAGATCTTCCCCTGCTCCAAACGGTCCAAACAAGCTGTGCATATCCGGCCTCAAACTGGGCAATGTTTTTGGAAGCTTTCGTCTGTGAAATGCCGGTTCATCGAACCTCTGGAGGAGGAACACGCCGCTGCTGGTGTGGCCATAGCTCTTCGGGATTGGTCCATTTCGTTCCGGGTACCGCATGACATCAGGCGGTACCCGGAACTAAATGGAAGACTCAAATGGGCAGTGACGTATCTCCAACGAGGCGTTTTGGGGAGGTATTTTCTGTGTTAGAGTTTTACTCGCTACAGGGTGTACTTTGAGGGTTTTGACTCTGCACACCGTTTACATGCATAAAAACCTTCATAACACACAAGGGGACGGGTAATAACCGGAAAAGCATGACATGGGAGCTTTAAAATTCATTAAATTATGTCTGCCACCTTATATATTTATATGTAAGGCTTGACTGTTGTGCCACAATAATGTCACCTAATGTTATTGAGTTAAAATATCAATATTGTGGCTTTCCAAGTTAACATTGATTGATATGACTGCGATTAAATCAGCATATACTTCTGCCAGGGGATGCCACCCCTCAAAATCTCTTGCCACCCCATGAATATCTTTCTAGATCCGCCCCTGCCTAGGCGAGATTTTAGCTGGCGCCTCACAACACATCTTCTAGGGGGATCCGGGGGTATGCCCCCCCGGGAAGACATGTTTGAACATTTTAAAGTCAAATGCTTCAATCTGGTGCACTTTGAGCACACAATTACTAGAGACTGGAAGGGGTACAACTCTAAAACACCCATATGAAAAAGATTGATTTACATTTTAATAATCAAATAAGTATGTGAACATAAACAATAACTTACCACAGCCAATAACAAATAAATGTAACGTATTTTATTATATTTCAGACGATATTTTTGGTTTACTGTCCTATAGTATACATTGAAATGATTTCAAGCCTGTTTATCCCAATAATTATAAAGGAGTGCCTTGGAAATATGTGTTTACATAAATTGTGATCAAAACGTTTGAGACCCACTGAGATAACTAATGCCGCGTTTCCACTACACAGCCTCGCTCGGCCCCGCTCGGCCTCCTTTGGCCGCGCCCGGCCTCGTTAGGACCAGCTCACTTTGTGGCGCGTTTCCATTACAGTTTAGGAACCGGGTCAGTATCTATAGTAACAGTGTAGGCGGAGCGACGCTGCTTAAAACTGCCGTGACGTCATCTTCAATGCGACACAACAATGGAGATGTGAAAGCGATCGTTTGCTTGTTTTTTGCTGTGTGGTTTATTATCACAAGAAATAGACAAGAGTTGTTTCGAAAGAGGCGACGTATAGCAAGACGAGGTATAGAAGAAGCTGACGCGAGAGTTCGGGCAGTCCTCCTACGCCGCAGAGACTACAGGACGACTCGAATCACTACTAACTACAATGCTACTTGGTAAGCTAACGTTCGCTAACTAGCAATGTGTTTAGGCTCACTCTCCCTATACGACCAAAGTATTTCAAGTATTTAATTAATTGTAGCTACCACTTTTACGTATTAAAATATGTATGCTTTTGTTTGTGTATTTCAGAAGTTACCGACCGAGCTACCGAGTGGTGGAATGTGATTGTTCCATCTTTCACACACTCAGTGGGTGGAGAACTTCAGGATGCCTGAGGAAAACCTACGTGTAATACCTAAATATTCATTGTATTGTATTGAACATAAATACATCTTTTCTTTTTCACATACATGTGTTTGTCAAATTATTTAAACCAAAAAAATGTTATCAGAATTGACTATTTAGTAAATATTTGAATTTCAAGCACCAGTACTGCCCCCATAATAATAATCTAATAAATTAAGCAAATATCAAAGCAAACTATAAACATAAATACAAAAGTGTAAAACACAACAGAACTATATTCATAAATGCAAGTGTAAAAAATTGTTAACATGGATGGAGGCTAAAGTATCCACAGCATAAAATAATATGATTATGATGGTTTGTCTGAAAGACACAGCCTCAAGGTTCAAGGTTTTTTATTTTGTCATACGAACATAGCTAGTGTAGTTATGACAATGAACATCTTAGGTCACAGGCTCCTCCAACAGTGCAACACAATAACCCAGATCAACAGAAATATAGTGCAAGTAAATATTAAGCGCTGTGCACCGCTCTCTTTGTATAGGTGTTTTCTTTTGTTCTCTTCTCTTTGAAATATATAAGCAATGTGTTTGAGTCTAGCACAGGGCTCTCCAACACGTCGATCGCGAGCTACCGGTAGCTCGCGGGCAGCTTTTCAGTAGCTCGCCGCTCGATTATCGATTATAGCGTAGTAAGGTTGCTTATTGATTTTTCGGCCGCGGCTGGACCATAACGTTTTTTTATTTTAGAATTTTTTCTGTCACATGAATATCAAATGGTCGGTGACGCAGAGATCAAGGAACAGACGTGACAGCAGCACAGCGACATCACACACGGAGCAGTCTGCTTTCTCCACCAACACCAGTCCAGAACCAACAGCAGAATGACCCGCTCTGAATCAGGCCCTGTCGCTGCGCCTCAGAGACACACAGGGAGGGATTTGTGTTTTTTGAAAAACACTCGTTATCGTCATGTCAGGTTTTTGGTGGATTTAATCAAGTCTTGGATTGCAGAGTATGAATGTCCTCTTGCTATTTTCAGTTGATAAATACTTGTGTAAAGTTTGTGAAGGCAGGAGGAAAGCTTCCGCGATCACCGTCTCCTCTCCGTTCCTCCAAACCCCGCCCCCTCCCTGAAAATAATGAGTGACAGGCTGATAGTGACCCGATAGAAACTTTATTATTCACTTAATCACTGATTGAGATATGATGAAGCTAACTTAATCTCATACATTCATGGGATTTATGTAACAGTAAGACAGATAATGTAAGTGTGCACCCACATGCACTATTTTTGTTTTTATAATGCTATTGTAAATACTCCTGCTGTTTTCAGACTCAAGTCATGTGTGTGATGCCACATTCAAGACATTCAGTGTCTTTTTTTTAACAGAAGACCGTAGCTAGAAGCTGCAGCTAGACTGCAGAAGTATTAGTTTTTTGTTTTTGAGAATGGAACCATTTTCACACACAGATATAGGGAGGCTAGACCTATACAATTGATTTATTATGGTTTATAATTTAATGTCAAGACGAAGAAGAAGAAGAAAAAGATGGCTGAACAACTGTTCAGTGTCAATCCTGTGGAGATCTCCAAAATAATGTTCAGCTTAAGTCTCAGCAAAACTCACAACATTTCTGGAGCCTTGTAGACCCAGAAAATTATAAGAACATTCACCAAGCAGCACTGAAAATGTCTGCTTTATTTGGTTCTGTTCTACATACCTTTGTGAAGCAGCTTTTTCTGACATGAATGAAATCTAAATACAGAACAAGACCGACTGATGAACATTTAAATGACTCTATTAAGTCAACCTTAAGTGGGTCCAGCATACACCTCTATGGTGGACTGCATGCAGTGCCATTCATCTCACTAACAAAAGAGTGAAATGCTTGTAAGGTGGTGATTAAGGACACTTATGTGAATGTTCAGTGATGTACTTATTATGTGGGCCATAATAATATGTGAGAAATCTTCGTTTTCTTGGACCTTATTTTTGATAAGCTTTAGGTATTGCAATTTCACACGTGTACAAAAGTATAGCTTAATTCAACTGATGAGGGCTATGTGAATAAATGTAAGCGATGTGATGCAAGTAGCTCTTGGCCACTTTCATTTTTTGAAAGTAGCTCTCAGATGAAGAAAGGTTGGAGACCCCTGGTCTAGCACAACGAGGGTATTACAATTGAGTAATTTTTCTACATGTATTTATCATGTATTCTTAATACCATTATGTAATGTTATGTTTTAGAGGAGGACCTCAAGCTAGCAAACTCAATTTCAAACAGTATGCAGAGTTGTCCTGCTAAAGAGTTAAAATGTATTATTTAACCAAGTATTTATTCTCTTATTTGCTTTAATTGCAACAGATGATAAAGGTTTCACTGTGATAAGTATTCTCTTAAATCCATAAACCCCTGTACAGTGCTTTGTGGACGATGGTGTTTATGATATTTCTGACTGCAGAGGGACGCCTAGATGATGCCATCTTTCTGTGCGATCGCTGGTGGGTGCAATTATTTATCAACAAGCAATAAGATAAGACATGGCATTGATTCTGCTGGGCCAGTTGCCGTTCCTGCAGGGCCAGATCCTCTCCTCCTCGGTTTGTGCTGTTGATGCAGAGGACGTTGTTCGGAACTGTTCCTCCTCGCTAGTCCCAATGTAATCATCTAGAACAGAAACATGACTTGTAAATTCCACAAACTACTGCAGCACAATACTATAAATAGCAACAACAACTATAGAAAAGACAAACTGAACGTAAACAATGGCACATATGGTGTTAGCAAACAATAGCTCTCGCTAATGCTATCTGCCTAGCTAGCCTTCGGGGCTCCATCGGGGTTGTCGAACATAAATGTAAGGATAAAATAGACTTATTTGTTAGAAGTGAGCTTTAAAACAGATAGGGACACAAAGCAGGGACACAAAGCAGGGACACAAAGCTTTCAAGCAAATAACACAGCGTTAGCAAAAACGTACCATGCAGACTCCAGTAACGCCGTTGGAGAGTCCAGTGTCTGTGTAGAGACCTCCTGAAAGACTTTGATATTGCGAGTTGTCCCGTCGAGCACCCGCTGGACCTTATCATCTGCAATATAATGGACGTCGTCACTTCCTCGACCGACCATGGTGTGCTTTTCTTTGCCATTGTTGTAGCTCCTCCGTTAACAAAAATGCTGTTTGTAAAAATGGATTATCTCGCGCGCAGATTGTGACGATTCTCTCCGACCAATCAGCAGCCGAGAGCGTTGACGTCACAAACACAGCCCGGTTGTCTTTGGCCCTGGCCCCACGATTTTATGAGGCCAGAAAAACTGAGAATTAGGACCAGCCGGCCGGTACTAGGCCAAGTGGAAACGCAACCACAAACGGGCCGCTGACGTCACAGCCCTCTTAAACCGGGCTGCGCGCTGTAGTGGAAACGCGCCATTAGAGACTAAAGTGAACTTTCTAAACACTCAAAGAGTCCTTTACCTCACTGAGCTGTAGTTATCAGCCTCTCAGTCTGACTGGAGTGGACTCTCCCTCCACATTATTTTAGTAACATCTTCTTCTTATATCCGTTAGCGCAGCTAGCACCAGATTCTAATAACAACAGCGCCGGTACCGGTGCGCCCTCCCTCTCTCCCTCGCTCGCTCCCACGCTCACTCGCACTTTGGCTTTGAGCTGCGGGCGCCTGATAAGCCAACATCCCCCATTTCCATCACTTACAGCGCCCATCGTACAGGTCTATATCTAATAATAAAATTATAAAATGCAATAACGTGCTTTAACCAGTAGGTGTCCCTTTCTATCAGCTGTGCACCGTTATGGCGTAAATACAGCCTATCTACCAATTGGATCAAATATAAAAGTCAGCCGAATTAGTGTTGATACTGCAAGGAGAGGTATTGTGTGAAAAGAAATGTAAGATGTTGTTTAATTGCTTATATATTTAAGATCCACGTCAAGTTTTCAGTTTTGGCGGCAGTTCCTGTTTGTCTAGAAGTCTTGTCATCAGGGCTCTATAAATAGAGTTAACTACGGCAGATATGTCATATTTAATGCAGCCGAAACGTGTATTACAATGCCGTTATGTGATGACTTTCAAAGAGAAAAGCAAGCACACTCGGAATAATGTATGATTTAATTTTTGTATACAGTCTATGGTTGCTACAGAGGATTGTGGGTAATGTAAGAAAACCACTTGTTTCTCAGAATTGAAGGGGAAAACGTGACAAAAGCATTGTACACACACTAAAACCTATCAATGTCGTTTAATTAACAAGGATAATCTGGTGTTTTTGAGTTGATGAGTAGTGGAGATATCACTGTCAAATCAATCGACAGTAAGGGGAATACTTACTTCCGGGTGTACAATTATCCGTTATCCAATGGGAATGGACGCTCACATTGCCTTTAACAGCTCCGACACAAACGAATACCGTGCTTCCATGAGCGTCAAATCCCGCCGCAGATGGGAATACATTGCAATCAGTTGAAAGCTATTTGCGTCTGTTTATGAAGCTGAAGGAGCCTAGGAGCGTCCCAACTGCACGCCTCGGGACCCTGACCAAGCGTCGCTCCTGGACGTTTATGGAGTGAGAGTGTGTTGGATGCTAACATTACCCCTGCTGAGTAAGTATTAATAGCATTAGTTGTATTGTTAAGGTACAACAAAGAATATCCATTAATTTGAGCTCACTTTTAGCTGACTATTGCCCCTTTTCCACCAAACCGGATCAAGTACAGTTCTTTGGCTTTTCTGGTGCTGAACCGGTTCTCCTCTGTAGCACCACTTGTGAATCCACCGCTCAGAGCCCGAGTGGAGCTCGAGTGAAGCTGCGTCATTTCGTCATCGTTTGCGTCATCACGTAAACGTTTACGTTCCTTCTTATGACACCCACACAGCACGAAAATCCCTCATATCAACAACAATGATCCCGGTAGTCTTTCTTGAGTTTTTTTAGCTTGTTGCTTATTTTCTCCAGAGTCCGGTGGTATCCAGTGGTGGCCAACTCCCGCTGCAGCTGCTGGAAAATAGCTTTAGACCGCGTTGTGCCGTCCAATTTCCTCTGTACCTCTTGCGTTGACCAAAGCCAGAGGAGGTAATTTGTCTCTTCAGTTTACACAGGGTATATGCAGGAATCCTGAAGTCAAATGTAATACCTTTTAAGAACTTTTTTAAGACCCTTTCCATACATTTTAAGACCTCATCGCAACTTCGAGTTCTAACCGGTTACATTGGCAACACACTTTACCTCACATTTACTATATACAGTATTGATTGTAAGATAGCACAACTAAACAGTTTGTGATAACTCCTTTAGGACTGCACGATATATCGTGTCGTGATGATAATCGCGATATTCACATCGCAGGATTTTTTTCTTTTCTTTTTTTATATATATTTTTTCATTTCTTTTTATAGGACTTGCGATATTAAGTAGGCAAATTAACTCAAACACGTCATGTTACAATTATTTTGCCGCTTGCTACAAATGGAAAACTCTCATGTCAGGGGTACCTGAGTGAGTGACATGCAGGCTCTGCATGCACAGCAAACCACCAATCACAATCAAATCTCCAAAGCAAACGGACCCAGTGATTAAAGGTAAAAACACTGAATAAAGTAGTTTCATGTGTTTCTCCAGGGCAGTTCGGCGCTGCTAACCGAGCTAGCTCAGCTTGTTGCTCTGATAACTTAAGATCCAGACGTCCGTGACTAAAATCCTTCATCCAGTTAAATATAGTTAAAAAAATACCAATTGTATAGCATTAAAGTTCAAGAACGGATGGTTTGCGGAAAAAAACAACTGCCTTTTCTTCAATTCCTGTATTTTTTCATATCGCAATATATATCGCAGGGGAAGAAAATATCGCAATGTCAGTTTTTTCCAATATCGTGCAGCCCTAAACTCCTTATCATAATTCAGATAGAACAAAGCACAAGAGAATGAATTGTGTGACTAACCCAATGCATTGATTTAGGCATTGTTCCCAAGAGATAAAACAGACAGACTACTGAAGCCTCCTCTCCACATGAACTTCAACCTCTCTGTCAAGGTCAGGTTTAATGTAGTATGCTGCTTTGTGCTCTTTCATTCCAGTAAAACTCCTCAGAAACCATTAGAAACCAGTATTCGACCAATAAACCAAACAATTGACAAAACGTTGAACTATGAAATATATTAAACTTTGGTGAGCTTCAGCCATGTTGGAGCTCCCTCACAAATACCCAGTGGTTAAATTGGGCCGGGGCTGTCCGGGCGAGTAGCATGACAACATTTGTGGCGAAAGAAGGAGAATAAGATGAGATAAGTATGTCGAATACTATACTGTGTGGCTTCGCCATCACACAGAATTACACGGGAGCATGTACACTAGGTTTACAGTACAAAACACATTGCATTTCATTTTTTCAACGGTTTCCGTCTGAAAAAGATTTCAAGTTTTTTCTCATGATAAAACAATACATTATTTATTAGTATAATAAATGCTTTAGGATGACTGTTCATTCAGTGCATTTTTCATGAAACCTGTGTTCTGTCTGGCAGTCCATGTATGAAGTGTAGGTTTTCCCTACGGAAGACATTCTTCTTGAAACAACAACAATTAATGAACAAAATAAAATGACAATACATTTACTTTCTTACACACATAAAAAACATCACATGACAGTTGTGTGTAGTGTGATGGTTGTGTAGTGAAATCTTAGCACGAGTATCACGTTTCCTATGATACTGGAAGCAGTGCGGACTCAGCTGCTGCAGGTCAGACATCTGTCGTTTTGCTGCGCTTGCTTTCACTGAAATAACAACAAAAACACACTCAGTTAGGAAAAGGAGAAAGGCCACACTATTGTGTCCAGGGTTGGGAGGGTTACTTTTAAATGTAATTAGTGCCTGAATACATGGCTCTGAAAGTAATCCGAATACAGTTACGTGTCCTAAAAAAGTATTCAGATTACTTTTAATATACTTTCTTTTGAGATACTTTCTTTTTCCATAACAGATGGGTATGTTTTGGTGAACAGGAGACTCTTATTTTACTGTTGTAATGGCTTATCAAGAGCACAACTCAAACACAACATCTTGGTGTCATTCTGGACAGCTCCCTCTCATTTGCACCCCACATAAAAAACATCACCCGGACTGCATTCTTCTCCAGACTTCGCCCTGTCTCAATCCAGCACTGAAGTCCTGGTTCATGCATTCGTCACATCCCGTATTGACTATTGTAATACCATGCTCTCAGGCCTTCCCATCAAACTCCTCAATAAACTTCAAATCATTCAGAACTCTGCTGCCCGGATCATCACTTGCACCAAATCCTCTGACCACATCACCCCCATCTGCATTGGCTACCTGTAAAATACCGGATAGAATTCAAAGCCCTCCACAACCTGGCCCCCATATATATCTATATATATATATATATATATAGATATATATATATATATATATAGATATATATATCTATCTATATCAGGGGTCGGCAACCTTTTTGATATGAAGTGCCATTTAAAAAATAAAATCTGATTAGTGTGCCGACGTTCGTGAACTGTAAACGGGGGGGGGGGGCTCGACGCTCGTTGCCTGTCAACTGGAGGGCGGGGGGAGCCTCGCTGCGGGGAAGCTGTGGACCTCTGTCGCCTATCAGCGCAACTTACATGATGCAGTTTAAACACATTTAAATAAATAAAGGGCGGTGCCGGCCGTCAGCGAAGCGAGCCCGGTCGTCAGCGAACCGAGCCCGGTCGTCAACGGCCCGCTGGCGACCGGACGTACTGTGATTCTCCAGAACACACAGTTGGCCAGTATTTTCGATGACAGATCGCCACTGGGCTTTCAACTAAAGACACAGCCACGCAAAAACTGCGGCATGTACAGCTCCTTATACTGCAATGTGTGAAGTACGCTACACCCCTGATCGTTTCACCATGGAGGAAAGCAGCAGAAAGTCGACTGGAGTTAAAGAGAGCGGGGCCTAGAAGTTATCCTTCTGCGCTGCGTTGCGTGCATGGCGTGCATGGCGTGCATGGCTTCCTTCTCCAGGGGGAGACGCGCTCTGCCGGCGGTCTCGTTCAGGATTCGAAAATACAATGTAAATATTTTTGCACACTTATTTAGGAGGAAGTGCATCTCTGTCTCAGTCTCACCTGTCGTAGAGTCACCACATATTCCGTTTTCTTTTGGTTGCCAGGATCTTTTGAGTCTTCCTGTTTCGATTGCCAGTGTGTGGTCACTGAGCCTGTACTTGGTTAGGATCTGTCTCTGCTTTCTATCTCTGGCAGTAGACAGATATTCTGCCAGTTTATAATCTCTGTTTAGAGCCAGGTAACATTCTAATCTACTTTGGCTTTTAGTTTCTTCTTTCCAATGTTGTAAATAGTTGTCTTTACATTGTGTTATAATGCGTTTGACTGTGATTGGTGTTTGGAGAGCAGTGTTGTTGAGAGACTGGACAGAGTGGCTGTGAGAGGGGGCAGTTAGCCTCAGCACCAACAGACATAGGGGACTCTTCTCTGGGTTTAGCTCTTGGCTTTGGAGGGCTTTGGAGAGGAGGGTGTCTCGGGGGCTGGATCTATGGTAGTTAAAGAATGTTAGTGCTCTATTTTGAGTGTTAATGATCAGAGGGTATCTGCCTAATTCTGCTCTACATGCATTTGTTGGTGTTTTTCTCTGTACACGTAAAATGTATCTGCAGAATTCTGCATGTAAAGACTCTGTTGGATGTTTGTCCCAGCGGGTATAGCTCTGGTGACTGAGTGGACCCCATACTTCACTACCGTACAGCGCAATGGGCTGGATCACACTATAAAACATGTTAAGCCAGATTTTAATTGGAATTTGGAAATTATAAAATGTTCTCTTAATTGCATTTAGAGCTCTTCTGGCTTTTTCTTTTAGTGCATTCACTGCCATGTTGAAACTTCCTGATACTGTTATGGTTAAACCAAGGTAGGTATAACTCATACTATGTTCAATGATATGATTATTTATGGTAAACTGGTATTTGTTCTCCTGACATTGTATTTTGTGCGTGTTTATTTACTTTTTGCAGTTATGCTTTTAACATGGTTCGCAACATGCAAGCCGACCGCACCAACTCTGCTATACAATATAGCAGAGGAACTTCTTCACATCCGAAACTTCGTGGACAATAACCCACCGACAGACAATGGAGATTCGCCATGGCTACCTGTTGCTGTCCTACCTGAGAGACGCAGGAGGAAGACAAAGCGAGGGTCCCGTGCCGGGCTGCTGGTCAGACTGAGAAAACGAGGAAACCGACCCCCTCTTCCGAGTATTCTTCTGGCTAATGTTCAATCCATTGAAAATAAGATAGATGAACTCAGAAGTCGGATTGCTTTTCAACGGGACATTAAGAACTGTAACGTGTTAATTCTCACTGAGACTTGGCTCAACCCCACTATCCCGGACTCCGCCATTGTTCCTGACGGATTCACTATTTTTCGTCAGGACCAGACTGTTAACTCGGGGAAAAGTAAGGGAGGCGGTGTGTGTGTAATGACTAATAACAACTGGTGCACAGATGTGAAGATTATTTCTTCGGACTGTTCCGCTCATCTAGAGCACCTCATGATCACATGCCGGGCTTTTCACCTGCCGAGGGAATTCACATCTGTTGTGATAACAGCAGTGTATATTCCACCGCTCGCCGACAACAACACGGCACTCGATCAGCTGTTTGGGATTATTGATAAGACCGAGACTTCACGGCCAGAGGCGGCGTTCGTTGTGGCCGGGGATTTTAACACTGCTAACATGAAGAAGGTCCTGCCGAAGTACTACCAACACATCAGCTTCCCGACAGGCGGGGGAAACATACTGGACCATGTTTATTCCCCTTTTCGACATGGATATAAGGCTCTCCCTCGCCCTCCCTTCGGCAAATCAGACCACATCTCACTGCTGCTGCTGCTGCCTGCTTACAAGCAGAAACGTACAGACCGGTGACAAGGACAGTACAGCGATGGAGTGAGGAGTCAGACTCAGCACTGCAGCACTGCTTCGAATCTACGGATTGGAGTGTGTTTGAGGACAATAACATCAACACACACATGGACACGGTCATCTGCTACATAGGGAAATGCATCGATGACGTGGTACCGAAGGTTTCTGTACGAACATTCCCAAATCAAAAGCCCTGGATAAACGGCGAGGTGCATGGCAAACTGAAAGCGCGCACTATCGCGCACAGAGCTGGAGATTTGGAGGAGTTCAGGAATTCTAGGTATGAACTCCGGAGAGCAATCAGCGGTACAAAGAGACAGTACAAAGAGAAGGTGGAGTCTGACTTCAAAGGTTGTAACACCTGGAACATGTGGGCGGGACTAAGAACAATGACAGACTACAAAGGAGCAGCGGGGGGTGCTGCGGGAGTGTCTGCGTGCGCATCTCTCCCAGATGAGCTGAACAGTTTTTTTGCATGTTTTGAGAGCAGCCAGGCTGTGGAGGTACAGAGGGACCAGGAGCTAGAGCCCTGCCCTTTTGTTTTAAACAGGGCAGATGTGTGTAAATCCTTTAAAAGGGTTAACCCACACAAGGCTCCTGGACCTGACGGCATCCCTGGCCGTGTTCTCAGGGTGTGTGCAGTTCAGCTGGCAGAGGTGTTCACAGGTGTAGTCCCCACATGCTTCAAACACTCCACCATCGTTCCTGTCCCCAAAAAGACAAAAATCACCAGCCTCAACGACTACCGCCCAGTAGCACTCACCTCCATCATCATGAAGTGCTTTGAGCAGTTAGTCAAATCATTCATCACCTCCTCCCTCCCTGACTCTCTGGACCCCCTGCAGTTTGCCTACAGAGCAAACAGGTCCACAGACGACGCCATAGCCCTCACCCTCCACACTGCCCTCTCACACCTGGACCAGAGGAACACATATGTGAGAATGCTGTTCATTGATTACAGTTCAGCCTTCAATATCATTGTGCCCTCCAAGCTGGTCATCAAGCTCAGAGACCTCGGGCTCAACAGCGCCCTCTGTGACTGGATCCTGAACTTCCTGACGGGCAGACCCCAGGCAGTGCGGGTGGGAAACATCACATCCTCCACCCTGATCCTCAACACCGGTGCCCCTCAAGGCTGCGTGCTCAGCCCTCTCCTCTACTCCCTGTTCACTCACGACTGCGTGGCCACACACAGCTCCAACACCATCGTGAAGTTTGCTGACGACACGACCGTCATCTGCCAGATCACAGACGGCGACGAGACGGCGGACAGAGAGGAGGTCGAAAACCTGACATCTTGGTGCCAGGATAACAACCTCCATCTCAACATCAGCAAAACAAAGGAGCTGATTGTGGATCACAGGAAGCAGCAGAGAGAGGGACACGCCCCCATCGCCATCAATGGGACTACGGTGGAGAGAGTCAGCAGCTTCAGGTTCCTCGGTGTCCACATCACTGAGGACCTGACATGGACTCATCACTGAGGACCTGACATGTACTCTTCACACCACCACCATCACCAAAAAAGCTTGACAGCGGCTCTTCTTCCTCCGCAGGTTGAGGAGGTTCAACATGGACTCCAGGATACTCTGCAACTTCTACAGGTGCACCATAGAGAGGATCCTGACCTTCTACAGGTGCACCATAGAGAGTATCCTGACCTTCTACAGGTGCACCATAGAGAGGATCCTGACCTTCTACAGGTGCACCATAGAGAGCATCCTGACCTTCTACAGGTGCACCATAGAGAGCATCCTGACCTTCTACAGGTGCACCATAGAGAGGATCCTGACCTTCTACAGGTGCACCATAGAGAGGATCCTGACCTTCTACAGGTGCACCATAGAGAGCATCCTGACCTTCTACAGGTGCAACATAGAGAGCATCCTGACCTTCTACAGGTGCACCATAGAGAGTATCCTGACCTTCTACAGGTGCACCATAGAGAGTATCCTGACCTTCTACAGGTGCACCATAGAGAGTATCCTGACCTTCTACAGGTGCACCATAGAGAGTATCCTGACCTTCTACAGGTGCATCATAGAGAGTATCCTGACCTTCTACAGGTGCACCATAGAGAGCATCCTGACCTTCTACAGGTGCACCATAGAGAGGATCCTGACCTTCTACAGGTGCACCATAGAGAGGATCCTGACCTTCTACAGGTGCACCATAGAGAGTATCCTGACCTTCTACAGGTGCACCATAGAGAGGATCCTGACCTTCTACAGGTGCACCATAGAGAGCATCCTGACCTTCTACAGGTGCACCATAGAGAGCATCCTGACCTTCTACAGGTGCACCATAGAGAGCATCCTGACCTTCTACAGGTGCTCCATAGAGAGGATCCTGACCTTCTACAGGTGCTCCATAGAGAGCATCCTGACCTTCTACAGGTGCTCCATAGAGAGCATCCTGACCTTCTACAGGTGCTCCATAGAGAGCATCCTGACCTTCTACAGGTGCACCATAGAGAGCATCCTGACTGGCTGCATCACGGCCTGGTACGGCAGCTGCACCGCCCTCAATCGTTAGGCTTTACAGAGGGTGGTGAAAACTGCACAGAACATCACCAGGACGGAGCTGCCACCCATGGAGGATCTTTACTCCCAGCGGCTCAGGAAAAAATCCCTCCGGATTATAAAAGACCCCCATCACCCCAGCCACAAACTGTTCTGTCTGCTGCCGTCTGGCAGGCGGTACCGCAGCATCCGGACTAAAACCACCAGATTCAGAGACAGTTTCATCCGACAGGCAATAAGACTGTTAAACACCTGAACTGTTGAAAGAACATCCATAACATTCATCTGCTACTTAGTAATTATTTATCTATTTATCTAATATATCATTCCAATAGCTTGCATATAGACTCTTATTGCACTATTTCACTTTTTTAAAACTATTTTTCTTTTTGTATTTACTTTTTAATATTTACTTGCACTATATTTTTCTGTTTATCTGTATTATTGTGTTGCACTGTTGGAGAAGCCTGTGACCTAAGATTTTCATCGACACAACTACCTTGAGCTATGTTCGTATGACAAATAAAGAACCTTGAACCTTGAAGTTCATTTATATATACATTAAATATAGTCGGACTTAAATTGCAACCCTGACGAACACCTCTTCTCTGGGTGAAGAATTCAGTTTGTTTGTCTCCAATTTTAACTGCACACTTGTTTTCTAAATACATTGATTTAACCAGATCATACATTTTGCCCCCTATACCACAATGTAGAAGTCTATAATAGAGCCCTTCATGCCAAATAGAGTCGAAAGCTTTCTTGAAATCAATGAAACAAGTGAATATCTTACCATTTTTTGTTTGGTGTACATGTTTGTTAATTAAAGTGTGAAGGGTATATACATGGTCGGTGGTGCGGTGTTTTGGAAGGAAGCCAATTTGATTTTTACTCAAGATGGATTGTTGGTTAAGGAAATCTTGTATTCTTTTATTTAAAATACTACAGAATAATTTCCCCAGACAACTGCTGACACAGGTGCCACGGTAGTTATTAGGGTCTGATTTGTCTCCACTCCTATGAATGGGGGAAATGAGCCCTTTGCACCAGATGTCAGGAAAACATCCTGACATCTCTCCTCTCTCCTGGCCCCCACCTATCTGGCTGACCTCCTATACCCCCTCTCGCTCCCTCCAGCCTGCTAACTGTCCCGACCCCACGCCTAGTCACAATGGGGGCTCAGGCTTTTAGCTGCTCCCAAACTATGGAAGTCTCTCCCCCTTCACATCCAACAGTCTGACACAATCACCACATTCACGTCCCTCCTCAAAACCCACCTGTTCAGATCAGCCTACTCACTGTAGTGCTACATGTCTCCTGTTTCCCAACATGTTCCCTGTTACAGTCCTTTTGTACTGTCTTAAACCTTTCCTTAGAATATTTTATGAATTGTAAGGTGTCCTTGGGTGCTTTGAAAGGCGCCTCTAAATAGAAATAATAATTATTAACTGAAACGATATAATAACTTTTAAAACTTTTTCCAGTCACTTGCCCCATGCATTCAGCAGTCAGACACTCCGCGTGCACGTGCAGCAGTGTAGCATCCAAATTAATAATATAGCGACAAGCGGGAGACAACGTGTGTCTTACTCAAGGGGAATTTAAAGTGAAATGGAATTGGTTACAAAACGTAACTACACATCTCCGGTGTGGCAGTATTTTGGATTCAAGCCAAATGAACGAGGCCAACCTACGGATTTGACTGAGCCGGTATGTCGCATTTGTTTAAAAAAGGTAACGACAAAAGCTGGCAATACCACAAATCTTAAACTACACCTAAAACACAACCACCCCATTCCGTTTTCCCAGCTGGGAGCAAACACGGCAGCTGGAGATGGAGAGCCCCCACCTTCCAATGCAAACATGTTGATGTTCCTTGCTCGAAAACTTTGAAATACAGATTTGGATATGGCCTGTTGAGGCATCTGGGTCTTTGTATGGACAGTGGACTGTACACTTGACTGTTGTATTGAGGGGTTTTTTTTGCTTGTGAGACAATGTGTGCTCATATTTATATATATATATAAATAGATAGATAGATAGATAGATAGATAGATAGATAGATAGATAGATAGATAGATAGATAGATAGATAGATAGATAGATAGATAGATAGATAGATAGATAGATAGATAGATAGGGAGAGCTCTGTTTTCCAGCCTGAGTCTATTGATCAATTGATCAATTGATTGTTTTGGTTGTGTGTGATTTAATTAATTTATTATAATTTAATTAATTTGTTTTATTTATTATATATCATTTATGTATTTTAATATTATTTCACATTTCATTTGCAATGTTGAATGTTCAACAAAAAGTTCTGTTTGAAAGGATGTACTTGAATTATTATTATATATTATCATTATGTCAGTGGTCTAAAATAGTCTTACAACAGTGCGGACAACATTTTTTACGGGGCGTGGTTTGCAATTTGCCCAGCCAATCAGAAATTGTAACCTTTTTCTCCCCAGGAAAGTCCCTGCTCTCTAGCAGGGACTAAAAAGGGGTGCAAAGGTTCTCAAAAAAGAGTTCTAGTTCCAGATCTTTTTGGTGTGAACGCAAAATCCCAGGAACTATCGGAACTATTCCTGGGAAAAGTACTCCGGTGTGAAAGCGCCTATTGTTCTTTCTAGCCATTCACTTTTATGGCGGCCAGTTTCAATGGCAAGTTTATGGTCACTAAGTCTATATCTAGTAAGGGTTTGTCTTTTTATTGGATGTTTTATTTGGGTCAAATATTGGGCTAATTGAAATTCTCTGTTCAGAAAATTATAGCATTCTAGTTTATTTATTGCTTGGATTTCTGTTTTCCACTGCTTGGAATATCTTAGTTTATTATCTTTGTCTATTTGTTTTACTTGTGAGTTGGGAATTATTTTCGTAGCATCACTTATAATGTTCCATTCAAGGTATATTTATCTGGGTTCAGATAGCTTCGCTGTTCTAAGTATGCTTTGTGTTGGTGTGAATCCGAATCTATCAAATGGTTCCAACCTTTTTTTTTTTTTTATTAAGAGGGGAAATTGTCCCAGTTCTGCTCTGCAGCCATGGTTTGGACAGATTCTATGGACTCTCAGTATGTTTTTACAGAACTCAAGATACACTTTTTCAATTTGGTTTTAGTCCCAATGCTCTTGTTTTAATTAATCTCTCTCTCCAAAATGTATTCACTTCAGGTTTACAAAAGTAACTATAATCAGATTGGTTCATGTGTTGCTCTCGGGCACGCTGCCTACCGTAGCTCCTCTTTCAGACGGGCCAGTTTGTCGTGCAGCCGATCATTCTTCACCTGAATGGGGTTGTTGGGAACGAACCAGGCAGCAATGAACTTACACACCACCACAACATGCTACAGGAAAAACAAAAGAGAACATACACAGAAACTATTTCACTGCGTTCTTCAGTTCATATGGACAGCACTGACGAAGAAATTATGGAGTACAAACCTCAAACAGGATGACGAAGGCAAAACGCACAGCCAAAACCAACCAGAACTGAGAAGTCAGAGTGTAGTCTTCATCACTCCTGTAGTCTCTGTAGCTGCAGGCACACACCACACAGAGAGTCCTGTTTATCACATCTGTGACAGGTTTGTCTTTAATAGTTGGATTAAATCTCCTCACCTGCACTGTGTGACGTTGAAGCCGTCTGTGATCATCTGATCTGGAATAAAGTCAGTTCTAACTGCCTGGTGTCTTACAAAAGCCGTGGAGAGAGTGTCATTTATGTAGCCCTGCATGCAGCTGCAAAGAGATCACAAACCATCATGGTGACACACTGTACAGTTGGCCGACGTGTAAACATACATTAGTCCCAGCCATTACAGAACTCACTGTGTGGAAGTGCTTCCATTAGCACAGGGGCCATAACGATAACGGTAAACAAGGCGTGGAATGAAGTCTGAGGAGACTCCAATAACTAAACCATTAGCAATCACTGCTAACACACCAATGACCTCCAACACCTTTGTCCACACACCTGCAGACAGAGGACAGTGCTGTTACACTCACACACCTGCACACAGCATAACCAACGGCAGACTGAAGGAACTACCAGAGAGAGGTATTGTCACAGGTTATAGAAAAGAAAACAAGTAACTTTGTATCATCATCGAAAAAACTGACTCATCCAAATATGATTCATGCATTATGTTAGGAAGCGTGGTGAAAAGAGGATCTTTACGTGAACAGCATTCAGGAGTCTTCAGATCACATGGTGGCAATGTCCGCACCAAAAATGTAATATTTGGGATTTTCTTACCATCCTAACAATTATTCTTAGTCATTTCAATCTGTGAGATGTTTTGCTAACTGACACACTAACAGGACATACTGTCACATACAGTTCGTTTAATAAATTCATTAGATGCCTGTACATGTTTCAGTATAGGTGAATGTTATTGGAACAGGATGTTGAAGGTTTCCTGTGGAGTGATCCTTTATTTATTTATTTAAGGTTATTTTATGTATTATTACAGTAACAGACACACAGCTCACCAATGTCGTTGGTCTTTCTAGGGACCAGCCGGCGCTCCAGGCGGACCATTTTGATGGCGTCAAGACGGATCTCGAAAATGTTATTGATGAGAGCAAGCAGGGGGGCCAGGGGGAACGCTGCCACGAATATGGTGGTGAAACTGAACTGGACCACTGGAGGGGAGGGACAATAAGTAAGATGGAAAGGTAATTATTCAAGGAATGTGGAAAGTGCATTATGAATAAGTGAAAAAAGTTCTGAGAAATGGGTGTTGTTTAAATACTGTTGCATAAGAAAGAATAATAGGATTTACCACTTGAGGATTTTCTATACACAGCAGGCAACACATATTGAATTATGTTCACATATGTAGGTTCTGAAGTAGCTGTACTTACCTACCTACTTATTTGTCTATATTGTATTCTAGTACAACTAATGTGTGCTTTTATTCTATATATTAATATGTTAGCCTATTGTGTATTATTACCTGTCATGCTACTTTTGCAAGTCATTTCAAGCCTTTCATTAGAGTGAGCGTATGCAGGAACGTGCGGCCGCCTGAAAAAAACTATTTTAGTGTGGACGTTCTGAGCACTTTAAGATGAAATAATTTCAACTTTTCAAAAAACATCAACAACGTCACTGTAGAAATTGGAGGAAAATCTGATTTGAAACGAAAAATGATCATAATTCAGATCTGCTGGGCAGACCCTGATGTGTTGCACTTTAATATGCATGACATTTACTTCAATATGTACAACATTTAGTTTAATATTTACAATCTTTATTTTCATACAGTATGTACGACGTGAGTGAGTGTTATACTTTTATCTCCGTATGCAGATCTTCCTCCTCGCTGTAAGGCTGTCAGGCGGAGCGGTGATAACCTCATTCAAACTTAGTGCGAGAGCAACAATCCTCCAGTGGATGTTCATGCAGCAATGTCAAACTAATATATAGCAGCATAAACAGACAATCCAAAGGAGCGATGCTAGTTTTTCACAGTGATGGTTCATTGTACAGATATTGTTGTCATAAAAACAGTATAAGTGCCGGGAGTTTTTTTTTTCTATAGGCCTATAGTATAGGGAGAGCAAATCCAAATAGCCTTTATTTGATAATGGGTTTTAATTCCTTATTTTTGAAAGTGTTATTTATTTGTGAAAAAGTGGATGACTTTTGCGAAAGAGTCTTAACAACAAATCATTTTCATCTCTAAAGAGGAAACGTTTTTGTATAGTTCTGCCCTTGAGTCTGCTCTCGTATTATGCCCATGCACAAACAAACTCTTCAAATCAAGATATCTTAAAGGAGAGGTGTCATGGCCATTTCCACTGATCATAATTCCATTGTTGAGGTATACTAAAATAGATTTATATTGTGCAATTTTCCAAACTCACATTGGTTTCTCATACAGCATCTCTGTAAACTACGTGTATTTACTGAATTTCACTATCTGCCTTTAACGGCTCGTTGTAGCTCCCAAAGCTCCAGCCCCCACCCTCCCTGTGAGCACAGTGTGCTCTGATTGGTCGGGACGTTGTGAATCGCGCTGAGCTCCGTGGAGGTGTTGTTTCCTTGTTTAGGATACATAGCGAAACACAGCCAAACTCATCCTGAGCACACACAAAGTCACAGCCGAAGTAAAAACAATAAGTGTGGCTTGATATTGATTAAGAAAAAGGTTGATAAACGCTGTGAGAATGGGTCTGCAGAGAGAATTTTGCCACGATCCCAACTGTCTGTTATCAGCCTGCAGCCAGGGAGGAGAAATCAGCAGAGTTGCCTGTGTGTGAGGAAGTCCGTGGATTGGTCAATTTGGACCAATCAGCGGGGGCTTAACGTAATGGCTCCGCGGACGTAACGTAACGGCTCCACGGATTGGTCCATTTCGTTCCGGGTACGGGATTACATCATCCCGTACCCGGAAGAATCAAATGGACAATGACGTATCTCCAACGAGGCGTTTTGGGGAGGTATTTTCTGTGTTAGAGTTTTACTCGCTATAGGGTGTACTTTGAGGGTTTTGACTCTGCACACCGTTTACATGCATAAAAACCTTCATAACACACAAGGGGACGGGTAATAACCGGAAAAGCATGACACCTCTCCTTTAACCTAGTGCAGACATTGCAGATGTGTCAGGACTTCACAAGGATGTTGCACAAGGATACAACCCCTCGTGGAGCTAGAGAGTTGGGTTTTTGGTTATGAGTGTCAGCGCAGACTGTGGACATACCCATCTCCAGGAACTCATTGAACAGACTGAAGGCATCCGTGTGGGCCAGGTGATAATTAGACAGCCAGTGGCGAAGTTTGCAGACGTCACATGGTTCAATGCGTCCCTGTTCGTCACGGCAGGACTTCCTGTAACAGTGACCACACTTCCTCTCCAGCTTCTTTGCTGTTTTTCTTCTCAGACAGCTCTTTAACCAACTGGAAAACACAACATTTTGACATGAATGCAAAGTAACTGTGATTTTCAATGGACACTATAACCATTGTTCCCTAATAGTAGATCCTAAATGAAAATACAGCACACTCACGGCACAATGAACTCAAAAATGTTGTTGAGAGTCTGTTTGAGCAGCATGATAACAGCCATCTGGATGAAGAGGTCTGTCAAACAACCGCTAGGATGGCACTACAACACACACAAAATATATCATAGAATAAGAAATGTGGTGCAAACATGCTTTATGAAAGGCAAAAAATAACTAAAACCCTAAACTAAAACTAAAGTCTCCTCACCTCCTCCAGTCTCCATCCAGCGATACGGACATAGTTCCCTGGATGGCCGTTAATCCTGTGACAACAAAACCTTAGCTTCACATCAACAAAGAGCATTTAGAAACTGGCTACAGTCCTCCTGTACTACAGTACGTGAGACAGCAGTACATGCTGAGGAAAAAGGGACAATAAGAGGTTTGATTTTTAAATGTTGACAGCGGCTTTGTCAATGCTTTATCTAAGTGTCGGATATGTGCTGGACTTCATGAGATCATTTAGAAATAGTCAAAACTAAGCTGATCTGTTATAATATCTAACCAGTCTGTTATTGGCATTTCTTCATTACAACACCACACATGTTTGTTTTATCTCCCCCAAAAATACAAGTAAATATAAGTATTTTAAACTTGTGGTTGATCATGGTTAATAACAGTATTATTTGGATTAACAAATGTTTTGCCCAATTGATACCAATAGTTTTAATCTATTATTTCAGACGGAGATATATATAATGTTTTAGCTACTCAGCTATGAGTTATTTATAAAAAGCGGGAGCAACATGGAGGAGAAGTGGATTAAGTTCACATCTCCAATGAAGTTGGGACGTTGTGTAAAACAAATAAAAACAGAATACATGATTTGCAAATCCTTTTCGACCTATATTCAATTAAATAGACTACAAAGACCAGATATATATCTACTTTATGTTTTTATGCAAATATTAAGTCATTTTTTATTTGATTCCTGCAACACGTACAAAAAAGCTGGGACAGGGGCAACACAAGACTGGGAAAGTTGAGGAATGCTGAAAAAAGTCCTGTTTGGAGCATTCCACAGGTGAACGGGTTGATTGGAAACAGGTGAGTGTCATGATTGGGTATAAAAGGAGAAACCCAGTGGGGCTCAGTCGTTCACAAGCAAGGGTGGGCGAGGTTCACTACTTTGTGAACAACTGCGTGAGCAAAAAGTCCAACAGTTTAAGGACAATGTTTCTCAACGTACAATTGCAAGGAATTTAGGGATTTCATCATTACATTACATGTCATTTGTTAGACGCTTTTATCCAAAGCGACTTACATACATTCAGTACTGTGGACAATCCCCACAGGAGCAATTTGCGGTGAAGTGTCTTGCCCAGGGACACAACGACCTGCTGACTGCAGTGGGACTCGAATTTGCTACCCCCTGATTCCAAGTTGAGCACACTACTCACTGAGCCACAGCCTCCCATCATCTACAGTCCATAACGTCATCAAAAGATTCAGAGAATCCGGAGAAATCTCTGCACGTAAGCTGCAAGGCCGAAAAACCAACATTGAACCTGTGACCTTCGACCCCTCAGGCAGCACTGCATTATAAACCAACCTCATCCTGTAATGCCCCTTTACCACCAAACTGGTTCCGGTTCAAGATCCGTTCTTGAGCTTTTCTGGTGCTTAACTGGTTCTTCTCTGTAGCCCCACTTGTGTTTCCACCGCTCAGAGCCCGACTGGTGCTGCCGCTGCTGCGTCATGACATCACCATTTACGTCGCTGATTTTCTCCCCAACGCTGCTCACAACAACAACAATGGGGGACTGTGTCGGGTCGAAGATCGTGTTGCTATTAATCATACGAAGCCAGATTCAATTAAATAACTACTTCCCAACCCTTATACTTTTCTCCAGAGAGCCGTGGTTCATTGTTTATTAATGTGGTTCAGGGATATTTTTTTCACTGCTGCAGTGCTGCTCTTCCACCGGAGTTTATTCTCCCGTTAACTCACGGCTATAGTCTCCCATTAACTCACGGCAGAGTTTAGTCTCCCGTTAACTCACGGCAGAGTTTAGTCTCCCGTTAACTCACGGCAGAGTTTAGTCTCCCGTTAACTCACGGCAGAGTTTAGTCTTCCATTAACTCACGGCAGCGGCCGCTGGATAGTATTCACTGTCTGACTGTCACACAAGCAACTGATAAATATCCCCCATCCCCTTAAGTGAATGAGTTTCAGTCTGAATTGACGCTGTTTGGCATCGCAATGCGTTGTGGAGTTTCTCTGGTATAAAATGGGTGATGTTAGCATAGCAACCAAAGCTAATCTGACTTTCTTGACTACTTGTTGCTATCCTATTGTGGCATAAGCCGTTTTCTACAGGCATATTCTACCGGCATATTTTTCATTATGATTCTACTTAGACGGACATGACAACCTGTGTAGCCCATGTATTGATTCCATCCGATAGCTGCTATAATGCAAAACAACAGGAAAACGTCTGCCTGCTCTCCATCATGATCAATAACTGCAAACGGATGGTCAAAGTAAGGTAAACATAAACAGAATCACACTAAGCCTGGTTAGTGTTGCCTGTGTTGTTTTTTTTTTAGAAGTGTGTGGTTGCGTTCTAGTCACTTTGCTCAGCGCTACTGCTTGTTACAACTTGTATTTGCCGTACTCGCTTGAACTGTTATTGCGTGTGGCGTAGTGGGTTGTCCGTAGGTGTTCGGATCAGGGGGTCACAGGTTCAAACCCCACTGCAGTCAGCATGTCATTGTGTCCCTGGGCAAGACACTTCACCTCAAATTGCTCCTGTGGGGATTGCCCACAGTATTGAGTATGTAAGTTGCTTTGGATAAAAGCGTCTAACAAGTGACATGTAATGCTCAGGTTAATCTCGCCCCCTCCGACGTAAGCGTGACGTATTGGCTCTTGGTTCTTGGGCAGCCGAGTGGGGCCAGCTAAGAACCGGTTTTCGGTGCTTAGAGCCGGCTCCTTCTTTTTCAGGGACGTCCCTGCTTATTTCAGCCGGACAATGCCAAGCCACATTCTGCACAAGTTACAACAGCGTGGCTCCGTAGTGAAAGAGTGGGGGTACTAAACCGGCCTGCCTGCAGTCCAGACCTGTCTCCATTGAACATGTGGGGTGCATTATGAAGCACAACATACAACAACGGAGACCCTGGACTGTTGAGCAACTGAAGTCGTACATCAAGCAAGAATGAACAATTAGTGTCATCGATTCCCAAACAGTTATTGAGTGTTGTTAGAAGGAAGGTGATGTAACACAGTGGTAAACATGCCCCTGTCCCAGCTTTATTGGAACGTGTTGAAGGCATCAGATTAAAAACGAGTGAATATTTGCAAAAAGGGTATATATTATATATCTTGTCTTTGTAGGGTATTCAATTGAATATAGGTCAAAAGGGATTCGCAAATCATTGTATTCTGTTTTTATTTACGTTTTACACAACGTCCCAACTTCATTGGAATTTGGGTTTGTAGTTCTCACCTTCATGTTATACAGTGAAGGAAATAATTATTTGATCCCTTTCCGATTTTTTACCAAGTTTACCAACTTGCAAAGAAATGAACCGTTTATAATTTATTTTAATGGTAGGTTTATTTGACTAACGAGAGACATAATATCAAAAAGAATATCCAGAAATGTACATTAAAGAAGAGATATCAATTGATTTGCATTTAATTGTGTGAAATAAGTATTTGATCCCCTTGCAACAAACAATCATTCTGGCTTCCACAGACCAGTTACACAAGTCCTCTTCCTTTAAGAAAGTACTCCTAATATCAACTTGTTACCTGTATAAAAGACACCTGTCCACAGAATCAATCAATCAGATTCCAACCTCTCCACCATGGGCAAGACCAAAGAGCTATCTAAGGACCTCAGGGACAAGACTGTAGACCTGCACAAGGCTGGGATCGGCTACAAGACCATCAGAAAGCAGCTTGGTGAGGAGGACACAACTGTTGGTGTAATTATTCAGAAATAGAAGAAAGACAAAATGAGCATCAATCGCCCTCGGTCTGGGGCTCCACACAAGATCTGGCCCCGTGGGGTATTGATGATCATGAGAAAGGTGAGGGATCAGCCCAGAACTAAACGGGAGGAACTTGTTAATGATCTCAAGGCAGCTGGGACCACCACAGTCACCAGGAAAACTATTGGGAACACACTACACCATAATGGATCAAATCTTGCAGCGCCTGAAGGCCCCCTGCTCCAGAAGAACATGAAAGGCCCATCTAAAGTTTGACAATGAACATCTGAATGATTCAGGCTTGGGAGAAGGTGATGTGGTCAGATGAGACCAAAATCAAGATTCTGGCATCAACTCAACCCGCCGTGTTTGGAGGAAGAGAAATGCTGACGATAACCCCAGAACACCATCCCCCCACTGTCAAGCATGGAGGTGGAAACATTCTGCTTTGGGGGTGTTTCTCTGCTAAGGAGACAGGAAGACTTCCTGCATAGAGGAGAGGATGTACGGGGCCATGTAGCGTAAGATCTTGGCCGATAGCCTATTTCCCTCAGCCAGGACTCTGAACATGGGTCATGGATGGGTCTTCCAGCAGGACAATGACCCTGAACATACGGCCAAGGCAACACAGGAGGGGCTAAAGAAGAAGCACATTTAGGTGAGGGAGGGGCCTAGCCAGTCTCCGGACCTTAATCCCATAGAAAATCTGTGGAGGGAGCTGAAGCTTCCAGATGCCAAGCATCAGCCTCAAAACCTTCAGGATTTGGAGAGGATCTTCAGAGAGGAGTGGACCACAATCCTTCCTGAGATGTTCAAAAACCTGGAGACCAACTACGAGAAGCATCCGACCTCTGTGTGTCCAACAAGGGTTTCTCCACCAAGTACTGAGACACGTTCTGCAAGGGGATCAAATAATTATTTCCCACAGTTAAATGCAAATCAATTTTTATCTTTTATATAATGTCCATTTCTGGATTTATTTTTTTATATTCTTACTCTCACTGTTAAAATAAACCTGCTATTAAAATGATAGACTGTTTATCTATTTTTAAGTGGGCAAACTTACAAAATCTGCAAGGGATCAAATACTTATTTCCTCCTCTGTAAGTTCTCTGCTGTGAACAGGCTGTAACATGCAATGTGTATTTCCAAGCCACCAGCTCCAAAGGAATGCAATCAGCCACTAGTACAATATCAATTCATTGAAAGTGGCCATTCAGCACTTGGCTGATACATATAACTGTAGCCAAGTCTGTCTTGGATGTGTTAGTTCTGTTTATTCTGTCCGCTGTAAGGACGCCCAATATGCGCAGCCCAATATGCGCAGCAAATAGCTAAGGTTAGTGGTGCAAACATGCGAACAAATTCTTCTGCTGATGAAATGTACATGCAGACCCAAGGGGACCGTGTCCAACAGAAGGATGCAGGAAGTACTACATGAGCTTCAAAAACATACAAACAACTACAGAACACACAGTCAGTTACAGAGTACCTGCCCAGGAAGAAGGCCACGTAGAAGAGCGATGAGAAGAGAGTGAAGAACTGGAAGGTGAACATCTTCACTGTGAAGTTCCTCTCTGTGGCAGCAAACGAGTTGGTCTTCTCTACACACACACACACACACACACACACACACACACACACACACACACACACACACACACACACACACACACACACACACACACACACACACACACACACACACACACACACACACACACACACACACACAACACACACACACACACACACACACACACACACACACACACACACACACACACACACACACCACACACACACACACACACCACACACACACACACACACACACACACACACACACACACACACACACACACACACACACACACACACACCACACACACACACACACACACACACACACACACACACACACACACACACACACACACACACACACACACACACACACACACACACACACACACACACACACACACACACACACACACACAATGTAAATATTGTTAATTCTGTGTGACTGGCGAAGCCACACACAGTCTAGTATTCAACAATCTTATCTCATGTTATTCTCCTTCAGAAACACACAAAAAACACATCAAAAGGTGCGGAATGACCGGGATCGGGTTGCTATGTCTTTTAAAAAGGGATGTGCCTAGCCGTTTTCACGCAAATCTCAGAAAACTAGGGCTGCCCCCTTATAGTCGATTAATCCCTAGTCGATTTATAAAGTCTTAATCGAGCAATTTTTCATTAGTCGATTAGTTGAAAAAAAAGCCCCATTCGTGCGCTGCATGTAATGCGTCAGCCGGAAACCCCCTCAGACTTCATTCAGAGCGGAGCCTGGTCATTAAAGAGCCCATGTCATGCTTTACTGGTTATTACCCGTCCCCTTGTGTGTTATGAAGGTTTTTATGCATGTAAACGGTCTGCAGAGTCACAAACCCTCAAAGTACACCCTGTAGCGAGTAAAACTCTAACACAGAAAAGACCTGTCTATGCTGCCCCAGAACGCCTCGTTGGAGATTTCTCATTTTCGATTGTTTTCTTCCTGGGTTCTCTGACGTGTCAATACCCAAATCAACAACAAATGGACCAATCTGCGGAGCACCTCACACACCAGGATCCCTTGGCTAACTAACAGGGAGTCCCCATTGACTTGCATAGAGCTCCCTGAACGCTGGTAATAGACGAGTTGGGATCGCGGAGAAATGCTCTCCGCAGACCCATTCTCACAGCGTTATAAACCTTTTTCTTACTCAATATCAAGCCACACTTATTGTATCTACTTCGGCTGTGAGTGTTTGTGTGTGCTTAGGATGAGTTTCGCTTGTTCTCGCTGTATCGCCGACCCGGAAACCTGTCCGCTCCTCGCAGCAGCTCGCAGCAGCGAACGGATTTCTCAGCCTGAGACGGCGGGACGCGGCGAGGCTGTGAGTCTGTGTGTGAGCACACACACAGACTCACAGCCAGCCAGGCTGGAGCAGGAGCTCCAACAAGCCGTTGAGGACAGAGAGTGAATACACATACTTTACAGAGATGCTGTATGAGAAACCAATGTGAGTTTGGAAAATTGAACAATGTAAATCTATTCTAGTAGACCTCAACAATGGAATTATAATCAGTAGAAATGACCATGTCATGGGACCTTTAAGACTTAGAGTGGGTGACATCACGGCTAGAGGGGAGAGGAGCTGTACAATCTGAAGAGGTTTTTTTCCAACTATTGCTCGGCTGGCCACAATTTTCACTCTTCATACATAATTTGGTGATCATAATGTAGGGAAATTTGTCACGGCCGCACCGATATGCTCATTTCATCAAACGGACTTACACATATAGCAAACACGAGAGTCATCAGGTGTGTTCATCTGGTATCCTAAATACTCTGGGTAGGATACTTAGCTGATTGGAGTTACAGTTGTTTACCTAGAAGCAATAATGCAGCACAATATTGTTAATACATTCTCTGACAGGCTGTCTCTCGTTCACTGGCAGGGCGTTGCCGTGGAAACGCTTTGATCTTTGAACACACCTGTCGGTCGTTTCGGTCGTCGTTAACATTTTTATTGTATCTTTTACGTATTCTTCTTTCTGTGTCTTTGTATGCACCACATATACTAAAGCAAATACCTGGTATGTGTAAACCTACAGGTAATAAACCGATTCTGATTCATAGCGAATACAGTATTATGATTTGGTCTTACCTATGTCACAGAGCTTAAGGGACACCCATCTGTTTACCTACAGGTGAAAGAGAAACAGAAATATGTGATGGTTCCGTTGCTGGCAGGCAGACCTACAACAGCTGAATGGTGTTCCTTTTTCTCAGCTGTTTCCAGCTGTTTCTGTCACTTCAATCACCACGTACTAAGCTCATAAGCACATGAAATATAAATATACCATATTAAATCTGTAATTCTGAGGTTTGATTTCTCCAGCAGGACAATGACACAGTGCATCGTCAATCATTTTCAGAAGGTTAGAAAATAAAATCATTTTGTTTCGTTTTACTCAACCAAAAAACTAAGTAGTAAAACTACAGAAACTCCATTTTGCAGTGATCACTTATTGTATTCCATGGCTGTAAATGTTTAAAGGTATAATTATTGATTAATTAATCAAGTTGTCATCATTTTAATGTTGCATCGGTAGAGGTAAAGGTGAAGTTCATTTTATTGATGCTTTATACATTTGGGTGGCACAATTTAAAATAATATACAATCATTATAAAAGATATGAAGATATTAACTATCCACAGTACTCTCTGGCGGGGGTCTAAGAAATAGTTTGCAAGAAATAAGTGCTTTACCCTAAAAAGTGCATTCCTTTTCCTTTTAAATGTCTGAATTTATTGTCACTCTTGCTACTGTTATTCATTAAAAGCTTGGACGGATTCATAACTTTAAAAGAAAAAATTATGTTGAGCCCAAATGAAATTTTATTAAAATGAATCTCTGCTTATAAGTGGTATTACATTGTGTATTTGTTCTGGTCATCAGTTTGAAATAGGTCTGAAGTATTTTGGTTGAAAAGTTTTAGAATACAAACAATTTCATGCCATCTTAGAGTACAAATGGTAATAAGCTAAATCTCTGTTATGGTGAGTACAGTACTTACTTAAGTTACATTTCACCTCTCTTAATGCTGCTTAAATATATGATTTTTATTGACGACTGAGGAGCAGCAAATATTATCCTAATTCAAGCAACTTTGTAGGACTTCTCATGTCAGTCAATAACCTGAAGCTTCAATGTTTCAACAAATATGTCAGAAAAGGTTTTATTCTATTTAGATAAATATGCACATAGCACATCAATATGCACAGGAGCTACAGTGTCATTATGTAGTTTACATTTTCTTACAGAATAAGCAATGATGTGTTGAATTATGTGGTCTATCTTAGCGCAAGCAATTTTTCCTGTTCTTCATTGTGTGAATGCACGATGAAGAGAGGGGGGATGTATACGTACCCGGGTCATTATCTGAATGGTGAGGTAGTGCAGCACAGCTCCCAGCATCACAGCCACAGTGTTGGCATGATCCCTGATGAACTCCCAGCTGCCCTCAGACATTAAGGGTGCAGCCACCACTCGAAACACCACCAGGGCATGAGCCAGGCCGATGATCAGCATGAGCTAGAGCACAAAACACACACACTCATCTTGCTTTATTTTCTGTTCTGTCAATCTGATTTTGCAATCATCCTTTTACATTTGTTTTTTCTTGGAGTAACGTGGGTGCGGCGAAAAAGATGGCGGTAAGGGGCTCTCTCTATTCCGAAGAGTATACGGAAGTATACCAAATCAACACAATGTATAAGAAGATTATATCAATAGCCAAATGCTAGAATAAAATCAATGGTAACCTGACTGATAAAAGTAGCTTACAGAGATCACCCACGTTATTTGCAGATTTGATGGGCACCGTTCGGGATACAAAATGAATATTTCCAAAACACAGATACTAGCTCTAAATTACACACCATCAACAACGATTAGGGAATCATTTCATCTTAATTGGAATTTAAAGCAAATACAAATATCTTGGGGTTATCATCACTAAGAGAAAATCAAAAATATATAGAGCAAACTATAACAAGATAAATCAAGAAATACAAAAAGGTGTTCTCTAATCTACCACTAGATTGTACCTCAAGTATTGAGACAAAATGAATCTTCTGCCTAGATGTCTTTATCTTTTCCGGTCCCTGCCAGTAGAGGTTCCCCAAACTAAATGTGTGACATGGGATAGGTTCAAATCAAGGTTTATCTGGGAGGGCAAAAAACCTTGAGTCAGATATGAAACTCTCTAGCTACCGAAAAATAAAGGAGGCATGGGCCTTCCAAAACTAAAGGAATACTTCATTGCTGCCCAGTTAAGATATGTTGTGTGTTGTGCAAACCAGATTACACAGCAAAGTGGAATGAAACTGAAAAAGAGTTTGTAGATAAACCAATCCAGAACATCATTGGCGATAAAGAAACATGCAAGAAAATTCTAAACTAACTATATACAATTACACTGTTCACTCTAAAAAGTATGGTTCGAAATAATTAAAAATAACAAGTTAGAGAAAAGTGCACGTTTACTAAAATGGGTAGCATTCAATAGTCATTTAAAACCAGCTGGGAACGATAAGGGATTCAAACAATGGGTAACAAAGGGGATTACAACATGGTGCACCTTAGAGAAGGATGGGGAGCCTGAGAGTTTCCAGCATTTGAAAGATAAATATGATCTAGACCAGGGCTCTCCAACACGTCGATCGCGAGCTACCGGTAGCTCGCGGGCAGCTTTTCAGTAGCTCGCCGCTCGATTATCGATTATAGCGTAGTAAGGTTGCTTATTGATTTTTCGGCCGCGGCTGGACCATAACGTTTTTTTATTTTAGAATTTTTTCTGTCACATGAATATCAAATGGTCGGTGACGCAGAGATCAAGGAACAGACGTGACAGCAGCACAGCGACATCACACACGGAGCAGTCTGCTTTCTCCACCAACACCAGTCCAGAACCAACAGCAGAATGACCCGCTCTGAATCAGGCCCTGTCGCTGCGCCTCAGAGACACACAGGGAGGGATTTGTGTTTTTTGAAAAACACTCGTTATCGTCATGTCAGGTTTTTGGTGGATTTAATCAAGTCTTGGATTGCAGAGTATGAATGTCCTCTTGCTATTTTCAGTTGATAAATACTTGTGTAAAGTTTGTGAAGGCAGGAGGAAAGCTTCCGCGATCACCGTCTCCTCTCCGTTCCTCCAAACCCCGCCCCCTCCCTGAAAATAATGAGTGACAGGCTGATAGTGACCCGATAGAAACTTTATTATTCACTTAATCACTGATTGAGATATGATGAAGCTAACTTAATCTCATACATTCATGGGATTTATGTAACAGTAAGACAGATAATGTAAGTGTGCACCCACATGCACTATTTTTGTTTTTATAATGCTATTGTAAATACTCCTGCTGTTTTCAGACTCAAGTCATGTGTGTGATGCCACATTCAAGACATTCAGTGTCTTTTTTTTAACAGAAGACCGTAGCTAGAAGCTGCAGCTAGACTGCAGAAGTATTAGTTTTTTGTTTTTGAGAATGGAACCATTTTCACACACAGATATAGGGAGGCTAGACCTATACAATTGATTTATTATGGTTTATAATTTAATGTCAAGACGAAGAAGAAGAAGAAAAAGATGGCTGAACAACTGTTCAGTGTCAATCCTGTGGAGATCTCCAAAATAATGTTCAGCTTAAGTCTCAGCAAAACTCACAACATTTCTGGAGCCTTGTAGACCCAGAAAATTATAAGAACATTCACCAAGCAGCACTGAAAATGTCTGCTTTATTTGGTTCTGTTCTACATACCTTTGTGAAGCAGCTTTTTCTGACATGAATGAAATCTAAATACAGAACAAGACCGACTGATGAACATTTAAATGACTCTATTAAGTCAACCTTAAGTGGGTCCAGCATACACCTCTATGGTGGACTGCATGCAGTGCCATTCATCTCACTAACAAAAGAGTGAAATGCTTGTAAGGTGGTGATTAAGGACACTTATGTGAATGTTCAGTGATGTACTTATTATGTGGGCCATAATAATATGTGAGAAATCTTCGTTTTCTTGGACCTTATTTTTGATAAGCTTTAGGTATTGCAATTTCACACGTGTACAAAAGTATAGCTTAATTCAACTGATGAGGGCTATGTGAATAAATGTAAGCGATGTGATGCAAGTAGCTCTTGGCCACTTTCATTTTTTGAAAGTAGCTCTCAGATGAAGAAAGGTTGGAGACCCCTGATCTAGACAAACATGACTTCTACAGGTACTTACAACGAAGGGATTACTTTAAGAAGCAAATTAAAAGAGACCCCTCTGGTGCTCTGGAGTTTGGGCAGAGCATCAGATTGGGGAAGAAATGGGATTTAAGTGACTTTGAACGTGGCATGGTCGTTGGTAACAGGCGGCTGGTCTGAGTATTTCAGAAACTGCTGATCTACTGGGATTTACACACACAACCATTCCAGAGAATGGTCTGTGAGCGGCAGTTCTCTGCGAGAAAATGCCTTGTTGATGCCAGAGGTCAGAGGAGAAAGGCCAGACTCGTTCAAGGTGGCAACAGTTACTCAAATAACCACTGGTTACAGCCAAGGTATGCAGAAGACCACCTCTGAACCACAACACGTGGAACCTTGAAGCAGACGGGCTGCAGCAGCAGAGACCCCACCGGGTGCCCCTCCTGTCAGATAAGAACAGGAAACTGAGGCTACTATTCTCACGAGCTCACCAAAACTGAACAAAAGAAGGTTAGAAAAATGTTGCCTGGTCTGATGAGTCTCCATTTCTGCTGCAACATTCGGACGGTAGGGTCAGAATTTGGCGTAAACAACATGAGAGCATGGATCCATCCTGTATCAACGGTTCAGGCTGGTGGGGGTTAATAGTGTGGGGGTTAGGTGATGATTTTTCATAAACAAGGTATTTCATCAATATTACGATACGGTATATACAGCAACAGTACCCGACAGTACCGGACAGTGATAATGATGAGGAACAACAGCTACTCTTCTCTAATATCATTTGCCCAAGCTACATTCTGCAAGTTGGAGTCACCAATAATTGAGGGTGAAATAAGAAGAGCAAATTTAAAAACGAAAACTGGTAAATCACTAGGGTAAGATGGGTTTCCAGTGGAATATTATGAGGAATATGTGTAAATCTTGGCTCTGGTTTTGCAGGTTTATCAAGAGGCTTTTGAAAAAAGGCCACATGCCACCAACATTTAGTGATGCTTTAATATCTCTAACTTCTCACAGAGATAGAGACAAAGCAGACCCATATCATTTGATATCATATATAAAGAAACAAAGTCTATAGTGATAACCAACAGGGTTAGTTCTCACTTTTTCAGCTTGTCTAGTTGGACTTGTCAAGGGTGTCCTTTGAACCCCTTAATGTTCATCATTTTCTTTCAGACACATTAGCTGTTAGGATCAGGAAGGAACACAGGCTACTACTGTATTCAGATTACATTTAAGATGTGGTGACTCCTGTGACGTCTGTACCAAACTTAATAGACACTATTGAGTCCTACTCTAGACTTTTAGGGTACATATCATACATACACATGATTTGTAGATAGCAGGAGAGTTGCATAAAGATGGTAAAATCATGTCTTATACAGTCTTAATTTGTCAATTTGTTGATGCAGTGTTCCGCCAGTATTTCACTGTTGAAAAATAGAAAGTGTTTTTTTGTGTGTGTATGTGTTTCTCTCACCATGACAGTAACCAAGAAGAGGACCAAGGTGCTGCGCAGGTAGGAGTGTCTGAACTGATTGGGTTTACAGTTTGGGTCATTGACTATTTCAAGAATGAGTTCTTCCTGTCAAAACACACACAAAACCCACAAATAATAATTTACACAAAATGGAGTCAACTGAAACGTATCTAAAATAACAATAATCAGATTTGTTCCAGACAACAGTAATTAAAGATCCATTAATACTTTGATAAGTGAACAATTGGCTCTGCTGTTTCTTTCCAACACTGAATATTTGGAGTCGGTTGTCTGTCCTTGTATGTTAAATATATTGCTTGGATGAGGGTAAAGGTACACTGTTTTTACTTTTTGACTGCATATTATACTTCATATTTTGGATACACTTTACTCTACAAAGCCTGTTGCAGCAACTCTCCGTGTGTGCATCGAATCTGCGTCTTTTTGACATTTTATTCGGAATACATTTAATCTAATCTTATCTAATCTAATCTAATATTGTCTATACTCTTTACTGTAAATTAGCAGAATACTGTGTAGACTTCAAATAATTATTCTTTCTACTTAAAGTTTTGGGTTTCTGTTTATGATTTCTTTGTAAATATTGGTCAAGAGTTATCTCCCAAAATAGCAGCTTGTCAATGCAATTCACTAGAGCAGGGGTTTTCAAAGTGTGGGAAGGTGAGCCTCCCCTCGGAGAACATAAGAACAGCCGCGCCCCCCCTCCCAATTATTATTGCTATTATTATTGTTGTTGTTGCTATAATGCAGGGGTTTGAGCACGCCATTTGAAGTTACTCTTTTTCTCTCTTCTTGTCTCGTCTCTGTGTGTCTCTGTGTGTGTGTTTGAATCTATCGTGCTGACTCACTGACTGCACCGATTTGATAGGCTGACTAGCGTCACCTGCTTAAAACATTAAACAATAACTTTTTAATCTTTATGTTTTAAACATATTTTTTTTAAATGTTTAACATTTTCTCCTTATATCCTTATATGCTCCCGGCAACACACTGAACGTCAACTTTGCCTCCTTATTACACTCACCCCTACTTTAGTGGGAACAATGAGTCTGCGTCTTTGATGCGCACAGGCGGATGATGCGGGGATGCAATGTAGACAGGAATAAACGCAGATCATCCTCTGGCTGCAGCCTTGACCAGTACTTGCTTTTGATCAAAGTAAGTATTATTAAAATAAAGGGCGGTGCCGGCCGTTCTGTGATTCTCCAGAACACACATATGGCCAGTCCGCCCCTGCCAGGACGGTCCATGAAAATCCTAGCTTCAAATAATCGTGGTCATACTTCCTCAGTTTTCTGCCAGACGCTGTCTCCTCTCTCACTTTAGGTAACTTCACTAAAAATCGATCCATGTTGCCGCTCGCATAAACTTGGCTGAAGTTAACTAGCTAGATTTCAGTGTTTCTCGTTATTTTTTTCTCACGCTGCGCATCCCCTGAAGCTCTCTGGCGCCCCCCTGGGGAGGCACGCCTCACACTTTGAAAACCGCTGCACTAGAGTTTATTCCAAGAAATGTTCCGACCATTTATTCTCTTAAACCCCCTAATGTCCAAGAAATAAGTGACATAATAGATTAACTAAAATTATCTTCAGCTGGTCATGACAATATTTCTGCATCCCTTGTCAAACAGGTGAAGCATTCAGTTATGCAGCCACTTGCTCACATCTGGTCTTTGTAAACAGGCGTTCCATTGTTTAAAAGTAATGATCCATGTTGCTTTAATAACTTTAGACCCATATGTAGTTGGCCATGTTTTTCAATATAAACATTTACATAGGATTGTTTTTCATGTAGATTCCAATTCAATGTACACACAGAAGAGTTGCATGAATATGGTTTCCATATATTACGTACAAATGGCTGAAATATTGTGTTTCCCACAGAAGACAATTTGTTTGTGGTAAGGGTTTTAATTCCAGAAAAGCCAGACTACTCTAGGGGTCCCACAGGGGTCCTTTTAGGGACCATTATTATTCCTTTTATTCCTACGTTTATGATTTGTCAAATGTCTCAAACATTCTTTCTCCAATAATGTCTGCAGATGACACAACCCTAGTTCTCTTCTCGTTAAACTGATTCACTAATTATGGATGCTCATTTAGTCTAAAACAATTGCCTATGCCAATTGGTTTAGATTGAATAAACTATCTTTAAAAAAAACATCTAAAATGTATTATTAAATGAAACAGAACACTACAGACAACCACACACAGGATCCAGATTTAAATGTGACTTGTGTACCTCCTCCTCACACCAGTCATAGACCTTCCACTGAGAAACATGTCTGGCTCGGTGTCTCTTCCACAGCTCTAGGAACAGAGTGGCTGAAAAGAGTCAACCAGTTAAAGAGGGAACATGTTAGATAAGACTTAATAGTAAAAAACATTGGGTTAGATATCATAATACATTGAATGAAATCAAATTAGAAACTCACCCCAGATTGCCATGCACATAGCAAAAGCCACAGTTCCTTCATTGTCAAACAGGTGGCTGACCTGTGTGGATATAAACACTTCATGAGAAGGGCTGCCCCCAATTAGTCGACTAAACGTTAGTCGACAGAAAAAGTCTTAGTCAACACATGTTTCATTAGTCTATTTGTCGGAGAGAAAAAATACGCAGTCCTCTCAGACTTCATTCAGAGCTGTGCCTGGTCTTTACGTTAATTTTGTCAGGCAGGAAATCCAAAGTGTGGATCTTTCTGAGCCAGTAAAGGACGAGCCCCTCAAGGTGACATGCAAACTCCACAGGAAAAAAATCTCCTCCACATCCATTTCATAACATCTTAATAATAATCGTAATTATCCCCATATTTTTCCATTTGCTGTGTAGGATTTATTGGGTTGTTATATTCAGATATGAATGATA
The DNA here is from genome assembly GCF_902827165.1 of Trematomus bernacchii. Taxonomy (NCBI): domain Eukaryota; kingdom Metazoa; phylum Chordata; class Actinopteri; order Perciformes; family Nototheniidae; genus Trematomus; species Trematomus bernacchii. The sequence continues at coordinate 2,597,850 of NW_022987710.1, forward strand.
GAAACTAGACATAAATGCTCAGTGTGTGTGTGTGTGTGTGTGTGTGTGTCCTCGCTGCTTGTTCACACACACACAATAAGAATCCTTACCGGAGCTTCTGCTGTTTATACCACTGACGGGCGGAGTGTAACATTTAATTTCTGTTTCAAAAGGTTCATTAAAACAGTTTTATTTTATATTTTATATTAGCAAAACGTACCATGTTGTGATAATACCATTATTTAAACCGAAACCATTTTGGGAGAAAAAAGAAATAAATGATATTAATAATCATATATATCCTTTATTTAACCAGGTAAAAAGTCTCATTGAGATTAAAATCTCTTTTTCAAGAGCGACCTGGCCAAGAGGGCAGCATGAACAAAGTTACAATAAATGAACACAAAACAATACAGGCAGACGAATACAGCGGTCGTAAAACACAGATTAAATTGCACATTAACCAGTCAGTATGCAAATAAAAGAAACTATTATAAATCATTAAAAACTGGCACAATTTAAAACGACTTCAATTATGGGATATACGAGCAATCACATCGACCAATGGTGTCGTGTTCTCTGTCCTTTAAGATGGACTTGAATTCCCCCATAGTGATCAAATCTGAGAGTTTCAGCTCCTTCTGTATATTATTCCAAGCAGAAGGGGCAGCATATTTAAAAGCTTTTTTACCCAGTTCTGTTCTCACTTTAGGAACCAGCATCTGAATAATATATTGGGAGCGCAGGCCATATAGACTTAGTTTTTTACACATATATGTGCAAATATAAGAGGGAACCAGCCATAGCAGAGATCTATGTATAACACCCTACCAATGGGAAAGTCTGCGTGCAGACAAAGATGGCCAATTAGCAGCAGCATACAAAGTAACAAAAACGTAATGCACAATGGTGCACTGTATCCAAACTCTTTAGGCACTGTTCAGAGGCCTTCATGTAAAGCAGATCACCATAATCCAATACAGGTAAAAACGTTGTAGAGATCAAATGTTTCCTTGTCTGAAAGGAGAAACAGGATTTGTTTCTGAAAAAGAAACCTACTTTTTGTTTTAGCTTTGAAACAACATTTTCAGTGTGTGACTTGAAAGATAAGTTCTGATCAATAATAAAACCTAGATATTCGTACAGTATGTAGTGACCCTTTCAATGTCAGTCCCTTGAACAGTACACATCTTGGGGAGAATAGAGGTTAACTTTTTGCCATTTGAGAATATACATGCGACTAGGGATGTCCCGATCCGATCACGTGATCGGGGATCGGAGCCGATCACGTGATTTTCACGTGATCGGGGATCGGGAGAAAAAAATCGGGGATCGGATTTTTTTTTTTTTTTTTTTTATAAAATATTTTTATACATTTTATTTAATGTTACAAAACAAAAATGACCATGTTCACGTCTTAAAGTCATCCTGAGGCCTTAGTTTTGGGTTAAAATTACACAACATCATGTATGTGTTGCTTCTTTTGGGCTTGTTTTCATAGACCTGGTTGCTTATTTCTCTCAAATCTGGCAACAGTGGGCGCAGTGTCTAATAGTAGCAGTAAGCTAACAAGAGGCTACGTTCAGCTGGTGCCTCGGGAGTCGGGACAGAGAAAATGTCAGGAGTTTGGAAGTATTATAAAATTGAAAGCGAAGGCAGTGTAACAGCCAGATGCAATGTTTGCAAGGCGGAGGTTCCGCGTGGTGGAAAGAACAGAGCTACGTTCAACATGACCAATCTAATACAAACACCACGACGAGTACACAGCGGCCACTCAGGTAACGGCACTGAAACAACCGACACTTTCAGAGACTTTTAAAAGGAAAGAGAAACTGCCCCAGAACAGTGAAAAGGCCAACAAAATAACAGCCAAGATAGCTGAATTCATCGCGTTGGATGACCAGCCGTTATCTGTTACCTTTTTTTTCCTCTTAATGCATTGCATAAAGATCGGATCGGGAAAAATCGGTATCGGCAGATTGTCAAAATCAAATGATCGGAATCGGATCGGGAGCAAAAAAAGGTGATCGGGACATCCCTACATGCGACGAATAGTCAATTTATCGCCTGAATTGACGACTATTGGTCGACTAGAAAAAGCCTTCAGTCGAGGGCAGCCCTAATCATGATATCTCTCATAAAGCAGGAAGAGCATAAATATGGTACAAAAAATCACATATAAGGCTTTTCCCAAAAGCAGGAGTAAGTGAAGTCCTGACACACCTCTTCTTCACAAAGCAATAGCTCAACACTCATTACACAAGACTGACTGGTGTAGGCCGGTCGGCTTGATAAGATCTGACCCAATCTCACAAGTAATCACAAGGACAGAAGAGGGAGCAGGTTACACACATATGCCATACAGAACACACACTGAAGACAAGACGCAGGACACACTTACAGCACATGTAAGATCCATTTGCGAAAACCTAAGGCAGTGTGCAACTTATCTGCCTGTCTTCCTGTAGAATGTACCTCACGTCACATGAAATACTTTCCACCTGACTTTTAATGATGTTTTTAGATACATCCAATGTCATCTTCACACATACACATTTCAGTAGAAAAAACTACATATTTTGTTCATGCAAATCCAGCATGGGTTAATATCTCCCATGATTATTCTGTTTACAAGATTAGATTAGTGTGGTGAAGTGTCTGCACAGAGCCAACTAAGAAGACACCAAACGCCCGCCTACCGGCCACCTACTGTTCAGCATGCTACCATCTGGCATAAAACACAGCTCCTCCACTGTCATCCTCCACACCCCACCATAAAATAATTTAAGATTTGTATTGTGTAGCATAAAAGGAGCACAACTTGCAATGTAAACAACGGATTAAGTTGTGTGGTCCTTACCATTGCTCTTTCCAATGTGAGTGATCAAATCAACAGAATAACATGACATAAGAAGAGCTTACCTTAGCGTAGGTGCAGGTGTCTGACAGCTGCCACACGACACACCTCTTATCACAGCGAGGACACATAATGATGCTGGACTGACACACTTCCTTACTAAGGACACACAGAGAGTCAAAGTGTAAAGGGTTTTCAGAATAAAATGTCATTTAGAAGATTATTTTTTCAGAACAAACTTAGGTAACAGAAAGAGTTGTTGTCACTCATCACATAGACTTAGAGACATTTGGACCTCATGCAACAACCAGTCTCAAAATCACATTAGTTCCAAAGTGGCCAATAAAAGTAATTTAGGAGAACCTGTGGCGTTCACCAGTTTTTTTATTTGAAATGGGTGATGAAATTCATGAGACCTACCCAAACCAACTTACAGTTAAAAACAATACAACTTGAACTGGGGTAGGGCATTGAAATTGAACTTGTTAGTCTGACCACATACATTTTTGTTACCACACTAAGCTGGTTTAAGTCCTTTTTATCTGTACTATCTCAGTTTGTACGTGTCAACGATGAATCTTCCATGCAAACTAAAGTTGGTCATGGAGCGCCACAGGGCTCTGTACTATTCTTTTCAACTTGTATATTCTTCTGTTAGGCAATATTATAAGGAATCACTCTGTTACATTTCGTTTGTATGCGGATAATACTCAATTATATTTATCAATCAAGCCTGATGAAACTAATCAACTAAATACAATTCAAGAATACCTCAAGGACTTAAAAACGTAGATAACCTGCAATTATATGATTTTAAAAACAGACAACTGAAGTTATTGTGAACTCTGAAACAAACTATCTAAAGATATACTCACTGTTGGAGCCACAATGTATGTGTCTTTGTTTTGATTGTATCTGCACAAGTTTAATGTAACATGCAGTTCTGCCATTGAACACAAGATGGAGCATTCACTTGGTATTCACAAAGTTCTCCCGCTCCAATCCCTCAGTGGCTTAAGTATAGATTAGGTTAAAAAGTCACTACACTCACTCTGGATGGCATTAACTTGGCCTCCAGCACCACCGTAAGGAGTCTCGGCTTTATCTTTTATCAGAATTCGTCCTTATCATTATACCCCTGCATTCTAGGAATGGTTATTCCAGTTTGTGTTTGGGCGGCCGAGGTTGATAAAGCTTATAGTTAGGGCCGGCTCAGACTTGCCTTGAACCAGACCCTAGTTATGCTGCTATAGACTTCCACTGTCGGGGGACATTCAACATTCAACGTTCACTTTTCATCTCTTTCTCTTCCTCTTTAGAATGCACTCACGTTCTCTCTATACATTCATGTCCCAAAACATGATGGCATAATAGCCTATAAGTTAAGAATGCTCACTCTGATGGTCATCATATTTAGGCTATTGTGTCACTTATCCTCCATTCGGAATTTGACTGTATCAGAGAAGAGGTAGGCCTATGTCTAAAGAAATCTCATTTGCAATAGAACTGTACCAGATACTGGTTAGTGTTCAATAGCACCCTAGACAATTCAGTAATGGTATATTTTTTTAGGGATTTCTGTTTTTCTGATAAATGAGAGAAAAGTGATTGAGTCCTATGTTCCCATCACCAAACAGTACAACTTCCGTCTAAACTAAAGCTAGGTTTACAGGACTATAATTCAGTATTCTTTTAGGTACATAATTGTCTGACTATTTGGTGATGTAGGACTGCCACCTGGTTCATACCTCAGCAAATCTGAAGAGGAAAAGAGTGGCCATTCTCAAGTTATGGGCTTCTTTGTCACCTTTCCCATATTCGGCCTGGCCTAATTTGGCTCTTTTTCAGGGATAGGGGTAGTTCTAAAGAACAACCAAAAAAACATTTTTTCCCCCAAAATAAAATTTGACAACAATCAATTTCATTAATGGGAGACCCTAAAGATAAGAAAAATCATTGTTGTGTTTTGTTCTACCTCGGGTAGGGGTATCTCAAAATCTGAGGGCCCTTCCTGCTAGACTATAACTCAACATCTGGGGCATGATTCCCAGGGTTTTTGTGTCTCTGCCAATATTTAAGTAGTATACAAATTTAATTTGATTGGTTGTTTATTGATAGATTGATTGGTCTAAACTTTCCCACACACAGATCAGAAATAATTACATGGAGTGCTTTACAACAACTACAGATGTCCTTAATTTTTTCTAACTGGTTCAGAAGGACTGTATAAATAAAGTTATGTTAACAAAAAAGACCAGTGTTTCCCACGTTTAAGTTCATTTACCATATAATATTGCCTTCTCAGCTTCTGACTCACATTAGAGGGTTGGAGTTGAAAAAGGCAAGTCCATAAAGGAAAACGACCACGCCCAGAGCAGCGGCCGGGACCAGCAGTTTGGTATACCAGCCCAGCCACAGGTAGTACAAAGCCACTTTCTCTCCGAAGTAATTCCTGCAGGGAGGAAACACACAGGCAGACATGAAGTAAAAAAACATTGGCAACTATAAAAAGCGTTTGATCACCTGGGACTTTCTCATGTTTTATTGGTTTACAGTGTTTAATCACAGATATTTTTCATAAACAAAATACATTTTGATTAATGTTTGTTAACAGGTCTCTTGTCAGGTTTAACAAGTAGTGAGGGTATACTGGGAATATCTGATCGAGTCCCCTATCTCCAAGGTTATCAAATTCAAATCTCAATAATTTTCAATTACGCTTTTAGAGAAGTGCCCTTTCTCGATTTTCACGAATCAATAACATTATCTACATAAAACACCACAAAATTTGATGCCTGCAACACGTACAAAAAAGCTGGGACAGGGGCAACAAAAGACTGGGAAAGTTGAGGAATGCTGAAAAAACTCCTCTTTGGAACCTTCCACAGGTGAACAGAGGTGGGAAGTAACGAAGTAGAAATACTTAGTTACTGTAATTAAGTCGATTTTTCAGGTATCTGTACTTTACTTAAAGTGGACCTATCATGCTATATTTGAAATATATATTGTAGGGCCATACCTATATAAAACATGTCTGTGAAGTTTTTTTTTCAAAATACCAAACAGATCATGCATTTTAGCCATGCCTCATTTCGCTCCATTTGCTCTTTTCCAGCCCTGTTTTTGCAAGGCCTGATTCTGTGACGTAGCTTTAATGCAAATGAGCTGCAGCTGACCACGCCCCCCCCGCAGGAGAGGGGGGCGTGCTCAGAGATCAGCTGCTGGGCTGTCAGAAGAGGGGGAGGAAAAGAGGCCAGAAGTTATCGTTTGGCTCAGGGGACGCAGATCAGTGAAACTTCCTGCAGACTCGTGCGGACTCAGAGCCATAACCGTAGCAGATCCAGAGATCCAGACTCATCATGCACGAGTCAACAGCAGACTCAGATTCGCAAATCCTGACTGACTGAATCAAGGGAACTTCCTTCACTGTGCTAACATAGCAGACGCTGAATCGCTGATACTGACGGAGTGACTCGAGAGTCAGCGGAACTTCACAGACACAGATTCGGTGAGCGGACTGAATGAGTGGATTACACCACACAGAGCGAAACAGCAAACTAGTTGGTCGGACTCGTCATGGTTTTCAGACTCAGTGTCAGCTCTGTTTGTGATAACGTAGATGCATACTGTGCACAGATCATTTGACGACTTCACCCAGTCAAGTGTAAGAAGCCAAATACTGCAATAAACAAGCATTAAGACACAAACGTTGTTAGATCATGTTTGTGTAGCGGAGGTTAGTGTAACGTTAGTTTAATATGCTCGTGAAATGCAAATCTCAAGTGGCAAATTCAAAATTACAAATACACAAACAGTAGACTGCCGCCCTCACTAGTAGCTCTAAAATTTGAATGTATTTGAAGTTGGAGACTATGGGCTCCTATTTCACCAGTAGGATTTCTACGCTCTTGGTGATGCCGACTCATGACTCAAAGGACTCGTATGATTTGCCATCTCTACCCAGAAACTCCGCCGGCTCCTCTGGGCCGAGCTCATCTGAGAGGGACTGTTGCAGAGTGGAAAAGTGTTCTGTGGTCTGATGAGTCTACATTCCTAATAGTTTTTGGAAATCATGGACGTTGTGTTGGCTAAAGAGGAAAAGGACCATCCAGATTGTTATCAGCGCAAAGTTCAAAGCCAGCATCTGTGATAGTGTGGGGGGGTGTTCGTGCCCATTAATGCTGAAAGGTACAGACAGGTTTTGGAGCAACATATGCTGCCCTCCAAGTGATATCTTTTTCAGGGACGTCCCTGCTTATTTCAGCAGGAAAATGCCAAGCCACATTCTGCACACATTACAACAGCTTGACTCCGTAGTGAAAGAGTGGGGGTACTAGACCGGTCTCCATTGAACATGTGGGGTGCATTATGAAGCACAAAATACAACAACGGAGACCCTGGACTGTTGAGCAACTGAAGGTGTACATCAAGCAAGAATGGGAAAGAATTCCACCTACAAAGCTCCAACAATTAGTGTCACACACACACGGACAGACAGACAGACAGACAGACACTGACTTGACATCGTTGACTGGTTGTCCTGTAAACAGACCCGACCATCGAGCCCACTTCTTCTTCAGCTGCTTCTGCTTCTTTCTCTGTGGTGAAATATCAGCACATACATCGGGTGTTTATCCTACTCAATATGCATTTACACTTTGTAACATTAATATTACACATGGGCGGCGCCAGAGATTTTCTTTTGGGGTTGCTGTGGGGTAGCTTGATGTTTCAAAGAGGGTGCTCAAACATTAAGGGGTTTCCCATTAATGTACTGGGCACTACAGTTGAATTTTCTAATGCAACACTCCCCACACGCACATACACAGTGTACCCGCGACTCTTACGGACCGTCTACACAGCAGCGTTAAAAAAAATCTTGAAACGCTTCTGCCCATTCACTTTGCCGAACTGCATTGTGGGCAGGCGAGCGGAGATTTTCAGGATTTTCAGGATTCAAAGTTGAACAATGTTCAACTTTTGAGGCTGAGGTGGAAGCGTCAGCCAATCAAATCCTGTGTACGCAAATCTGACAGTTCAAGCTCTAGCCAATCAAACGGCGTGTATGCTGGGAGAGACATACCGCAGGTCATTTCCTCATATTCCAAAACATGGAGGAGAAATTAGCGGTAGCGAATCACCCGGTGCTTTATGACCAGTCCCTATTTACCTACCGGGATATAAACCGGAGGAGCCAGGCATGGAGGGAGGTGGCAGAGACAGTGGTATGTTTTCGCCTGTTTGGGGAGTTTATATCCAGTTTACTTCAAACTTTTTTGCTTCGTATGTCGCGGGCGGGAGATTCATGTGATTGGTTGTTCGCAAAAAATCCCCAAGCTTCAGATACGCCCACCTCCAAGATTTTTTTTAACGCTGCTGTGTAGACGGTCCGTTACAATGAAGGCTCGATAATCAGCTCATGGCATATAGGCTAGGTGTAAGCAGATTTACTTTTTCATATGGATATTTTATTAATCACTCTCCTTTTAAATTGTATTCTTGTTTTACTGTCATATAGTATTTCATACCAGTTTTTCATTTATTCTCTTGTTTTTTTTATAACTATAATGATCATATAAAGGTGTGCCTCGGAAATACTGGTTTACATAAATGGTGATCAAACAATTTGAGACCCACTGATCGATCTCTCGATCTCGATGTGCCAAAATATATAACTATATATATATAGATGTATATAGATATTAGGGCTGTCAAGTTAACGCGTTAATAACGCAAAAAAGAATTAACGCCACTAATTATTTTAACGCGATTAATGCATGTGTATTTTTTGTCCTCGGCCGCCCCGTAGTTTCAGAGCGCATCGAGTTTAAAATACCATCTACAAGCTGATGCTGACAGCCCCGCTCCTGCCGCCCGCTTGTGGCAGACCACACTACCACGCTCACCGGCAGGCCCGGACTGGCCATCGGGAGGACCGGGAGGGTGTGTGTATGTGTGGGGCGAGTGAGGCACACCTTACGTGTTGTTGTTGTTGTTGTTAGCATCTGGTGCTAGCTAGCTGCGCTAACGGATATAAGGAGCTGTTTCAATGAAAACAGAGGAGCGACATTTCGCCGACAACTGCGCCGAGCACTTGACTTTATGCAGGTAGCCAGACAGTGGGACATTGTACGAAAAGTCAGCACACTCAGTGCGCGCAACATGATTGCAGCTTCCAGGCAGCTCCCGTTCGAGCATATATGCCTTGAGCAGCACATAGCTCCAACGATCCATCACAGGGCACGCGCACCCACACACCCACACACCACACACACACACACACACACACACACACACACACACACACACACACACACACACACACACACACACACACACACACACACACACACACACACACACACACATCACACACACACACACACACACACACACACACACACACACACACACACACACACACACACACACACACACACACACACACACACACACACACACACACACACACACACACACACATCACACACACACACACACACCACCACACACACACACACACACAGCACACACACACACACACACACACACACACACCACACACACACACACACACACACACACACACACACACACAACACACACACACACAACACACACACACACACACACACACACACACACACACACACACACACACACACACACACATTATTATTGTATGAGAGAGGTTCCAGGCGAATATTTTGTAATGTTCAGAGGTTGTTGTGTTAATATTCATGAGAACTATTTTGTCATTGTTCAAATGATATTAAACAACATATAAAGCATATTTGTCCACTCATATGTTGATAAGAGTATTAAAAACTTGAAAAATATCCCTCTAAGGTACATTTAGAACAGATAAAAAATGTGCGATTAACTATTTTAATCGACTGACACCCCTAATAGATATATATAGTTATATATATAGTTATATATTTTATAATATAGTTTGGCACATTGTCAGGTGGTAGTTAAGCGTGCAGATGTGTCATTCCGGTCAATATAACCATCAGAGAATCCTGAAGGACTAAAAACATGATTTTGCAATTGTGCCAGCAAAAATAATAAGATTGAAGGAGGACTTACTTCATGGAGGCAGAACATGGTTTCAAACACACCCTTCTTTATCAGTTCCTCCAGGTTTTCTGATCAATAACCATACCAAAAGCAGGAAAAATCAGCATCAGGGAACTCAAAATATCAAAACATGGTTAATTATCAATTTGCATGGCTGCCTGTGAATAGTCAAAATAGAGGTGATAATATAGAGTTCTTTGAAATAAATCACACTCACCTCCTGTGTTGATGAAGGTCTGATGAAGGATGAAATGGACAATTCGGATCCTGGAGGAATAATAAATGTTGCAGTAAGATAAAAAACCCCGGGCAGGATCCGAATGAGTAGTTTTAAAGAGCATGAATAATGCCGACTGCACAGGTGTTAGTATGCACCACCCACAGACCCACCTGGCTCCCACACAGAACACAACATTTTTACATAAAACATTTTGGTTGAATCCACATTTCCCAGCTCCTACATATACTATAATATACTCCATATATTGTGTTGAGGGCAAGACATAAGTCACCAGGGCTTGAATGAACACTTTCATTCACGTAGACAGTGAGGTGACTGGTGATGAATCTGCATCAGCTCCAGAAAGTGTGTTCAGCCTTATTTTTAAATCAAGTTGTATTTGGCTTGTTGCATTATTGCATGGTAGGGTACACAGAGCAGTACTATCTGTTTAAGAAAAAAAGCAAGGAAGTTAAAGCGGTGTTGTTGCTCAAAGTTGCTGCAGACTTTCATGTGGAAGAATTTTATGAAGCAGCATTCATCTGATGCCCTCTGATCAGTGTTCATGTGACAGGTCACAAATATGCTGTTTCTCCTTAAACAAGGACTTCGGTCAGAGCAGTGATACAATCAAATCTATATGTAAATGTTTATATTACCTGGTAGCCTGGGTGACAGAGCCCCTTACATCTCCACACCAGTTGCAGGAGTCAGAGACTTTGAGCAGGTACTGGTAGTCTTTGAACATCTCATTGGGAGCACGGATGCCAAAAAACACTTTGTCATCATGTTCAATCCTCTAACACACAAAAACAGCACACACAATAAAGGACACTCTGTCTTCTTTGATTCATACAATCCTTATCAGTACATCAAGTCAGGTGTCAGGTCACAGTGTTTTATAGAATTGTCTACAGTGTTGAGTGTATATAAGTCGCTTTGGGTAAAAGCCACAGATAATGATATGTAATGTGTAACGGAGGCAGACTCACTTTAACTGTGATGTTTTTCTCTTCTAGCTTCTGGATGAAGGCTCTCTGTCTCTGAGCCTTCTGGTCCCTTTCATCATCCACCTGATGGGCCACCAGTACATAGTCATATGTCTTCTGGGTGGGCTGTTCAAAAAACACAACATATTGTTCAATATTGTTAAGCAGCTCAAAATAAGTATTAGACTTAGTTTTGTCCAGTTAAAGGAAAGAGAAAAATAAAACAAATGAAAGATGTTAAACCTCAACTGTAAACAGTCAAATGCACTACAGATCTTTGCAAAACAGGTTTTGGTCAAACATCTCTGCATTGCTTAATGGAATACTCTGATTGGTCCATTTGGACATTCTATGGTGCAGCAGACTGTTACTAGAGATGCTGTAGGACCATATACAGTCAGCTGAGAGAGATTTGGAAAATGTAACGTTTAATAAAAATAAACTAATGTTAAAGGTCCCATGTCATGCTTTTCCGGTTATTACCCGTCCCCTTGTGTGTTATGAAGGTTTTTATGCATGTAAACGGTCAGAGTCAAAAACCCTCAAAGTACACCCTGTAGCGAGTAAAACTCTAACACAGAAAATACCTCCCCAAAACGCCTTGTTGGAGATTTCTCATTTTCCATTGTTTACTTCCTGGGTATCGTGACGTAGGAATGGCCAGTAGCCTGGCGTATCTGGCGGACAACACATGACGGGATGACCACTCTGATGCCTCGTCCTAAAAAGCCCCGGCAGCCGCTTACAAAGCTGCGATAGGCAAGATGCCGAAAACGCCTATAAGGGGAGGAATGGATGATATACAGTGTATATGTGTATATTTACACATGTTCATTTTGTACATTTCTAAAAATAAAGTTTGATGGAAATACTTAGTATCCTTTCTTCCCTGAATTATTTGCTCCTATAACATATCATTCATATATAGCAAACCATGATTTGATTTCTCATCGACCTCTAGGGGGGTCCGGGGGCATGCTCCCCCGGGAAGATTATTTTTTTTAAATGTTGAAGTTAAAAGCATCAATCTGGTGCACTTTGAGAGCAACATTAAGAGATCTATGGATACATCTCTCAACATCAATATGAAACAGAACTCTAAGCAGATTTTCTTTTTCTTTATGGATATTTTACAAATCACTCCCCTTTCAAACTGTATTTTTGTTTATTAATAACAACTTTTTTTTACTGTCATATAGTATTTTATACCTGTTTTTCATCTATTCTCTTATTTTTTCATAACTATAATGATCATATAAAGGTGTGCCTTTACCTCACTGAGCTGAGGTTATCAGAGCGGCTCAGTCTTTCAGGGGAGAGCTCTCTAAAGCTCTCCCCCCCGCGGCCGCTTACACAGTAAATTCCAATGTTAATAAAAACACACAGAAGCTGTATACGTTTTTTGGGAGTTTGATTTATTTTAAATTAACACAAATACAAAATTAAAACTTATAATTGCACACTAAAACCATTATTTCAAAAAAGAACAATTTCACATAAGCCTCTGGTTTTTACTGGGCCTGGGGCAGTTCAACTTGATTTTGGGGTGGGGTGTGCCATATGGGCGCTGTACACAATATAGGCGTAGTTCTGTTAGTCATTGTCCATTTGATTCTTCCGGGTACGGCATGATGTCAACCCGTACCCGGAACGAAATGGACCAATCCGTGGAGCAGTTATGTTAAGCCCCCGCTGATTGGTCCAAATTGACCAATCCACGGACTTCCTCACACACACACATACACAGTGCAGGCAGCTCAGCTGATTTCTCCTCCCTGGCTGCAGGCTGATAACAGACAGTTGGGATTGCGGCGAAATTCTCTCTGCAGACCCATTCTCACAGCGTTTATCAACCTTTTTCTTACTCAATATCAAGCCACACTTATTGTTTTTACTTCGGCTGTGACTTTGTGTGTGCTCAGGATGAGTTTGGCTGTGTTTCGCTGTGTATCCTAAACAAGGAAACAACACCTCCACGGAGCTCAGCGCGAATCACAACGTCCCGACCAATCAGAGCACACTGTGCTCACAGGGAGGGTGGGGGCTGGAGCTATTGGAGCTACAACGAGCCGTTAAAGGCAGAGAGTGAAATTCAGTGAATACACGTAGTTTACAGAGATGCTGTATGAGAAACCAATGTGAGTTTGGAAAAATGCACAATATAAATCTATTCTAGTAGACCTCAACAATGGAATTATGATCAGTGGAAATGGCCATGACATGTCTCCTTTAAATATTACACATCTGCCGTAGATCTTTATTTATAGAGCCCTGATTAGAAGACCTTTGGACAAACTGGAAGACCTCTGACAATAAAACTGAATGCATGAAGTGGATCATAAATATGACGCATTTAAACATCTTTAATTTCTCTTCACACAATACGTCTCCTTGCAGTATCAATAGTAATTCGGCTGATTTTCATATTGATCAAATCGATAGATAGGCTTTTCTAAAACCCTTATCACAACAGCTCTTTGCATACCAAAAATAAACTACAAATATGTTGTCGTTTTGCATCACGGTACAAAGCTGATATAATGGAACTTGTAGTTTTTAAGGATATTATTGATTTTCTTTAGAATGTAAACACTGAGTTGAGAGAATAGTCAGGGGTTTTAGGTGATGGGAGACACATCTATGGAATCAGAATTGCAATATCTAACCGTTAAATGACTGAAAGTCATTTTTCAACCTATTTTAAGGAAATAAATAAAGCTTTGCCAGTTTGGGTCCTTATCACAACTGATCAAGATGGCCAAAAGATTCTCTGCTCAGAGGGCCTTGCAAATGATTTTGGAAGAGAGAGAACCATTTGATGATGATGTAGAGCAGGGGTGCCCAACCAGTCGATCGCGATCGGAGATTCCCAGTCGATCGCGAGATGTGTCTAAACATAGAACAACAATATTCAGTTTTATCGTTAATGTTCTATAACATAAGAGGCTTCTCAATACTCTAATTTCCCCTCCTCGACTCCTCGGTCCTCCGGTAGTGACCCGGAAATGGATTTCAGCGCGCCATGTTGAAGGACATCTAATTTCTCTAAATGCACATCGAGGACCGAGCATTGAGCATTGAGGAGGCTCTCTGGAGGAGCTATAACCGAGGAGACACTGATGGGTCCTCCACGGTCCTCAACGGCTCCTCCGCGGATGCATTTCTGGGAACGGTGGAGGCGTGGACGCACGGCCGAACTTATCTCAGCCAATGACAGCTCTGCATGCATCCCCTGGTTATTATTTTAGTAACTGCTTTCATCGCGACGCGATGTTTACAGAGAGAACAGCTGTGAGGTCCGTGCAGAAAGCAGAGCAGTGTGTATAATATATATCACTCAGTATAACAGGCCTACATTACTCTCTGTATTTGTATGCTGTAGTTTAGTAGATATCTACAAACAAAGAGTCGATATTTTTCTAAGACCATTTAGTGCTTCACATAATAAAATATACAACGGCTGTATCCTGATATCATATGCTTTAGGAGCTATAGGTGCATGTTGTACAGTGTGTAGGTGCGTGTTGTACAGTGTGTAGGTGCATGTTGTACAGTGCGTAGATGCGGCGGACAGACAGTCTCAGTTGGTTTGGTGTCCTATGCTTACTTTTAATACTTGTAAATACAACTTTTGGCCCGTAATTTCAATTCCCCATTTCAGCGACCAGAGAGGGGGGGGGGGGGGGATATATCCAGTCTCTGATTGTGTTACGTTATTATGAGTGCTCTCATACTTTAAATTGTATATATTTATATAAATATATATGTGTGTGTATATGTCCGCATCTGTAGCCTGTTATTGTCTCATTATACCGCACTGTCAATGAATTAAAAGTAAATATATAAGTCGTCATGAACACATCTGTCCATCACACAGAGGGCTGCTGTGCCTCCTGTCATCATTAATGGACGCCTCTTTAAAATGACCGCTCAGAGGAGAGGAGTTCTCATTTCTCTAAACGCCTGCTGCTTCCCCTCCTCTCTCCTCGGTTCCCCTCCTCGAGTCCTCCGCTCGCATCTCCTGTGGGCGGGACTAAGTCTCGAGGATAGGAGTCGAGGAGGGGAAATTAGAGTATTGAGAAGCCTCTACAATCTTCCTGTGCCAGAATAATGCACTTGAACTCATCAAAGCGTTGTGATTGGCGTGACCCCATGTGTCGGGGCGTGGCTGGTGGGCAGTGGGCACTAGTTCGCTGACGTTGTCCGTGGCAACAGGAGTGACAGTCCGCACACACAAGACCACAATTATGGCAGAAGCAAAAAAGCCCAAAATATATAATTTTCACTCCGAGTGGGAGGATGATTATTTTTGTATCTATTCCAATTCAAAGTCCATCTGTCACGGAATTCCCTCCTAACTCTGCCCTACGCTCCCAAAAGGTGAGGGACCTGAAAGGACAGCTAAATGCACAGCAGTCCATTTTCACCAGGCCCAACAACAAGAGCAAGGCTGCTACCATAGCATCTTATCGTGTCAGTCACGTTCTTGCCAAACACATGAAGTCTTTCAAAGACGGCGAAGTTGTGAAAGAAGCATTCCTGGAGGCTGCCGACGCGCTTTTTGGAGACAGTAGCATTTCAACAGGTTTTTGATATAATAAAAACTCAAGTTAGATACCGTTATTAATCAGCTGTAAATTTTAGTTTGTTTGAACTTATTCATTATAATTATTGTACAAAATGGTATAAGAATGCAAACTTAAATTGATTATAGTCTATTATCAATTCAGGTTAAGAAACTAGTGTTGCTTGCATCCTATTTTAAAGGCATTTCTTTTTATACTCTACTAAAATGCAACAAAAAAAGGGTTTGATTCTATTAATTTGGTCTTTTTTATTGCACTTTGGCAGCAGATTCCTGTGTAGCTTCAGATCTGAGTTGTCTTATTAGTAAGCCTAATTTATACTTTTGTAGTAACACTATTTTTATATAATGGCAAAGAAAGGGTTCAGAGTCTTTTCTTTTTTTCCTATGTCATATGTGGCAGCACTGTTCAATGTTTCTTGAAAACATTACCCACTATGTGACATGTGAATAAACTCCAACTCTGTATCAACAACACTGTTGTGTAACTTCAGTTAAATACGTGTGTAGATTAGAAAGAGGTAAGATAAAGGATCTGCAGTATTTTATGAAGTATTAATCGTACAAAGGTCAGTTTTATACAAGTAGAAGTGTGTATTTACCTGGTAGTAGGCTGTCAGTAATGGCTACGCCTCTCTATTTGGACTGGTAGATCTCGGCAGACTGGCAACTTTAAAAGTAGCTCTCGGTTAAAAAAAGGTTGGGCACCCCTGATGTAGAGCATAGTTCAGTAACAGGCGGACCGCGGTCCGGATCCGGACCCAGACGCCGACCTATACGGACCCGGACCTATAATCAATACATAGGGGATTTCAATTTTGACGGGGCGATTCTATTTTAACCGCCGCCGACAGGGGGCGAAAGAGACGAGCGAGCGATACAGGGAGAGAAACACAGAAGAAGAGATGAGAGAGTGGCAGAGAGAGAGAAGACGGAGAGGAGAGTGAACAGGCGTTAGCGGCAGACAGGGAGAGACAAATAATGACACATGGCGCTCTCTAATCTGAAGAGGAAAGAGGACAGTGAGAACAGAGCTTTTAACCCTGAGTGGACTCATTCATGTTCATCCTGCCCACTGGGAGCACAGAACCAGTGTGTCTCATTTGTTCAGAGACCGTGGCGCTCATTAAAAGTGAAACGCCACTATGACCAAACATTCCCTCTCAAGTCAGAACTGAGGTCAAATAAGCAGTCTCAGAGCCCAATATGATCAGTCCACCAGGATCACAATTAAACCTACATATCGTTCCAGGGCAGGCTAACCGAGGCTAACCAATGAGCACCTGCATGTGTGTATGAGAATGGCCCTGACTCAATTTCAGCCCAGATCTAAACTCCTGGCAGGACAAGCTCAAGCTCAATTCTCGCACTGAACAAAAAAATGTGAGTGAGGGACTGCAATATAAGAGGGACAGAAAGAGAAACTTTAAAACTGTTCAATTGTTATGATGTGACTGATAACACATCAGCTATCCGACGCGCGGGGGAAACATACTGGACCATGTTTATTCCCCTTTTCGACATGGATATAAGGCTCTCCCTCGCCCTCCCTTCGGCAAATCAGACCACATCTCACTGCTGCTGCTGCTGCCTGCTTACAAGCAGAAACTTAAAAGGGACAGACCGGTAACAAGGACAGTACAGCGATGGAGTGAGGAGTCGGACTCTGCACTGCAGCACTGCTTCGAATCTACGGATTGGAGTGTGTTTGAGGACAACAACATCAACACAAACACGGACACTGTCATCTGCTACATTGGGAAATGCATCGATGACGTGGTACCGAAGGTTTCTGTACGGACATTCCCAAATCAAAAGTCCTGGATAAACGGCGAGGTGCGCGGCAAGCTGAAAGCGCGCACTATCGCGCACAGAGCTGGAGATTTGGAGGAGTTCAGGAATTCTAGGTATGAACTCCGGAGAGCAATTAGCAGCGCAAAGAGACAGTACAAAGAGAAGGTGGAATCTGACTTCAAAGGCTGTAACACCTGGAACATGTGGGCGGGACTAAGAACAATGACAGACTACAAAGGAGCAGCGGGGGGTGCTGCGGGAGTGTCTGCGTGCGCATCTCTCCCAGATGAGCTGAATAGCTTTTTTGCACGTTTTGAGAGCAGCCAGGCTGTGGAGGTACAGAGGGACCAGGAGCTACCCTGCCCTTTTGTTTTAAACAGGGACACACAGCTCCAACACCATCGTGAAGTTTGCTGACGACACGACCGTCATCGGCCAGATCACAGACGGCGACGAGATGGCGTACAGAGAGGAGGTCGGAAACCCTGACATCTTGGTGCCAGGATAACAACCTCCATCTCAACGTCAGCAAAACCAAGGAGCTGATTGTGGATTACAGGAAGCAGCAGAGAGAGGGACACGCCCCCATCGCCATCAATGGGACTACGGTGGAGAGCGTCAGCAGCTTCAGGTTCCTCTGTGTCCACATCACTGAGGACCTGACATGGACTCATCACTGAGGACCTGACATGGACTCATCACTGAGGACCTGACATGGACTCTTCACTGAGGACCTGACATGGACTCATCACTGAGGACCTGACATGGACTCTTCACTGAGAACCTGACATGGACTCTTCACTGAGGACCTGACATGGACTCTTCACACCACCACCATCACCAAAAGAGCTCGACAGCGGCTCTTCTTCCTCCGCAGGCTGAGGAGGTTCAACATGGACTCCAGGATACTCTGCAACTTCTACAGGTGCACGATAGAGAGCATCCTGACCTTCTACAGGTGCACCATAGAGAGGATCCTGACCTTCTACAGGTGCACCATAGAGAGGATCCTGACCTTCTACAGGTGCACCATAGAGAGCATCCTGACCTTCTACAGGTGCACCATAGAGAGCATCCTGACCTTCTACAGGTGCACCATAGAGAGCATCCTGACCTTCTACAGGTGCACCATAGAGAGCATCCTGACCTCCTACAGGTGCACCATAGAGAGCATCCTGACCTTCTACAGGTGCACCATAGAGAGCATCCTGACCTTCTACAGGTGCACCATAGAGAGCATCCTGACCTTCTACAGGTGCACCATAGAGAGCATCCTGACCTTCTACAGGTGCACCATAGAGAGGATCCTGACCTTTACAGAGGGTGGTGAAACCTGCACAGCACATCACCAGGACGGAGCTGCCATCCATAGAGGATCTTTACTCCCAACGGCTCAGGAAAAAATCCCTCCGGATTATCAAAGACCCCCATCACCCCAGCCACAAACTGTTCAGTCTGCTGCCGTCTGGCAGACATTACCGCAGCATCTGGACAAAAACAAACAGATTCAGAGACAGCTTCATCCCACAGGCAATAAGACTGTTAAACACCTGAACTGCTGGAACAATTTCATAACATTCATCTGCTACTTAGTAATTATTTATCTATTATCTAATATATCATTTCAATAACTTGTATATAGTCTGGTTTTGCACTATTCCACTTTTTTTTTACTCTCACTTTTTTTTTTTTAAACCATTTTTCTTTTTGTATTACTTTTAATATAGTATATTTTAATACTGGTTAATATCGTCTGCTTATCTGTATTATTGTGTTGCATTGTTGGAGAAGCCTGTGACCTAAGATTTTCAACGACATAATTACTCTGTAGCTATGTTAGTTTGACAATAAAGAACCTTGAACCTTGATATTGTTCTATAATCGACTGAAACTGTTAAGTCATGATGTGAAACGGTTAACAAAGAAAAAGGGAAACTCAAGCTGCTGCTACACTTTATTTTTTTTATCTAAAATTAAGCACTTTTAAGATGCACACATTTTCAAAAGCTATTTTATTTTTTATTTTTAAATGCAGCCCGAGAGGAACATTACACATATCCACAGTATTTACTGTATATCTGTATAGTTCAATGTTAATTGACAATAAATATTGTTGTTTTTGAATTGTACTTTGTTTCTTTGATTGGCAGTCAGTTGTTGATTACATGCAGACGTTGATAAAGCTACAGCTACAGCTACTTCAATATATATCACACTAATTCATAAAGCAACTTAGACATTTTGAAGTTCCGGACCTTTGCATGGGGAGATTTTCTCTAACTGGACCTCGTTGAATTTTAGTTGAATACCCCTGATGTAGAGGAAGAGGTTTCAGAATGTGAGGATCTGACAGTGACTTTGAAGAAGAGGATGAGATTGAGCATCAGCTAGTTACAAAAAAAAGACGAGCCACAGGACCAGCGGGCAAAAAAACGAGTAGCACTTTAATTAATTAATATGATCTAACCAATGTAAAAGGGCAAATATTAACCATGCTGTTTATATTGCTTGTAATTGGGATGAAGTAAACATATGTTGAGTATTTTAACATCAAATAGTTTGATTGTGTTGAATTGAAACCCAAAAAGGCAGCGGGTCCACCAGACCCACGAACACTGGCTGAATAACAAAAATATGAACACCACACACGGGTTAATCATTTTAAGATTGGCTTTAATCAATTTTTGCAAATTAATTCTTCATATATGATAAGAGGTAACATTTTATTTATGGTATTATTTTCACATATTTCTCTCCATTCTTCTTTCTGCCAACGGTGTCGCAGTTTTTCATCTCTCCCGTTTTTGTGCGTCAGAGTGCCCGTGGAGGACCGCACATTTTCCCGTCAAGTTTGTTTTTTATAAATCGCAAAGATTGCTTTATAAATGAGGCCCCAGGGCTCTATAAATAAAGAACTACGGCAGATGTGTAATATTTAATGCAGCCGAACCGTTTATTACAATGCATTTATGTGATGACTTTCAAAGAGAAAAGCAAGCACATTAAAGTATGATTTTCTTTTTAACACATTTTTTTGTTCTACTTATCGTTTCAACTACGTCTCTCGAAATGCATTGAGAGTAACACATCCAATCACAGAGCTTCAACGATTCCAGAGGATCATGGGTAGTGTAATGTCTTCGTTCTATCCAAAACTTTTTTTAATTTGATGAGTACTGCAGATATCACTGTAAAATCAACCGACAGTGATGAGATTACTCATTTCCGGGTGTATGAAGCGATAACTATGTCACTAGCAACCACGTTACTATGAAAACGCAGACACCATCTCCGAGAGATGACGATACTTTACATGGACACTGGCCAATCTAAAACTTCTTTAGTAATATACGTAGTACATAAACATTTCCCTGGTGAGACCTGAACAAATCTTCGTATTCTCCACAAAAAGTTGTGTTATAGTGAACCAAAAGTCGTGATAGAGGCTTGCTTGTCAACACCCGGGTATTTCTCCACTGGTTAACAATCCCGTGTAACTGTGACGTTTTGAGGGGGTGAAATCATGTCATCCTGACGTCTCCCAGTGGACCAATGGGACATGTTCACGTCTAGCCGTGATACCAGGTTGGTTTGGTCCTACCCAAGTTATTGTGGATTTAATTTTCTTAATTAAACGTCATCAACATTTCAACTTCATGATGGACTTTCTTCTTGAAAACACGTCAAAGCATAAAGCCAAGTTTAGACTCTTGGTGACTCAATTTAATGGGAATTTAGCCGCCACAGTGAATAAATAATATGTCATATATAACGTGTGATAAAAAGTATTATTTCAGGACTGTTATTCATTAGATATACTCGCTGTAACACGAGAGAAACTTCACATTTTATAAGCCTTTATTTATGGTGCTATGTTGCCAGACATAATCAATTACTGAAAAATATCAAATGTAAAAAAATATATATTTATGGAGAAATGTGCATATGGGGATGTTACTTGTCAGACAGTCAGACTGTAATACTTTCAAAAAGCAAACCGTTTAGTTGGTGTACTAGTTAAACTAACCAGGGCCGCCCCTCCCTACACGCAGGCTGTGTTGGGCCCGGTCTAATGTATGATGACGGAAGGGCCTTTAGGATGACACTCTCTGTTTGTCTAACAGCACCACACGCAGGTTTATCTGTCCATGCAGGGTCAAAGAATCCTTTCATATGAGCAGATATATTCTCTGTTTGCATGTTACTGATGACGCTTATACTTACCAATGAAGGAAGTAAAGGCTCAGTGCTGTAACCCTCCTTTTGTCTGTCCGACAGCTCAAAACTTTCCTGTAACACACACAGAAAATAAATAACACAATCATCCTCAAGTGAAATTTATTATAGTTGAAGCACACTGCTTTGGTGTGACAAGTGAGCTTATGATGGCTAATGTTATTGCTCCATAACACACCTTACCGACTATCTTTTCTAACTTCATGACTCTTCTCCCCTTATGCTGTTGTTCAATTAGGTAAGACTGTGAGCCCTGGATCTCACAATTAAGAATATGACAGTTATTTGATATATGACGGGTCACAAACATCTTTCAGAAGTAAAACTAGTGAGCTGGACTTTTCAAGAAACGTTTTGAATTTACAAATCTCTACAAAGATCTGTAGAAAGTAATTATCAATTAGATAATTGACAGGGGCCCGGTGTTTGCTAACAACAACACTGTTGTTGTTAGCAAACACTTTTCGCCACTGGTGGAGTTTATGGTTCTAAAGTGCCATCCTTTTTACCTGCCGAGGGAGTTTACAGCGATTCTTGTGGCAGCTGTATATCTCCCCCCAAACCCCAGCAAAGAGGGAAGAGAGGAGGCACTCAGTGAACTGTACCGAGCCGTCAGTGAGCAACAGACAGCACACCCAGACGGCCTACTCATCGTAGCTGGAGACTTCAACCACGCTAACTTAAAAACTGTGCTGCCTAAAATATATCAGCATGTTGATTTTCCAACCAGGGGAAAAAACACATTAGACCTGGTCTATACCAACATCAAGGGAGCATACAAGGCATCCCCCCCTCCCCCACATCAGCCTCTCTGACCACCTCACTGTTCTGCTGGAACCGGCCTAGACCCAGGGTAAAAGCCACCAAACCGGTTTCAAAACAGGTTCGGGTGTGGTCAGAGGACATCACAGCTGCACTCAGAGATAGCTTTGGCACTACAGGCTGGGACATGTTCAAGCAGGCAGCCACATGCAACCATCACACCGACATACAAGAATACACAGAGACAGTCACGGGCTACATCAGCAAATGCATTGACGATGTGACACAAAACAGAGCCATCACCATCCGGGCTAACCAGAAGCCATGGCTGACAGGGGAGGTCCACACGCTGCTGAAGGCCCGCAACATCGCCTTCAGAGCTGGAGATCCAGCTGGGCTGAAAGCAGCCAGGGCTGACCTGTCCCGTGGCATCAGGAAAGCAAAACAAGAATACACCCGAGAAATTACAGGACATTTCAAGGATAGCGGGGACTCACGGAGCCTGTGGCAGGGCATAAGGACCCTAGCGGACTACAAACTACCGCTACAGACCTGTGATAGTAATACCTCCCTGCTCAACAACCTCAACGGCTTCTTTGCACGCTTTGAAGTACAGAACAACACACCTGCGCAGAAAACCACCCCCCCCACCGACGACCGGGTTTTGCGTCTTTCACCAACCAGTGTGAGGAGCACACTGCTGAGGATTAACCCCCGCAAGGCTGCAGGACCTGACAACATTCCTGGTCGTGTGTTGAAGGACTGCGCAGAAGAGCTCACAGATGTCCTCACAGACATTTTTAACATCTCCCTGAGCCAGGCTGTTGTTCCCTCGTGCTTCAAGGAAACCACCATCATTCCAGTGCCAAATAAGTCATCTCCATCCGGCTTCAACGACTACCGCCCCGTCGCACTAACTTCCACCATCATGAAGTGCTTCGAAAGGCTGGTCATGAAGCAGATCAAATCCACCCTCCCCCCATCGCTGGACCCGTTTCAGTTTGCCTACCGAGCTAAACGCTCCACAGAGGATGCAATCTCCTCCGCTCTCCACCCAGCCCTCACACACCTGGACACTAACACTAAGGCTAAGGACCCTTATGTCAGAATGCTATTCATAGACTTCAGCTCAGCATTCAACACCATCATCCCCCAGCAGCTTGTACAAAAACTTACAGACCTGGGCCCCAGCCCCTCTCTCTGCAACTGGTTGCTGGACTTCCTCACAGAGAGACCACAAGCTGTACGGGTCAACAATAACACCTCAGACACCCTCATACTGAGCACGGGGGCCCCCCCAAGGATGTGTGCTCAGCCCCCTTCTCTTCACTCTGCTGACCCACGACTGCAAACCCATCTTCAGCACCAACCACATCGTGAAGTTTGCAGACGGAAGCTCAAGCGAGCCGGAGCATCACCCCCCATCATGCTGTCCTTCTACCGAGGCGCCACGAGAGCATCCTCAGCAGCTGTATCAGGCAAGCTGGAAGCTGCACCGCCTCCGACCGCAAGAGCCTGCAGCGCATTGTGAACTCTGCCCAGAGGATCATCGGTGCCTCACTCCCATCACTACAGGACATATACAACACCCGCCTCACCCGCAAAGCACTCAGCATTGCGGGTGACTCCACCCACCCCTCCAACAGCCTCTTCAGCCTCCTGCCTTCAGGAAGAAGGTTCCTCAGCCTCAGCTCGGGCACCACCAGGCTGGGGAACAGCTTCCTCCACCAGGCGGTCAGGATGCTGAACTCTCTCTCCCCTCTCTCCCTCCCTCCCTCTCTCTGACATCTCTCCCCTGAACTCTCCACCCTGCCTCCCACCCTTCTCCCCTGCCCCAAATGGTCCTGGAATTTCGAGATTTCTGGATGTATAACACAATACAGAATTGTTGACAATAAAGCTGACTTTGACTTTATGAGCCTGCTATATAATATATGTATTTTTTTCCCCATATAGCTCCGACGTTATCGGTTTTGTTATCGGTACTGGAGAAATGTATATATAAAACAGCTTTCATATTTATTATTGCTACATAAAAGTTACCTACATTTAATTGAACCAACTCTGGTCCTTGCAATCTCATTATTCTCGCTCTGTGTGCGCGGCAGCTCTCTCTCACAGAGATCTGCGCAGCGTTCAGGAGTTACCCTAACTAAGGCTCCATGTGGACAATGCTCGTTTGCCATTTGTTTTTCTGCGTTAGCGCGGAAACACAAGCAATTATCCGAACAATCTATCCGAACACTTGGCCAAACATCTGGCCAAGAGGCATCATATTCATTTGGAGAAATGCACAGTTTTCCACTTCCATAATTTGTAGCTCTGTGACGCAAATTTGAGTAACGTAATCACGTCAGGTGTGCAGTGGTGGGGGAAGTTAAGTACTCAGATCTAGTACTAATGTAAAAGTAGAAGTACCAGAGTGAAGGAATACTCTGTTAAAAGTAAAATATTGCATCCTACATTCAAAATGTTACTCAATTTAAAGTAGAAAAGTAAAAAGTAAAAGTAGTCATTGTGCAGATTGGTCCATTTCAGAGTAATATATAATTTATGATATGTTTTGTTATGAAGCCTGGTTAAGGTGGAAAGTAACTAAAATTATTAAATAAATGTGGGTCTTAAAGTAGGGCCTACATGATTTATTGAATTCAAGTAGAGTAGAAGTACAAAGTACCTCAAATGTGTACTTAAGTACAGTGTATTTGCATATTGAATTTACTGTCGATAGGTTTGAGCAGCAAAACAAATAAAATCTTTAATTAACCTTTTATCAGTAAAATCTTAAATCATCCTTTGGGTTGGCCACAGCTTGTTTTGGTTTGTTGGGATTCTTTATAAACAGTTTGAATTTAAATATTGATATATACAAGGCGTGTGGCGCACTAGTTGGCGCAGGACCGTCTGCTCAAACTCCAATCTATCACCCAATCATGATACTCGCTGTCCATTGTGAGATTGGACCTAAACCAATCACGACGCGAGTTCACAATGGACGGAGCCAATCACGTCACAGCATCACAATGGACAGAGCCACTCACGGCACGGCTTCTCCCCGAACCCGCCCCCCTCACACTTTTGGTTGACAGTGGACAAGTCGCGAGGCGCATCAGAGGTATTCAGAGTAAGTAACAACACTACATGTTTCTATTTTCCCATTTACAGTCATAAAACCTATTTTTAGAGCTGCAACACCACCTGTGGACCCGAGGGTGGAGCAGGGAAGAGCTACATCTCCACCTGAGGACCGGAGGGTGGAGCAGGGAACAGCTGCATCTCCACCTGAGGGTGGAGCAGGGAACAGCTGCATCTCCACCTGAGGGTGGAGCAGGGAACAGCTGCATCTCCACCTGAGGACCTGAGGGTGGAGCAGGGAACAGCTGCATCTCCACCTGAGGGTGGAGCAGGGAACAGCTGCATCTCCACCTGAGGGCCAGAGGGTGGAGCAGGGAAGCGCTGCAACACCACCTGTGGACCTGAGGGTGGAGCAGGGAAGAGCTACATCTCCACCTGAGGGTCAGAGGGTGGAGCAGGGAACAGCTGCATCTCCACCTGAGGGTGGAGCAGGGAACAGCTGGTCCACAGGTGGTGTTGCAGCTCTTCCCTGCTCCACCCTCTGGCCCTCAGGTGGAGATGCAGCTGTTCCCTGCTCCACCCTCAGGTGGAGATGCAGCTGTTCCCTGCTCCACCCTCAGGTGGAGATGCAGCTGTTCCCTGCTCCACCCTCAGGTCCTCAGGTGGAGATGCAGCTGTTCCCTGCTCCACCCTCAGGTGAAGATGCAGCTGTTCCCTGCTCCACCCTCAGGTGAAGATGCAGCTGTTCCCTGCTCCACCCTCTGGCCCTCAGGTGGAGATGCAGCTGTTCCCTGCTCCACCCTCAGGTCCACAGGTGGTGTTGCAGCTCTTCCCTGCTCCACCCTCTGGCCCTCAGGTGGAAATGCAGCTGTTCCCTGCTCCACCCTCAGGTCCACAGGTGGTGTTGCAGCTCTTCCCTGCTCCACCCTCTGGCCCTCAGGTGGAGATGCAGCTGTTCCCTGCTCCACCCTCAGGTGGAGATGCAGCTCTTCCCTGCTCCACCCTCCGGTCCTCAGGTGGTGTTGCAGCTCTTCCCTGCTCCACCCTCTGGCCCTCAGGTGGAGATGCAGCTGTTCCCTGCTCCACCCTCAGGTCCTCAGGTGGAGATGTAGCTCTTCCCTGCTCCACCCTCAGGTCCACAGGTGGTGTTGCAGCTCTTCCCTGCTCCACCTTTGGGCTCCATGATATTTACGGGCCGTCTCCACGGCAGCGTTAAAAAAATCTTGGAGGTGGGCGTATCTGAAGCTTGGGGATTTTTTTGCGATCAACCAATCACATGAATCTCCCACCCGCGACATACGAAGCCAAAAAGCCCGAAGTAAACTGGATATAAACTCCCCAAAACAGGCGAAAACATACCACTGTCTCTGCCACCTCCCTCCATGCCTGGCTCCTCCGGTTTATATCCCGGTAGGTCTGGTCATAAAGCACCGGGTGATTGATTCGCTACCGCTAATTTCTCCTCCATTTTTTGGAATATGAGGAAATGATCTGCGGGATGTCTCTCCCAGCATACACGCCGTTTGATTGGCTAGAGCTTGAACTGTCAGATTTGCGTACACGGGATTTGATTGGCTGACGCTTCCTCCTCAGCTTCAAAAGTTGAACATTGTTCAACTTTGGATCTTGAAAATCCTGAGAATCTCCGCTCGCCTGCCCACAATGCATTTCGGCGAAAGCGAAAAAAAGTGACGTCACCCCATTCAAAGTGAATGGGCAGAAGCGTTTCAAGATTTTTTAACGCTGCCGTGGAGACGGCCCGTTACACCAGTGAGCTCACAGGTTCCTGTCCTGGTCACTGCTCCACAGGCTCTGAATGCCAGCCTCTCTCTGCTTTTCCTGCTCCTGCTCC
Organism: Trematomus bernacchii; assembly: GCF_902827165.1. NCBI lineage: Eukaryota > Metazoa > Chordata > Actinopteri > Perciformes > Nototheniidae > Trematomus > Trematomus bernacchii. Next base: position 2,625,282 of record NW_022987710.1, read on the forward strand.
ATACAGCCACACACTGACCCGCAGAGTACTGCCCAACACGTGTGAAGGTGTGGGAGGTTTGGGACAGCGGACACTGGACACAGCCAGTACAGGGAGTAGTGAACTACATTGTCCCAAAGGAGCAGTGGTTGGAGGACATGTGACGACCCCTGCCTTGTTATCTCTTGTGTGTGTGTGTGTATGTTCCTTTAAGGTTCTCCCTTTGGTCTATCAGCTGGGATTGAGGACACCTGGCGACCGGTACCAGAGGGTTAAAGGGCCTGAGTGAGACCCGCAATCTCTCTCCCCGCAGAGGACCGGACCTCGGAGAGCAGCCACGTTGCCTATTCTTTTTTGCCTTGTTTGTCTTCGGCCACATTGAGTTTTGTTAAATACCTTTTTCTACATATTCTTGTCCTTCCCACGCTTTTTGTTATGGCCAAGAGCCAGGCCATGACAAAATGTATATCCCCCCACCAGAGGCATGGACACTGGACACTTATTTATGTATATAGTTTGGTGTATAGTTTGATATTTATTTATATATATGATATGTATATAATTTTTTATTAAGATTATGATAATGTTTATTTGATGTTAAAACTCATTTAGAGTGTTATTTTGTTATACTGCACCGTACTTACTTTTAAGGGTTGTTTTACATTTTATTAAGTTGAACTACTTTAAAATAAAAAATAAAGGTTTGGTTCTATCAAGTACGTGACTGTCCAATAATTGAGGGGAGTGCTATGTTTAGAATTTCTATAGGTTTTCTCTTTGTTTGTTAAAAGACAGACATTATAACACCAATACCTTCTTAGTTCATATTAAATGTAATGGTTACATTTCATTATTTATCCACAGCACACAAACCATGAGCTTCAATACAGGTCCATATTGGTTACTTCAAAACTATCCCTGATAAAGAAAATAATAATAATTGTATGTAATAAACTTGAAAGAAGTAGATACGTTTTACTTAATATTTATTAGAAATATATAATATTTAATAGAAATGTGTCAATAGTTAAATGCATAACACAAGTGTTATTAGTCAACAAATGCATACTTTGTTGGTCTTTAAAGTACTTCTGTATATAAATACTTTTACATGCTACAGAAGGGAAACAGGGAGCAAGAGAATCGTTTTTTTGGCCTTGGTCTGGGGATCAGATGGTCACAGGTTCAAACCCCACTGCAGTCAGCATGTCGTTGTGTCCCTGAGACACTTCACCCCAAATTGCTCCTGTGGGGATTGCCCACAGTATTGAGTATGTAAGTCGCTTTGGATAAAAGCGTCTAACAAGTGACATGTAATGTAATGTACAGCTGTTAACTTCCTAACTCTTTTTTTTTTTTTCCCTCTCTCTCTGAGGGAGCAGGAACTCTGCAGGAAACTCAAGCAGGGTGTGTACACTGCTCCTGCTGATAAACAGGTTCCATTTCTGACCCACTGCACACGCAGTGTTCATCTGCTTCATTACATTACATTACATTACATGTCATTTGTTAGACGCTTTTATCCAAAGCGACTTACATACATTCAGTAGGCTGCTGTGGACCGTAAATAAAATATGTTTTCTTGGTATTTTAAAGAGATTTCTTTTTGAAAATAAGTGATTCAAATATTCTAGTGTTACTCTTTTTAATTCTTAAACCGGAATGACTGGTCAGTGCTTCTCGGTGAGACAGAGGAATACACGTCCTTTAAATCAGAACTACTGAAGTCCGTGATCTCGGACAGGGACACGCAATGGTCAGCAGTGTAACTGTAACGTTTCAATACAAGTGTAAGCAGCGGTTTCCCGGGCCAGGGCCTACCTCGGCGGTCCTGCAGAACATGTTGTGTCCCGGGTTGAAAGGCAGTATTCCCCCTCACATGTTCAACATCCCTCGGCTCACTGCTCCAACAGGAACTCTGGCTGCTGGCGTTCACTTCCGCATGTCCACGCGTAACTGCTGTTCGTGAGCGCGCACACAGGTAAAGGTGAGCCGAGCCGCTGACGTCATATTTGTCATCAACGGACCCATTTAATGTTGCGTTCAATGTTCCACGGGAAATATAGGAAACATTACTTCTTATATTACTTGCGCTGTGCTGCAGGTGAGATACAATACAATACAGCTTTATTTATAAAGCACTTTAAACCGCCAGACCAAAGTGCTGTACAGGCAAATAAACAAAACAAAAACATACAAAAAACAACACAGCACAGCTCATACACCATAAAACAAGTAGAAGTAAAAACAATAGACAATTTAAAAGCAATAAAAGCAACGCTCTAAAAGATGTTAATACGCTAAGGAGAAGAGGTGGGTTTTAAGAAGTGCTTTAAAAGCAGCAGTGTGGCGGTCTGTCTGATGTGCAGGGGCAGATCGTTCCACAGTGTGGGAGAAGCAACGGTTCCCTCTGAGCTTAGACCTGGTTCTGGGCACATTCAGGAGCAGTTGATCCGCTGACCTGAGAGGGCGGTTGGGCGTGTAGGGGTGTAGCAGCTCAGAAAGATATGGTGGGGTCATGCCATTTAGGGATTTCAAAGTAAACTAGAGAATGCAATTCCTGAAGAAATTGCTAGTGGGAATGCTTTATGCTGAAAATCTGACGCTAAACTGCTATGCTGAAATGTAATGTGTAAGAAGAAAGTGAAGAATTTAGATTGAAATGATACATGAACACTGGGGGCTTGAATGTGTGATGAGAGAAGAAAAGAGAGTAAAAAGGCTTGGAAAAGCAGCAGAATATTTGAACTGCAAACCTTTGAACTAACTTGATGGTGAATGATCTGTCGCCATGCCAACGGCATTTGAAGAAATCTTAAAACTGACTAGATGTCTTCACGGCTGGACTGTTAGCACACATGTGAAGTTTGAGCACCTTTTGAACATTTTCATAGGAGTTATAGCGACATCATGTTTTATGGCGAGGGATGCGTTTCCATGGAAACGGCATATGGTGAGATCTCAGATTTGGCGTAGAGCTGTTGAGGCATGGACCGGTGATATACAAGTGAAGATTGGGGGACGATTGGCCGTGTCGATTGGACTTACAGCGACATCGTGTTTCATGGCAAGTGGTCTGTCGCCATGGCAACGGCATTTGAAGAAAGCTCAAAACTGTCCCGTAGATGTCTTCACGGCTGGACTGTTAGCACACATGTGAAGTTTTAGCACCTTTTGACAATTTTCATAGGAGTTATAGCAATATCGTGTTTTATTGCAAGGGATGCGTTGCCATGGCAACAGCTTTTGAGGAAAACTCACTAATGGTATATAGACATGTTGAGGGCTGGACCATTAACTGTCATCTGAAGTCTGGTGGTGTTTGGATCATTTGCATAGGTATCACGACAACATCGTGTTTTATGGCGAGGGATGCGTTTCCATGGAAACGGCATATGGTGAGATTTCAGATTTGGCGTAGAGCTGTTGGAGGCATGGACCGGTGTGGGAGAGAGAGAGAAGAGAGAGAGAGAGAGGAGAGGAGGAGAGAGAGCGAGAGAGAGAGAGGAGAGTAGAGAGAGAGGAGAAGAGAGAGACAGCAGAGAGAGAGAGAGAAGAGAGATAGAGAGAGAGTATGCAATGAACACTTAGCCACTGCAACTGCTGTCACGTTGTGAGTGGCTGACATCATCGTGTTCGCATTACACCCAGCACGGTGATTTATAGTTGAGCGAGCTAACGAGCTTAATGAAGAGATCAAAGGTTTGCATTGTTCTGAATGACAGATAAACCTCTTACATGTGAACGTTTTGTGGAAGAACGATAACAGATATCTGTGAAATTTCAAAACGTGAAGCATGTCAAGGAAGTTGAGTATCTGAAGTGTAATTTTTGTGTACTTTCGGGTTAATAATGTGGCCTTTTTGGCAGTTTAACTAAAGGTGTGCGGCTGCTGCTGTGAGGAAATATCTGCCTGAAATTACAATGGGCTTTAATGGAGACATGTTGAACGTTTTTGTCACTTCATGCCCTCAAGAGGCATTTTGTTTAATTATTTTTGCTTCATTATTTGTCATTTTTCAAGCTACGAGATGTTTTCCTACGTTTGTCATGAAAAATTATGTCTCAAGAATGTAGGGTTTGGGAATTATGGCAGTTTTAAAAAAATATATGAAGGCACATTTCAAGATTTCTTACCCTCTAGCTGTGACATCACGCACTCTAGTTAATGTTAAAATCTGAAGAAAACCTCTTTAACAAGGTCTGAACAATGTTTAATATCTCTAAAAGTAAGAATCAGATTTAAAAGTTGTGTTACAGGAATAATGTCAGAAAGATGTGTAACATTTTAAAGTTGGAATGAGGTTTCTGAGTGAAAGTATGAATGAACAGTTAGCAGTTGAAGTCGCATGAAGATTTGTTGAAGTCTGAAGAATATCTCCATTGACTTCAATGTTAAAAATGGGATGAATTATGGGATGTATCTCTGGAATTATGAAAGTTATGAATGATAAAAGTAATAGCAGTCGATTGAATATCTCCATTGACTTCAATGTTAAAAATTTGATGAATTATGGGATGTATCTCTGGAATTATGAAAGTTATGAATGATAAAAGTAATAGCAGTCGATTCCCGACCGAGCTGAACGTTTTGATGTTTGAACGGAGTTTCTGCGATGTTGAATGTGGGAGGAGAAGACGGACAAAATAATTGGACGGAATAATAATAAACTTTTCGTCCGTAGCATAACATATAGTTGGAATGCTGTATCAGCATTCCCACTAAATAAAAGGATTTAAAAATGAATCCTATGATGTATTGGCAGCCAATGGAGCGAAGCCAAAATGGGGGAAATGTGGTCATATTTCCGTGTGCCAGTTAAAAGCCTTGCTGCTGCATTTTGCACCAGCTGCAGACGAGCGAGGGAGGACCCACTGACCCCCATGTAGAGAGAGTTGCAGTAATCCAGCCGAGTGGTGACAAAGGTGTGGATTACTGTCTCAAACTGCTGTCTGGAGAGAAAAGGTTTTATTTTGGATAGCTGCCTAGGTGATAAAAGCTCGTTTTTACCACCGATTTAATCTGACTCTCAAGTTTGAGTTCACGGTCCATTTTAATCCCAAGGTCCGTAATGGTGGGCTTGGTGTACTGAGCCAAGGAACCCAGAGGCCTGTACCACGAAGCCGGATTTTCGCTTAGCTGGCTAACTTCAGGGAAAACTCGGGGTTTCCAGTCCTACGACGCTGGTTCTCTTTTTAGCGGGCTAGATCTCCATGGTAATTTATGCTGAGCGGCTAACCTCCTCCGGAGCAGTTTAGGTTGCAGGCTAAGAGATCAACTCAGTGAAAGCACCGCCTGCTGACCAATCAGAGCTCCGTGTGCGGAGTTTAAAGCGATCAAGTCATATTACAGGATAGAGGAAATACAGAAAAACTGCCGTTGCTGGAAAGACGGCCGGCAAAAATCAACTGACTGTGTGAACGTGAAAATTAATAGAATATCCCCTCCCATCTTCAGAGCAATCTGACTATTATAACATTAGCGTTAAGAAAGCTTACTTAAATATCTGCCACAACATAAGTAACCGGATCAGAGTAACATTAAGTACAGTCCACGGCACTGTGAGTGCAGACGTCGATGTGTTCCATTATCATTCATAACATATCACATTTTATTACATGGCTTAGTTGAATACTCGATTCTGATTGGTCAATTCAGAACACGTGACACGTTGTTAATCCAGAACAGACAGACCGCTGTCAAGGATTTATTGACCGTTGTTAAAGACGCTCACATCTGCACAAACAAGTCCGTTCGATTTAACTGTATACAGTTTGGCTTTTCTAACTGACAAGACAAGAGCGACAAGAAAACAGCGGAGAAGTAACGGGCAGAAACCCTCCTTTTTACGCAGCGGTCCAGACATGGACATCAAACGGCAAAACATATTCAGTGTGCAGTTCCTTTGGCATTAGGGCAGGGATATCTAGATACTTTCCAAGGTTTGACATAATGAATTGTGCTACTTTTAAAGCAAGCAACAATGTTTTCAAATCTGTAATCAAAAAGCTCCGCCTTCCTGCCGTTGCTACGTTTTTCAAACGGTAACAACGGACTATTTTCCTTAGCGGATGCATGTCAATTTAAATCAATACATACAACTATTTTTTAAATCAATAAAATCATTTTCTAAATCCATAAAAGCATTTCAATTAATATTGGGAGTCATATCATTACTTTGTTGAGAATGTGGCCATGTAATAAGCGGGATAATGTGCAGCGACGCGGTCATTATGGGGAAAAGAACACCGACAGGCAGATCAGGAGCCCGACGCGAAGCGGAGGGATCTAGATCGGCATGAAAGTGTTCTTTTCCCCATAATGACCAAGTTGCACATAATGCAGGGGTACTCAAATACAAATCTTAAAGGTCCAAAAAAATGTTTTCAATGAGACAAAGGTCCGTTTATTACGGTCATTCAAACTTTTAAACAATTGCAACAAGATTCTTAACACAAGGTTGCAAAAACAAAAATAATCTGTATGCAGCAGTTTTCATTGTTATTGTGTCTGTGCTTGATCCCTCAGAGTCGCAGTGTGAGAGCTGCACGTTATGAATAAAGGCAGCTGCACCCTCTTTCATTCAGCATTCCCATTATTGCTTTATAAATGTCTTGCCCCCTTGTGTGTCCACTGAGGTTCGTCAGGCCCTACACATCTTCAACAAACTCCCCCTTTGCCTCATCATAAAAACTCACAAAGACCAGCAACTGAGCATTGTCAGTGGTGTCAGTGGACTCATCCACAGCTAAGGAAATGCACTGTGCATTTTTTATTCCATCACAAAGCTGATTAATCAAATCACCAGCCAGTATTTATGTTCTTCTGGTTGCTGTGGAATCTGAGAGAGGGATTTGCTTGATTTGACCTGTTATTTCCTCTTTTTGTTTGCCTTCAAACATGGTCTCCATCACTTCAGTCATGCATTCTTTTATACTTCAGTTATTATCCAGTGGAATGTCCTTACCTACTGGCCTAGTTAAATCAAAGTGGTTACTTTTTTTTGGCTGGGCAGTGTAGTTTTACACACCGTCTTATTTGACTTTCTCAGGACTTAAAACTGTTTTTTGAGGGCAGGCAGACCCCCACAAAGAATAAAATATATTTACACACGTAAGGTCATCATCTTAACAGTTTTGTATGCTCATCCGTGAGCAGAGCATCAAGTTGACATGTCTATTACAGCTGAATGCGGCGATTACCATTTTGTTCAGCAAAACGCCTCACAAACGTATTAAGATCAACAGCTTTAGTGCGTTTTGATTCAATGCTGAGTACAGCCAAACTTGACAGTCTGTTCTCTGTCATTGTAGACCGCTAATACCTCATTCCTTCAGTACTTGGGTCCGAATGCTTCTCGTTTTGCGCCGTCCCGTTCAAATGAAATCTCCGCCAATCATATTTCCACGCTCGCGCCAGGGACGAGGGAGGCGTTACAAGACGTGCATCTTGTGCTGCATTCACTTGCACTCGGACATTAGAGACTTTCTCTCATAAATGTCAGATGAGCCACAACTTTTCTTTCTTGGGGTGGCAGCTGGGGTGGCAAGGCCTATTTTTAGGGTGGCAGTTGCCACCCCGGTAGGTGAAACTAGGCTACGAGCTACAGTACAGATGCAACTAGATGAGCTGTTAACTCTCGCTCTGACTTTTTTTTTTTTTAAACTCTCGCTCTGACTCAGAGACGACACGACACACGCATTTTTCCCACCCGCATTCCGCGAAGACCCGCCCTACTGTGCCTCTGATTCGCAGACTGTTGGTGGGGGGAAAAAACGCTGACGGGATGCTAAATGTGATTGGACCAAAGCGTTGACAGACACACACACAGACAGCGGAACAGTCTGACATGCAGAGCGCTGTATGCAGCGGACATAGTGGAGAATTTTGACTCGTTGCGTTGTGGCGATGTCTCGCACATAACACAGATAATACAGATAATACAGATAATACATATGAAAAGTATAATTTGCTCAGAGTCCAGAGACAGTTGTGGTTCGGTCTGGATCGGAGTCCGGACTTTGAGGATGCCTGTCATAATGTATCATATATTTCCTTATTTGAGTCAGCTTCTTGAGCCGTATCTGGCCGTGCAACACTTACAGTGTCACATACTGTATGCAGAAGTATTATGCAACACATTAAGTTGACGAAACACTCGAGTCAAATGTAATTAAAGTCAGATCGTGTCTTGGACGGGGGCAGTGATATCATAAACCTGTTAATGTACGCATTCAAACGCTTTTTCTTTTACCAGCTGTATTCACCTTGCAGGTGCAGCTATGTGGCTTTTATCCTGGATAAAGTGTTTAAGTCATGGATGTTTAAAGTTTAACTTCTTCATATTTGACTAATATTAAAGTTCACTTTTCATTCAGGAAGTATGACGCTGCGCTGTCAGTACGCTTGTCCATGTTTGTGATTGGTCGAATGCTCCAAATACCATCCCTTTCATGTGAACGCGCACCTAACTAGATAGGACACGGCTGGCTTGAGCGATCCACTTGATAACCAGCGTCGTAGTACAGCTTAGCGAGAGCGCGTATGTTTTGGATTGGGCCAACCGGCTAACCCAAACATATCCAGGTTATGTTGAACCAGCTTCGTAGTACAGGCCTCTGGTCTACAGAAGTGATGCCAGTGGTGCTACCAAAAACCATTACTTCTGTTTTTCCTTCATTCAGTTTTAAGAAGTTGCACGCCATCCAGGCCTTTATGTCCTCTAGACCAGTGGTTCCCAAACTTTTTGTGCCCAAGGCACACCAAAGGACAAGTAAAAATCTCAAGGCACACCTATTGTGCAAAATAGCCCTTATAACACGTGTTATCACTCATATCATGTAAAATATCTGTAAATGTGCATAATTATTTACTAATGCCAAATAAAATGTGACAAAGAAAACTATATTACTCATGAAATATTTATTAACGAAATATTTCAGAAATTATAAATGTAACATTTCAGCAATCAGCATTGAAACATGTGCTATTGTAAATATTTTTGCTGACTTACAAATTAGTGAGATACATGTGCCTGTCGGGGCGCGCAGATTTTTTTAATCCTTGGTGGCACTTTTAAATAGTTATTAGTTACCCTGAATATTTCTTCTCCCGTAGTATGGCTTTCCATTTCTTTGCAGAAGAAAAACGTCTCTTTGATAGAGTCAGCATCAACATATCTGACGTTTGCCAGAAGTTGGGCAGCCCCACTTATGTCAGTAGATTCGTCTATTTGTAGGGAAAATCTGCCGCTCGCCTGCAGTTTCTCTGTCAAATGTTGCTCAATGTCTTCTGACATGTCGTCGATTCTTCTTTTGATTGTATTATCAGACGACGGCACTTTGGATAGCTCATTTGCGGCATCTGGACCCAGCATGACACCTACAATATTTTTGCAAGCGGGGAGGATGAGTGTCTCCACTATTGTGTGAGGTTTCTTCTGCTTTGCAATGAGCTCCGCTAGCATGTAACTAGCCTCCATTGCCTTTTCAGACACTTTCACACAATCCAACAAACGGTCTTGCTGCCTCTGGTTCAGATCCCGCGCTCTTTTGAAGTAGGCCAAGTTTCTCTGAACATGGAAGGGATGTTTGGTTTCCAAGTGCCTCTTCAGCTTGCTTGGAACCATGTTCGCATTAGCTAACTTCTCCCGACAGACGATGCACTCGGACTGAGGATTGTTGACATCCCCGGTCCAACTGAAGCCATAAGTCAGGTAACTTTCATGATACTGTCTGCTGACAGTTTTTTTCCTCTTTTCTTTCGGTGGTGGGTTTTCGGCAGTCTCTGCACTGGTGGTTGGTGGTTTGCTCCGCACAAGAAAGCGCTCCATTTTCCCTCTTGCGTGTTTCTCTGTTTTAATGTTGTCCTTCAGCCTTCGATGTGTCACGGTCTTATAATTCCCACCTGCAACTGCGTTACCTGCGAAATATGGGGTTCTGTGAGGATTTTTTTTAAAAGAATTGTTGTTAGGTATAGAGTTTGCCTCTGTATTATGAAATGAGTGCATACAAAGTACTGATATAGTAAATTAAAAATAATTATTTTTGTGTAGTTGTATATTGCAATAATAACGTATGGTTGTCACAAAATCCCACGGCACACCCGGACTTGCCTCACGGCACACCAGTGTGCCGCGGCACACCGTTTGGGAACCACTGCTCTAGACCAGTGGTTCTCAACCTTTTTACACCAAGTACCACCTGAGAAAATAGTTGTCTCTCCAAGTACCACCATATGACCAATGTTAAAATACAGTCTATGCACAGTTCATGCAGGACTCGGAGGCAAATGTATTCATAATAACATTATTTGTTGTCAGCCACAGCTACATGTACAAAGGGCAGTCTCTCTCTCTCTCTCTCTCTCTCTCACTCACTCACTCACACACCACAAGTGAGAATATAAAGAACAAAATAATAACTTGTTCTCACACAACAAATGTCAACTGTACATACATGTCATTTCCTATACCAAAGTTTGAATGTAGTCCTCCTGCAACAACCTACATTGTAACAGAAAATGTCCTCTTGGGAATTCAGTTCCACAATTATAATGAAAGCCTCCAGGAGCAGATGAGCCTAAAGGCCCGGACACACCAAGCTGACACCAAAGAACTGACACAGACGGACCCCCGACTGTTGTGTCGCCTCGCGTCTCTGCGTCTTGGCCATGTGTCGCACTGGAACACACCGCAAAGACTTCAGCCGACGGCCAAGTAGCACGTACGAACTGCGCATGCGTGAGTGGCAATAACTCTCCTTACCAGCAGGCGGCGGTAGTGTGTATTCGTCATTCAAAAGAGGCAACAACCGGAAGACAGACTGCGTGATACACCGAGAGAAGAAGAACAGACTGCGTGATATAAACAAACAACAAATAGTGTGTGCGTTCCATTTTCACTCTACAGCGAGAAGCTCATGGGGCTTTCCCGAACCTGTGTCGAGAGCTGGAGTTAAATTAAATCTCAGATTTGCCTTCTTAATAGTTTGTTTGGGTCCCTCACTTCCGTTTTCGCTTCTCATGCACTGATTCGCTAGCTGAACAGCCAATCAGAGTGATTTATTTTGCCGACAGCCTTTGGCCGACTGCCCACCGATTCGACATGTTGAATCGGTGGGCAGTCGGCCGAAAAGGTGTCGGCACGGCTGAAAAGACACGACGGTGCGGGACACACCAATCTGAGTAGGGCGTGTCGACGCTCATCGTCGGCCTGACGCCCATCGATGGCCAAAATCGGCTTGGTGTGTCCGGGCCTTAACCCTTTGGAGTCGACCGTCACGCCGGAGTGATCAGATCACATGACCTGTTCAAGCCGGTGCCGCATAAAAACAACAGTCCGGACAACATTGCCGTGTGCTTCCGTCGAAAGTACTGGCTTGAATCTATATCCCAGTCTTTGTTTCATGCAAAAAGACCCAGTAAACACGGAGATACGATGATATAAAGTTAATACATTTCAAAAGTATGAAAAATGGAAGCACATATTTTAATATCTTCGCCGTATTTCATCATTTTACGAAACGGAAAATACTGGAAACTGTAGATCCTGCTCAACAGGATGTATGTGTGTCTGTGTTTCCGTCGAAAGTACTGGCTTGAAACTATATGCCAATCTGACACACTCTGATTTGGATGAAACACGAGGAAACTTCACCACCTCATTTCAACTCCTTCAGAACCGTAACAAAGAGGCGTATTCATTCCTGATTGGCCCAAATGAGGCCATTATCGTGTGCAGGTATAGCATCATGTTTTCCTTCCTGTTCTTGTGGTGTTGTTGCTGCGAGAGGAGATAGTGGTGAGGTGAAATCATCTCGTGCACTTATCCTCACCTTAGACAGAACAGACAGGAAGGAGAAGAGGATTACATCTCTGCCAGGGCCACAGGACAGGAAGCAAAAACAATGAAAAGCACTCAGCAAATCCTCCGCTAACCTCATTATAACCTCAGAGGAAGAACACTGAGAATCCAGAGGGCTGATTGCTCCCTATCAGCAGCACGGACCTTCAGTTGTCTTTATTGAGGTTTGAGCAAGAGGACGAGCTGCCAGAGAGCCGAAACAGACACAGCGTCTCACTGCTTCTAGAAGGATAAAATGATCTATGCAGACTGATTAAGGGTTTGTGTTTTGCTACAAACTGAAATGCAAAAGGATTTACTTTTAATGGCAGCAGCATTCTTCGTAAATTACACAGATATTAATCTTGCACGGCTTTAAGTTTGCCTCTGAACCAATGACCTACTGGCAGCTATGTGCCTCTTAGAGGGACCTACCTGTACACTTTGAGAGTCCTGTGTTTAGCACATAGTGGCATCTTAGTGTTCAGTTTGAATCCATGAGGGAAGAGGTGCTGTGGCTTCATCCTCTGCTATAAACATGTTGATTGATTAGCTTTAAAGAAGACGTGACACAGTTATCAGTGAAACCGTCTCTTATCTTTATTGTTCTGTAACAAATGCAATCCAACACTTCTTCGTTAAAATCTGTGATCTAATTAATCTACTTTGACCTCCTTGATGTTTTTCCATCATCTGCTGAACCCCAGTGTAAGAGTCGGGAGTAATCCGATAATTTATTCCAAACTTAAATTACTCAGACCTCCTAATTGACCTAACCGAAGTTATTGAGTCTATGTAAGTTTACTGCTTGGCTCAGATCCACCAACGTCAGCAAGATCTCACCTCTATTAACTCCCCGAAGAACCAGGTTCAATTAACTGCTGTTTCAATTCAGACGACCCCCTAAATCTGTTTAAGCGATCCCGAAGGGCTTTGATATCAGTAAATGAGGTGTGGCCCTACCTAAGTGTGAGTGTGGCAGTGTGCAATCTTACCTTTCAAGCAGGAGAGGAGAGCGCAGATGTCTTTTAAGTTGTCCCAATCCAAAAGGTGGGATCAGTTTATTTGAAGAAAAATAGGTCCAAACTAATACAGGGTTTTTACCTTCTCTCGTTACAACATTATAATCATACTAAACATATCATGCTGGGGTTCTTTTCTAATCCAAAACCTCAATTCATAGTTCACCCATTAAAGTCTTCCGACACATTTAAAAATGGTAGGGGTAAGAATTCCAACACATTTAAAGAATGGTAGGGGTAAGAATTCCAACACATTTAAAGAATGGTAGGGGTAAGAATTCCAACACATTTAAAGAATGGTAGGGCAGTGGCGGCCGGCCCATAGGGGCGCTAGGGGCGCCGCCCCCCCTCTTCCCACATTACAAATAAAAAATATATATATATATTTCAAAAATATATATTTTATTTTTATTTTTATTTTTAATAAACAAGGTAAATATTATATAATTGGTATCAGTAAAATGTATAACCTACAATAAAATCTCGTTAAAATTGTGTTACGATGTCTAAAGTTACTGATAAGTCACATGTTTCCTGCCTGGCCTTGCCCGTGTATCATTACTCCCTCTCGTCTGGGCGCTAGCACAGCGCCCAGACGAGAGTGCAGCAAGTGCAGCAGAAGCCAACTGTTGCTATCTTTAAACTATGCCGCCGAAACATAATTTCAGCCAATCAGCGTCGTCAAATCTGATGGTCACAGGGCTCCTACGTGAGCGCCCGGTGCAGTCTGTGAGTTGTTTGGACTCGTATCCAAGGAGACAAAACAGGAAGCTGTCATACACTCTGGAAGCTACCATTAGCAGCTAATGAAAACTCCGTTTTTGACATAAAAATTGAATTATGGATCATCAATCATTTTTCAAAGTGACAGGCACATTGGATTAACCTATGGATTAACCTTCAACTGCGTTTTTCGCGTTTTTGATCAGAATTGTTATTCTGCAAAAGGTGAGCATATCTCCGTGTTTTGCTACCTAAAGCTACGCCGTGTGATGTCTGTATTTGCTTCCCCTGTCGCAAGTTCTGATCGCTCAGTGATGATACTTATATTTCTAGAATCTGTGGAATCTCAGTTTGTAAGCTTGTTTGTGCATATCCGATGAGTATATCGATTGATTTATACCTAGAGTGCATCAGCATTTTTTCGCTCAGGGCTCATTTAGACGCTTCTTGTGAGACTTGTGTTTTGTTTCGGTAAACATGGTTCATATCATCAGTTAGATGCGTTTCCTCTGAGTAGGACACATGAATAGTTTATTACATTTTAAGAAGCCCTGAGACAGTTTCGTGAGAAAAAAAAAGGGGGAAAAAAGCCCCTTAACAGGTTAAATGGGAATTAAATCAGTGTTCCCAAAGCCCCGGTGGTCTGCAGTTTGTGTGGGCCTACTGTACTGTTGCACAGTTTATGCTGTAGAAACTATGTCCAGGACAAGGTGTTTGGAAGTTTTGGAAGATTCATAGCTAACCACACTGAAGTTATGGAGGTATTGATCAGTCTTCTCATATTTTTAAGCCTCAAATTGTCCTTCCCCCCCCCCCCCCTCTAACATCACCAGAAGTCATAATTTAAGGGGTCTTTTCTCAAAAAAATGTACCGGGGGAGCATCCCCCCGGACCCCCCTAGTATTGTTTGATCACCATTTCCACAGCCCCACCTAAAATATTTTCCACCAGCCGCCACTGTGGTAGGGGTAAGAATTCCAACACATTTAAAGAATGGTAGGGGTAAGAATTCCAACACATTTAAAGAATGGTAGGGGTAAGAATTCCAACACATTTAAAGAATGGTAGGGGTAAGAATTCCAACACATTTAAAGAATGGTTTAAAAGATCCCGTTCAAAACTCTCATCTAAACCATTCCCTCAGCATTCAATACACAGAGATTTACGCAATAGTTACCAAGTTTGAGAGAACCTTACCGAGAGCAAAAACCCAGCTCTCAGGGAGAGAGCGTTACCGAGAGAGAGTATACCAGGGGATCCCCCCCCCCCCTCTCTCACTCTCTCCAAAAAGAAAGTTCCTTCCCATCTGCCAGTGTCTTTATGCTCGAAAACAGGATAGAAAAACCTAAAGACACCTCCTCCATACCCATATGTGTGGAAACTGGGCATGGCCTCTGATGTAAAGAACTGGACATGACCAGACATATTCTATGGCTCTGGCATAAGACACACCTTCCCATGTTTGTGTAAAAAGGACATGACCCCTTTGCAGGACTTGCAAAATATTATTCTCGGCTATGACATAACCACCTTTTTGGGGCCTCAATGTATTTCTCCTTAAGTCAGGAGCTGCCTCTTCTCTTATCAGTGAAACCCATAAACCATTATAGGCCTTACACACTCAACTTAACAAACCACTTGTGTTTTGTTTATACTGTAAATATAGAAAATCATAAAATATGAAGCATTTTCATTGTGGGTTATACAAGAATATAATTGATTATATTTGATTATAACTAACTTTCGTTTTAAGTATTCAACCTGATTTGGAGATCTCAACACCAGATCTCTGGAGGTGATCAGATGATTAACAGTCGGCCGCAGAATGGCTTGTTGTTCAAGATCAATGGTCCTCTGGGGAGGAGACAGTGCACAGAGGAGGGGAAACCACCAGCTCTGCATGTTCAACACATCAATAGCCCACAGTTAAACATGCCATCAATCCCTCGGACACTCGGGACCCCGGGGCCGGCGCTTCAACCTCATCCATGATGATGAATAAACGATGAGTCCTGGGACTATCCATCCCCACCTCAAAGGACTCGCTCTTTGGTACTTCACTTCTTCCTTATCAAGTGTTTGCATGAACAATGAGGCACAATAAGGAGTGTTCATACTGTGTGTGTGTGTGTGTGTGTGTGTGTGTGTGTGTGTGTGTGTGTGTGTGTGTGTGTGTGTGTGTGTGTGTGTACCCTCACATTCACACTCCATTCTGTTTAAACCACCAGGATTCACAACAACACCGAGAATCCATTGCACACATAACAAATGGATGTAATGCATACAAACGCCTGTACATAGCCCGTCATGACCGTATTGTGGACATTGTGTCTGATGCGGTACAAAACATCTTACCATCTAGCGCAGCAATGTACAAGCACACTAGAGTGTTACCAGAATGGTTTGGTTTTACCAATGATGTCTTTGCTAACATCCCAAATACACCTGATGTTGTTTTTGTTGACACCAACCACAGGGAGGTGCTAATATTAGAAGTAGGCTGTGCCTTTGACCTGTACATGGACCAGGCTTTCCAGGACAAGTATATCAAATACCAACCACTGCTCCATGTCATAACCAGCTTTGGGTACAAGTGTAGATATAGCATACTCATATTCGGAAGTCTTGGCCATGTATATAAATACACCATGATTGGTCTGAGAATTGCTGGAATGTCAAAGAGAAAAGCCAAACAAATTGCCAAATATTGCTCTGTTTCAGCTATTATTGGCAGCTTAGCCGTGTGGAGAAGGAGATGCTATGTGTTCCCTTAAGGCTGCTGCTTAGCCGTGTGGAGAGGGAGATGCTATGTGTTCCCCTAAGTGTTCTGTGCTGCTTAGCCCCGATATATTTGATTCCCTGTCTTATGTAATATAATTTGTGGAACCAAATAAAGTATTCAAATGTGTGTGTGTGTGTGTGTGTGTGTGTGTGTGTGTGTGTGTGTGTGTGTGTGTGTGTGTGTGTGTGTAAAGACATCATTAATGTTGCACAGCAGCACCATCTTCTGGTAGTTTGGCAACAAGACAAGAGAGCGATGCAGATCTTACATAAATCTTTATCTGTGCATTATTTAAATATTTCCAAGAATTTAGTTTGTTCCTGGTTTCTCCCGTTTTCCCCTTTAATTGTGGGGTTTCTTTAGGATTAGTCATGTCACTGCGAGGGTGTAAGGACAGGTGCTGTATGCTGTCCATGAAATCTTCAGCAGGCGATCTCACTTCTTGTTTAAAGAGCCTGTCTGGTTAACATGAGATCCTGGGTTCAAATCCCAGCAGTTCCTCACTCACAACACCAACTGGGATAATGGTGTAAGATTAAGAGGCATTTATTAGAATGTTGAACATAGCTGGACTGATAATACACCAAGGGAAAAATAAAATAGTTCTACAAAGAAGAAGAACCAGGCGCTGTCGCTTAGAGGTTAAAGCGCCTGTCTCGTAAACAGGAGGTCCTGGGTTCAAATCCAAGCAGCGCCTCATTCTTTCAGAGATGTTAATTCCTCTTTATTTGAGCACTGATTTGGTGTTTGTGTGACAAAGACCTCTTCGTCACAGCTGGCATAGGGGCATAGTAAAAGGCACACTCAGGGAAACACATTAATAACTTGTAAGTTGACATTTTTGCTGGACATGGGTAAAATAAAACCCAAGTCATTATTTGGTTCAGACAGCTTTATTTTAAATCATACTTAACGTAACAACGCTGTGCCAAAGGAACCTGCTCACCCTCTCATTCAAAGTTGTGAAGTTCCAAACAGAGCAACAGAAAACTGCACCTTAAGTAGGGGCTCAATCAGTGAAACACCTGTGCTCGATTGGACCGTACCATATAGTGCATGGGCACGAGGGACAATATCTTCTAAATATTAAAAGTGTAATTGTTTAAGGCTTCTGTGGTCAGAAAAAGTAGAATATGTTGACCTATTTGATTTACTGTGTTGAATTAGTTTGAAATACATTTTGAATACATTTGTAGGTAGTAAGAATAATAATTAAAGCTGCAAGCAGCGTTGAGCGGGTCTTCGACGCTCCGCAGGCTGTTGTCCGCACGTCGACGTCAGGCAGATGTCTCGAGGACTCGGCCGTTGGCAAACGTGGGAAGTTTCAGGTCGATCGGACAACGTACATGGGAGTTACAGCAGTATTGTAAACATTGTGTTTGATGACGAGTGATCTGTCGCCATGGCAACGGAATTTGATGAGACCCCATAATACGCCTAGATGTGTTGAGGGCTACATCGTTATCAAACCTGTGAAGTTTTGGGCCGTTTGGAGCATGTTAACTGGAGTTATGAGAAAACCGTGTTTCACGGCAACCATTTTGTTACCATAGCAACTACATTTGACGAAATCTAAAAACTGACACATATATGTCTCGAGGGCTTGACCGTTAGCACACATGTGAAATTTGAACCCTTTTTTACCATTCACACAGGAGTTATAGCAATATCGTGCTTAACGGCGAGGGATGCGTTGCCATGGCAACAGCTTTTGAGGAAAACTCACTATTGTCATATTGAGGTGTTGAGGGCCGGACCATTAACTGTCATCTGAAGTCTGGTGCCGTTTGGAACCTTTTCCATTGAGTTAAGACAACATTGTGTTTTATGGCGAGGGATGCGTTGCCATGGAAACGGCATATGATGACATCCCATAATTGGCATAGAGCTGTTGAAGGCCGGACCATTAGCCATCATCTGAAGTGTGGTGCAGTTTGGACCATTTTCCATTGACTTAAGACAACATTGTGTTTTATGGCGAGGAAACGGCATACGGTGAGATCTCAGATTTCACGTAGAGCTGTTGAGGCATGGACCGGTGATATAAAAGTGAAGATTGGGGGACGATGGGACCGTGTCCATTGGAGTTACAGCGACACCGTGTTTTATGGTGAGGGATGCATTGCCATGGTAACGCCATATTAAGTAACATCAAATTTGACGTAGAGCTGTTCAGGGCTGTTAACCATCATGTGAAGTTTGGTGGCGTTCTGAGTATGTCAGTTGGTGTTATGACATCATCGTGTTCCATGGCGAGGGATCGCCTAGCATCAAGCGAACGCGAACTTTGGCGCCAAATCACGGCTACGCCGTGCGAAAGAAAAAAGCTTCTGTGATAACTTTGAATTGCCCATGTCTCGAGACGCTACCCGACGAATTTCGAGTCGTACGGATAAAGTCCATGGGAGAAGATAGATTTCGTGCGGAGGACGAAAAACGCGATAAATCGCGTTTTTCCGACGCCAAATTCAAAATGGCCGACTTCCTGTACGTTATTTTATACCCCTCCAAGAGGCTTTTTTGTTTGTCTCCGCACCCTAGATATGCGTAGCGAGTTTCGTTCGTTTATGTGAAAGTTAAAGTGGGGGGAGTTTACGTTAAAAACGGAAGTGGGCATGGCCTACGCAATTTTTTACGCAAAGTTCCGGAACCAATTACATATCGCAAGTTGCACCACTTCTGACGCGCGTGCAAAATTTGGTGAGTTTTCACATATGTTGCGGGGGTCAAAGGTTTATCGGTCGCTGCGCCATGGCAACGCATCCCTCGCCGTTAAGCACGATATTGCTATAACTCCTGTGTAAATGGTAAAAAAGTGTTCAAATTTCCCATGAGTGCTAACCGTCAAGCCTTCGTGTCAGTTTTTAGATTTCGTCAAATGTCGTTGCTATGGTAACAAAATGGTCGCCATGAAACACGGTTTTCTCATAACTCGAGTTAACATGCTCCAAACGGCCCAAAACTTCACAGGTTTGATAACGATGCAGCCCTCAACACATCTAAGCATATGGGGTGTCATCAAATTCCGTTGCCATGGCGACAGATCACTCGCCATCAAACACAATGTTCATGATACTGCTGTAACTCCTAAATACATTGTCCCATCGGCCTGAAACTTCCCACATTTGCCAACGGCCGAGTCCTCGAGACATCTGCCTGACGTCGATGTGCGGACAACAGCCTGCGGAGCGTCGAAGACCTGCTCAACGCTGCTTGCAGCTTTAATTAGGGTCTGAGACCATACTGTAGGTCGGCGAAGACCCTATTGAAATCGGTCGCGCAGCGACCGATAAACCTGCAAAAAACACCCAAAAACAGGGAAAACGACCGGCAAAAGCACAGAAAAGGTTCGGAAATAGTGACGGCAGATAGTCCGCGCAAGCCCAGTCACGTGGGCTTTGCCCACGTGAGTGCAACTCGCATAATTAATATTGTTACGATCAATTTAGTCGCTCGCAAAGCGAGCGATAACCATGCAAAACCCACTAAAAACAGGGTAAAATAGGGGTAAAAGCCCATTAAAAGTGGCCTAAATCATGACAGTAGGTAGCCCACGGCCTACAGTGACGTGGGCGTATCTAGGGTGCGGAGACGAACAAAAAAGCCTCTTGGAGGGGTAAAAAATAACGTACAGGAAGTCGGCCATTTTGAATTTGGCGTCGGAAAAACGCGATTTATCGCGTTTTTCGTCCTCCGCGCAAAATCTATCTTCTCCCAGGGACTTTATCCGTACGACTCGAAATTCGTCGGGTAGCATCTCGAGACATGGGCAATTAAAAGTTATCACGGAAGTTTTTTTCTTTCGCACGGTGCAGCCGTTATTTGGCGCCAAAGTTCGCGTTCGCTCGATGCTAGGCCCATCAAACGCCATGGAATACGATGATGTCATAACTCAAACTGACATGCTCACAACGCCACCAAACTTCACGATGTTGTCTTAATTCAATGGAAAATGTTCCAAACGGCACCAGACTTCAGATGACAGTTAATGGTCCGGCCCTCAACAGCTCTACGTGAAATGTGATGTTACTTAATATGGTGTTACCATGGCAACGAATCCCTCGCCATAAAACACGGTGTCGCTCTAACTCCAATGGACACAGTCCCATCGTCCCCCAATCTTCACTTTTATATCACCGGTCCATGCCCCAACAGCTCTACGTGAAATCTGAGATCTCAACGTATGCCGTTTCCATGGCAACGCATCCCACGCCGTAAAACACGATGTTGTCTTAATTCAATGGAAAAGGTTCCAAACCGCACCAGACTTCAGATGACAGTTAATGGTCCGGCCCTCAACAGCTCTACGTGAAATCTGAGATCTCACCGTATGCCGTTTCCATGGCAACGAATCACTCGCCGTAAAACACGATGTTGTCTTACGTCAATGGACAATGGTCCAAACTGCACCAGACTTCAGATGATGGCTACTAGTCCGGCCCTCAACAGCTCTACGTGAAATCTGAGATCTCACCGTATGCCGTTTCCATGGCAACGCATCACTCGCCATAAAACACGATGTTGTCTTAAATCAATGGAAAAGGTTCCAAACTGTACCAGACTGCAGATGACAGTTAATGGTCCGGCCCTCAACAGCTCTACGTGAAATCTGAGATCTCACCGTATGCCGTTTCCATGGCAACGCATCACTCGCCATAAAACACGATGTTGTCTTAAATCAATGGACAATGGTCCAAACTGCACCAGACTTCAGATGATGGCTACTAGTCCGGCCCTCAACAGCTCTACGTGAAATCTGAGATCTCACCATATGCCGTTGCCATGGCAACGCATCCCTCACCAAAAAACACAATGTTGTCTTAACTCAATGGAAAAGGTTCCAAACTGCACCAGACTTCAGATGACAGTTAATGGTCCGGCCCTCAACACCACTATGTCAATTATGGGGTGTCATCAAATTCCGTTGCCATGGCGACAGATCACTCGCCATCAAACACAATGTTTATGATACTGCTGTAACTCGTACGTATGTATGTACGTTGTCCGATCGGCCTGAAACTTCCCACGTTTGCCAACGGCCGAGTCCTCGAGACACCTACACACCTCGACGTGCGGACAACAGCCTGTGGAGCGTCGAAGACCCGCTCAACGCTGCTTGCAGCTTTAATTATAATTGCTTTCAGTTAATATTTAAATAACAATAATGTTACTTAAATTACGCCTTGGATTGTTACTGTAGCTGAAAATCCACGGTTAAACATAAAAACAGAGGAAGCGCAGCTTTCGTTATAATAATTACCAACTTTCAGTAAACAAAGCTTGAAGACGTTGTTTTACCCATCTCAATAAATGTGCGCAGGAATCCTGTGATCCTACAGGAATCCTCCAAAGAGACTTCACTGTCTTCATCCTCATCCTGTGTGGGCCAGTTTACCTTCTCCAAGACCATCTGACAGATTTAGTTTTGAAAGGAGCCCAGTGAAAGCACAATAATAAACAGAACATACAAGAAACTGCAGGTTTTGCTGTGTAGCAGAGTAGTCTAAAGATACCGTTTTTCTATTGGTTTAGCTCCTTTTAAGCAGCAAGTAGCATAATTTTATTTAAAATATGTTTGCGTTTGTGAATGTTTGTTATAATAAACTTAAAGCAATGGAGGTCTGAGAGTAGTAAATAAACCCAATTTCTAACTCCTGTGAGTTAGGAGGAAGGATTTGACTGAGCAGCATGAGATCACTTACCCGTGGTGTGCACTGCAAATCAGATGCTCTTGGAAAGAGAAGGGGAATCGTGTCTTTCCTCTCTGTTAGCAGAGGCCAGATCAGTGTCTCTTTTAAACCCCTTCGTAACTGCTTGACTTGTCTGGAGGTTCTTCCAAGGACCTGCACAATATTTGCATCACAGTAGAAAAGCAAAGCAGCCTGATTTATCTAATAGCCCAATAAGCATGTTTTAATACACGTATTAACATCCAAATATGTATTTAACAAAAAAGCTAAAATGTGATATGCCAAAATTAGGTCCTACTTCAAAACTTCAACTCTGATTAGTCAGTCTGATTCATATGACCTGTTAAGTACAGAATACTCACAGCATGGAGGATCAGTTTATCAAATAGCCATCTCCTGTTGTCACATGTGACTAGAGGCTAGAGAATCCCAGGACAATGCCAACTCATTGATGAGGTTTTTTTCTTCTGATGATAATTCTGCTGTTCCCTCCAGCTAATAATGGCAAGTAGAATGAATTTGATAAGAATCGTTAATTTCTCAATACTTGTATAAACATTCAACTTTGATACAACATAAGAAGTTTAACTTATAATCAGCATGTTAGTAGTTGGTAACCTATAAAAGCTATGTTTTGTCAAAAAACATCTTATAGGAGGACATCTGTAAGTGTTCTAATGATATTTAATATATCAGTGTATGGTGTTTAATAATGCTTCAGTACCCCCTGCTGGTGCAAAGTGTAGCCACATGATGTTAACAGTATCTGAAAGTAGATCAGCTAAATAAATAATATCCAAAGGTTGAATAATAAAATAGGTTCGAAAAAAATTAAACATGCCAACTTGATTGTCTCACGGATATCAAGGTCAACACAGTCCTTAATATCTATTGTGGCTTCTTCCGGGGATCCACCAAAGAGCACATGCAGGATAGCTGGGCTCAGTCCACCTAGGCATGGCCCATCATGGAGGAATGAATGTCCAACCATTCGGCCAGCAACAACAAAGAAGTCACTCTCCAAAAGGAGATGAGAAGTGGAGGGAATCAGATGATCTTGTTCCCCTTCAAAAAGAAGAGTTCCTCCAGGCACTTCAAATATAGGAAAACAGTCAAAGTAAATTGATAGTAAAGTAAAGGACATAGATATTCAACTATCACAAAGCATTAGTAAAGGAATTATCAAACCGCCACTGGATACTGGTTGATCCTGTAGAAACCTGCATGTTCACAGCAGCTACAATCACATCAGGTTTTAGGAATACGTTTTGTTTTCTGGGGTTAAGGGACAGATCTGTTTTCAGCCTGGAACTGGTACAAAAACACACATAACTTAGTGGCTGAGACCCAGCGATCAGCCATAGTAAATATTTACTTACCAAACTTAATCTCAAAACCAGCCTGAAGTTTTGACATGATGGTTGCAAAGAAATGTCGAGTCACACCATCACCAATTGCTGGATCTCCTGAAAAATGTAAACACACACTACAGACATCAGTTTAACGAAAATATGGTTTGTTCATTTTTTTACTGTATCTTAGGTTTTGTTTGTAACCGAATTACCCTTAAGTGTGCATGTCAAGGGGCAAGCCCACTCAACATTTGCCTTCTTATAAAAAGTAAGGACTGCTCTTTCCCTTTCCTCTGCACTGTCTCCAAGATCCATAGTAAGACACAAGGATTTTCCAGTTGCATGCTGGCTTAAAATGTCTTCTTTAAAGTTTAAACATCTTTGCTGCCTCTGTGGGATCTGGCGCTATTTTCCAATCTAAAAATAGTTTAAAAGGTTTCCAAATTAATATTGGATCAAGTGAAATGTAGAGAGCAACAACTTATTGCAATACATGATGTACTTAATAAAGGATGTTACACACCAGAGAAGCCACTTTCCTCAGTGGGATCGATGTCAACTACCTCAGGAGAAGGCACAATTTCCTGAGGTGGCACTGAGTGTCTTGTGTTCCTGGCCCTTGTTGTCTCATTTCCCTGTGCTCCTGTGAACGTGCTTTCAAATCTAACTTGACTTCCGGAGGCCCTTTCAGTTGTCAACTCAATCCGTACCTCACCGCTGCTCTGTGATGGTCTAGTGTAAAAAGAGGTCATTTCTGTTACTCGGTCTAGTATACTTTACATTACATATCGCACTCTAGAAAAAGATGGGCATATAAATAGAATGACAAGTAAACCAAATGTTACTTTTCCTCAAAACCAACATCCAGAATGTATATCTTTCATATTTAAATGTATTATAGAGGACAGCAAAATATGGCGTTACAGAGGGATTGTTGGAACAAAAAGTACTAATATCTGGCCCCATAATTATAAAACCTCAGATGTGCTGATATGTCAAAAATATTTTACATCCATTTGCTGCATCCCACAGCCTTATGCTTATTGGTTATTGTGTGTCTACACATGCAGTTGCAGTGTGCCTGACGAATGTGATGTTTAGTTCTGTAGAGAGTAATACCTCATGCAGTTATTGCTGTGATCCTTGATTCTGGAAAAGGGGAACTCCTCTCCACAGATGACACATTTCTGATTTGGTCCAATTAACACGTTGTCGCCTTCTGATCGACATGCCTGTAAACAAAATAGTTTTAAACTACATCACAAGCGAACAATTATGTTACTGTAAGTCACAGATTCTACTTTTAATGTTTAATTGTTACACCACTATAGAAGTGAGGAACTTACAGGGTCCAAATTCAGGGTTCTTTGCATTGGTCTAATGAAAACCGTAGAATGGCCAATCTGGGTCTGAGGGTCCTTCAAATATCTGACATAGTAACCCTCATTGGGACAGGGGATCACAATCAAGTGGCGACTTCTCGTAGTGCCAGATATTTTTAGCAACTCGAAACCGCCACCGTTCCGCAGTTTTGGATAGGCATCCATCAAGAATTCGAGGAATTCATTTGAATCTGTATGGCTGCCTAGAAATAGATGATACACATAAGAGATCTAACATAAAGATAATGTTATGATTGTAAGGGTAAGACCTTTAAATGTGAGCCGTTTTTCCCCTAAGCCAGCAGCAGCGAGTCTTTCTTTGGCGTATCGGTTGGGGACTAAGGCTGCATTCTTGTCCTCAAGGCAACAGAATAAATGGGTATAAGAATGCAGGTGTGCAGGACCAGAAAGGGTTTGCCGCCCTGCCGTCCTCCTCCCTCCCATGTAGGGGCCAAACAGTCTTGAAACTTCGGCTAGGATCAAGTTAAGAAGATAAGCAATATTGAGTGCAAGGAAATAATGATTCAACGAGAATCCAGGGGGAAAATGTTGGTTAGCATTAGCATCACACACTATAAATATAATGATCCCTTCAAGCTGGTGGACAGAAACTGAATCAAATAACTTGTCATTGGCGATATAAACTTAGTACACTGATCGGATTTGCATTACAAATAGTTTGATGCAAAGACCTACCGTCCACTGGGTGTCTGGGAGTCCCGTTATGTAACGGATGAGGAGGAGGAGGAGGAGACGAAACTGGCGCGTTAGCGGTCCTTGGTGCTGCACAAAACATAACATAGCGCCACATTGGGTACAAAACTGTACATTGGCATTTTAACACACAGATCAGTTTTTTTACATTGTCATATCAGTCTTACACTAGACCTAAACATGAGTCACTTACAGTTTTCAAGCTGGTTAGCTGCATCCCGCAGAAGGTCTGCCAGCGCCCTTCCAGCCGAAGCCATTATTAGCGAGTTGCCGTGGGTGTACACTGTACACAGAATGAACAGATGTGACTTGCCACGAATCTATTGCTTCTGCCTGGCTCCAACAATTGGCGAATCCTGCTTCAGACTGAGGTTAGGACCGCCCACCTCATTAGCATACGGTCACATAAATACATAAATAAATAAATGTATGTCGCGTAAATGTAGAAATAAATGAAAGATATATAATAACGTGTGTTCTGTTTTATTTTCGACTTTTATTTATTTATTTATACATTGGTGTATTTATTTCCATATTTATTTATGCATTTATTTATTCTTTTATTTATTTATTTGTGTATTAATTTCAACATTTATTTATTTCTGTATTTATTTCGTCATTTATTTATTCCTGTATTTATTTATTTATTTACGTATTTATTTATTTATTCCTGTATTTCTTCATACATTTATTTACACATTTATTTATTTATTTATACTTAAGTCATGTTCCGTCCTCCATACGAACGCGCACATGACCAATGAGGGCACGAGATAAGTTTGTGCACAGATGGAAGGCTGACAGGCAGGTAGGCCATCCAGTTATTTTAGCCGGGCCGGCTAAAATGATTGGTCGTACTTTTTACAGTACTACGGCTTCCACAGATGACATTTTTGTATGGATTTTTTGTCAAAGCACTTAAGATATTCATTGCTATCGGGATGTTAAGAGCATTCCATGGAATATAACAAAAAGTGTATCTCGAGCCGGTTTCTCAAACTTACCTACCCCACCTTTAACGAAAGGTTTTTGGTATTTATTTAGTCCCAAAGTAACATTTGTTTAAAGTAAAACTTCAGGTAAGTGTACTTAATGGAATAGTTTGCCTTAAAATTGCCTTACAATTATAATGTAAACACATTTAGAAAGGCAATTCTAGCTAATAACATTAACATTAAAAAAATATAGTAAAATATAGCAGTGTTTACATTGAAATAGAATGCATGCTAGTTGTTCAGTGCAGCTGAGGCGCAGCTTTACGCTACAGAGCTCAGGTTAGGCCTCCAAAGACATGTTTCACCTCATTATCGGAGACATGCTATGGGTCCTTCTCAGGTCGATTAAATGGAATCCTTGCGTCCCTCACTTGCGTCGTTTCCCTGCGTTTAGTCCCTCCCACCAGGGAAGCATGGAGAGACGCAAGGAAACCACGAGAAGCAGGGAAATTAGTTTTAAGAGCAATGGGACGTCCTTTCCTCCGGAGCGTCACGTGAAGCGACGTCCGTTTGTGATGACTCCGCACAGCTGTTCGTCTGACAGCAGCTCTGTCCCCGTTATTTTCCCCCGCCTCTGTTAGTACACATTTACTGACACAAACATTTGTATCATCTGTTGTAGACCCAAATACAATAAAAAAAAATAAGAACTCATTCTCAAAAAAGATAAACGCCATCCTTAAAATGTATAAACGAACAATAGTTGGATTAATATTGATTAGAGTGCACAATAAATAAAATAATTCAGAGAAGAAAAAGAGATATGTTATCTATCAAAACCCAGTTAGATTAACATTCATTGCATTGGATTGCACACTTTGTTTGTGTGGATATGTAGCAAATTAACATGTTAAATAGCACTTAATGACTGACTGAATGGAAATGACAATAAATGAAAATGTAAACCGAAAAAAGCGATCATGAAAATCTTTCCAATAAATGAATAAAATAATTTTTGACCACTTTGTTGTTCAGATATATCACATATTTGTAACTGAATGATGCATTCATTGAAACAAAACACAGTATAAACTGAGGAGTGAGTCGCGTGAGTTTCATGTATTTTCTTCACTCCGCTGGGAAACTGCTCTCATGTCAAGAAGCATCAGATCAGTGCATGCACTGCATCGTCCAATCAGTGAGCGATACACAGTAAGGGGGCGGGGCGAGTGTCTGAGGATTTCACCGGAGGATGGTCTGGTGGTTCCTCGGTTATCGCTCCTCCATTATCGCTCCTCGCTCCTCGATCCTCCGGCAGAAATAAGAGTCATGGGACGCTACTCAAGATGGCGCAGACAAATCAACTTCCGGTGATACCGAGGACCGAGGACCGAGGAAATGAAAATAGTCGACCTGAGAAGGACCCTATGTGTGACAAGCCAACATGAGTTAGCATGAGAGTTAGCATGATTCCTACTGGCCGCTAATGGCTCTGTCAGCATGCAAATAGCTGATTTATATCCTCCTGACCGATCACTTCATTTCCTCTGCGTTCAAACACCAGCAATTGCTCATGTAACGGAGTTAAAAATGTGTAGACATAATTATTAGTTATAAATTACGATTTATAATAGGTTGTGAATTTTATTTTTATGAGATTGTTTCCTTTTGATGTTTTTGAGTTATGTTTCTGGTGGGAACACTTTCCCGTTGCACATCTTTTTCTATTTCCTGTATGTCATTTCCGCTTTCCCCTCACATTGAAGTGAGTGCTGCGGAGGGTAAGCTGTGCTGGGAGAGGTGTTACAAATCATTGCGGTTTTGTGTGATGGACCGGGGCCCTTTCTCATGTCATCAAATGTCCCATCCTCGACTCCTCGACTCCTCGGTCCTCCGGTAGTGACCCGGAAATGAATTTTAGCGCGCCATGTTGAAGGACATCTCATTTCTCGAAATGCACATCGAGGACCGAGCATCGAGCGTCGAGGAGGCTCTCTGGAGGAGCTATAACCGAGGATACACTGATGGGTCCTCCACAGTCCTCCACGGCTCCTTCGTGGATGCATTTCCGGCAACAGTGATGTTTCAAAGAGTCGAGACGCACGGCCGGACTTATCTCAGCCAATGACAGCTCTGCATGCATCCCCTGGATATTATTTTATTAACTGCTTTCATCGCGACGCGATGTTTACAGTGAGAACAGCTGTGAGGTCCGTGCAGAAAGCAGAGCAGTGTGTATAATATATATCATATCACTCAGTATAACAGGCCTACTCTCTTTATTTGCTTTAGTTTAGTAGATATCTACAAACAAAGTCGATATTTTTCTAAAACCATTTAGTGCTTCACATAATAAAATACACAACGGCTGGAGCCTGATTATATGCTTTAGGTAGGAGCTGTAGGTGCGTGTGTGTGGTGTAGGTGTGTGTG
Source organism: Trematomus bernacchii (assembly GCF_902827165.1). NCBI lineage: Eukaryota > Metazoa > Chordata > Actinopteri > Perciformes > Nototheniidae > Trematomus > Trematomus bernacchii. Next base: position 2,654,137 of record NW_022987710.1, read on the forward strand.
TGGTACAGTGTGTGCGTAGATGCAGCGGACAGACAGGTCTCAGTTGGTTTGGTGTTCTCTGCTTACTTGTAATACTTGTAAATAAAACTTTTGGCCCGTCATTTATTTCCCTCATTGTAGCGACCAGAGAGGGGGGGGGGATACATCCAGTCTCTGATAGTGTTACGTTATTATGAGAGTGCTCTGTTTGATTCTGAAATTGTATATATTTATATAAATATATACGTGTGTGTGTGTGTGTGTGTGTGTGTGTGTGTGTGTGTGTGTCCGCATCTGTAGCCCGTTATTGTCTCATTATACCGCACTGTGAATGAATTAAAAGTAAATATATAAGTCGTCATGAACACATCTGTCCATCAGACAGAGGGCTGCTGTGCCTCCTGTCATCATTAATGGACGTCTCTTTAAAATGACCGCTCAGAGGAGAGGAGTTCTCATTTCTCTAACCGCCTGCTGCTTCCCCTCCTCTCTCCTCGGTTCCCCTCCTCGGCTCCTCCGCTCGCATCTCCTGTGGGCGGGACTAAGTCTCGAGGATAGGAGTCGAGGAGGGGAGTCGAGGAGGAACATTTGAAGACATGAGAAAGGGCCCGGCTGTTTGGGTTGATGGAAGTGATGTGTGTTGTTGAGTGTTAATTTGGGTACATTGTTGACCCGTTTTTGTTGAGTTTCCACCGTAGGAAATTGTATTTTTTTAGTGATATCTGTGGTGTGGTTTTGGTGGGAATTAGACGCGATTTGCGTCATTCTCTTTGTTTACATGTTAACCCTTCCTTTCTTTTCTTTTGTAAAGATGTGCAGCGTGGATTCAAGGAGAATATTGTTTTTGTTCTCAGGTATGTTTGTATTTGTATTTTTGTGTGATTACTTAATAAGATTTTCTTGTTCATTTAATAATTTCTTAATCTCTAAATAAACTAGTATGTATGAATGGACATTGAAGTGAGTGCTGCGGAGGATGTGCAGCGTGGATTCAAGGAGAATATTGTTTTTGTTCTCAGTCCTCAGAATAAATGCCAGAAAACACCCCAGATGCTTCGCTGTTGTTTCTTGAAGGATAACAGGTCGCTTACAGTTGTGATCTGTTACACTCACACAGCTCAGATGGAACTGGAGTTACAGACCGTGATGTTTGAATCTGCAGGAGCGCAGTGATCAGTGGGAACCGGGCTGAGTGGGTTTCTTTTAGGTGGAAATTGGGAGCAGGGGATTGATCAGCTGGTCTGTGGCTCTCTTTATCTACTGGTTTAGTCTAGTTGCCGGCTTTGTGAACCTGGAAATGTTGAGAACCCCAAAGTTGAATTTTAGAAATGTATAGTATACGGGTCCCCAGCACATAGAAACTGCCGGATGCTAACTTGCATATGTTGGGCAATTTGCACAATAAGCACTTTTAACCAGAAGGTGGCCATAGTTCTACTCCTGGTGGGCTGATTTAGATTAACTTGACATCAATGTGGAGGTTAAAGGGGATGCTGGATCGGTTGCAATGGACTGATAGTAAAGGTTAACTTAAACAGGTTTAAAGTTTAAGGATATTTCTGACTACAAATATCCAAACAATGCAGAAAATGTACATTGAAAATTGGATAATTGAGGTAACAAAGGCAAGTATACCAAATCAGAGAGGTCTTATTCAGCTCAAGTTCAGGTTGACCTACTGTGACATGTTTCTAGTAGAATAGGGCCTCTTTAAATAATATGATATTGCTATGCTCCAAAAAGGGAGTAGAAATGATAAAACTGATAAACAGGTCAAACAAATGAGTCCCAGAATAGGTTTTAGAACGTTTTTTTGAAAAAAAAGTGATAGAGAATTTAGAAATCAAGTCAGAAATTTTGAAAAAAAAATGAAAAGAGTGAGGATTTTGAAAGAAAACTGAGAATTTTGAAATTAAGCCAGAATTTGGATAAATAATTGATATTTTTCCGAATAAAGTAAGAATATTGAAAGAAAGTCAAAAGTCTTCGACATTTGGAAGAAAAATTTGAATTTCGAATAGAAAAATGTTTTGTATACTGATTACCCTCTATATCAGTGGTTGCCAAGTGTGGTGCGGGTAGATCGCGGACCGGTAAAAAAAAAAGTAACAAAAGAAATTAAAATAAAATAATAATAATAATGTTTGAAAAATAAGTTTTTAGATGTAAACCTATCATCCACCACCCCGTTTGCAGGTGCCACTTGATTGACGTATATTTTAGACACCTCAATAATATAATACATTAACCGTGCTTTACGTGAACCTCATCATGACACAAGAGAGGACGGCAGGACTGCAATTTCCCGTGTTCAGTGAATGCAACAGAGGCAAGACACCAGACCAATCAGAGAGCTGCATGGAAATACACGTGTGCTTGTGTCATTCAAGCTCGGCTCTGTGTGTGTGTGGCAATAGCGCATTTAGTGTGAGGGAGAGAGAGGGACCGGTGCCAGCGGGGACCGTGATGTTAGCATCTGGTTAGCTAGCTGCACTTCGGCCGGACCGCCAACAGGAGACGGGGAGCTGGAGTCGGCCGGTACGCCGACAGGACACGGGGGGCTGGCGTCGGTCGGAGAGCCAACAGGAGACGAGGAGCTGGAGTCGGCCAGTACGCTGACAGGACACGGGGGGCTGGCGTCGGCCGGGGAGCCAGTACTGGAGCCAGAAACAAGGCTGCTGGTGCCGGAAGTGGAGCCGGGACCATGGCTGTGTGGGCCGGTACTGGAGCCGGAACCATGGCTGCTGGAGCCGGAACCATGGCTGCTGGGGCCGGTACTGGAGCTGGAACCATGACTGCGTGGGCCAGAACTGGAGCCGGAACTGGGGCCAGAACTGGAGCTGCTGGAGCACGGGCTGGAATCTTGGCCTTGCGTCTCTTATGCCGCAGTTCCACTACACGGTCGCCCTCGGCCACGCTCGGTACGGCTCGGTACGGCTTGGCCTTAACAGGGCCGACTCACTTCATAATGCTGCGCTTCCATTACAGTTTAGGAACTGGGGTAGTTACTATAGTAACGCAGTGTAGGCGGAGCCGTGACGTCATCTTCAGTGAGAACTCCAGAAACACAACACAGCCGTTAGCTGTTAGCACTCAGAGCTCACAGCTCCTTATATATGTTCAGAAACTCGACAAAAGTTAAACAAGTACACACCACAGACTGCCTGTGTCATGGTGAATACAGTCGCTGCTTTATTTATGTCTGTATAGGCCGTTGTTGTGAGTGTGGACGGTCGGAGCATATACTGCGTTAGCTTAGCCAATCTCCACCTAGAAAAACACGCATTTTAAAAGGTTTTTCGCCTGCCGTCTGTCTGCAGACTTGACAAAGCATTAATTCATGGTTTTTACTAACCGGTATCAGTATGTTGTTACTTCGGCATCATTTTGAAACGTGTATTACAATTAAATCACGGTCAAATATGTCCATCTTGTTGTAGTTGTAGCCCCCTTGCCAGCGCTCCTCTCTCTAGTTTAGCATACTCAGCCCGACTCAGCCCTGTTTGTTGGCCTCGATAGAACCACAATTTTCTCGGGCCAGAAAAGACGTGAAAAAGTGGCCCCGGGCCGGGCCGGGCCGGGACTAGGCCTAGTGGAAGCGCAACCAAAAACGTGCACGACACGGCACGCTTAAAGCGAGCTCCGCGCTGTAGTGGAACTGCGCCATTAGAGATTTTTTGGAGGATCCGTGGACCTCCAAACGCAAGGCGGGATCCCGAGAACGTGACGTGACGTGAAGTCATGTGACCGTGCTGCAGTTCCTTTATAGCCCAACATTAGCCACCTTTAGCTTAGCGGTGGTGACGTGAAGTCATGTGACCGTGCTGTAGTTCCTTTATAGCCCAACATTAGCCACCTTTAGCTTAGCGGTGGTGACGTGAAGTCATGTGACCGTGCTGTAGCCTAGTTCCTTTATAGCCCAACATTAGCTTTCTACTTCAGAAATCCTAAAGTGGTGTTAATATGTGGAGATTATTCTGCTGAACTAAACGTGTAAGAATCATAAACGTTTGTTTGACACAGAGATTACTTCAATACTAACCTGTTATAACTAAAGCCTTGAGGTTTAGTTCTCACACAGAAACAAAGCAAACACATCATTTTCCAACCAGGAGAAACACTTTTGAAATCAGCTCACTCTCAGAGTTTCATGGATTATTAAAGAAGTTTTATTATTTTTTTGGTACATAGCAAATGACAGCATTTATTACAGTGATGTTGAACATCGTCATGGTTTCTGGAGGATTCTGCTGTGTTCAGAATTTAAGACGATTTGCTTCATCGTAATCTCATGGAAACCAAATCGGTCAAAACTCTTCATTATAAAATCAAGTAGAATTTGTGATGCAAGATTTAAGCAAAATCATGAAAAATATTCAAATACAACATTTGTTAAAAAAAGCCACATCAAAAAACCTTAATTGGCGAAAGCTAAATTCTTCAGAAATGCAAAAAACAACTAAATCAATCAAAATTCTCATGAAGCAAAAACATTTCTCGGTTCCAAAATCACAACACTTGTTTGCGGACAATGTTAACATTTTAAGTACGAAATCATTAATTTCCTGAATTTGGGAAAATCCTAAATCACAAAAATAATCTGAATTCTTTGAAAAAAGTGAAATTCTAAAGAAATTAAAATGTTTCATAAAAGTCCAAAAAGTAATGATTACATATTATTGATCATCTTGTGAAATAAGTACAATCCTCAATAATACAAAAACAAGCACATCTTGATCACATAACAAAGCACATTACCTTTTAAAAAGGAAACTTCTACCAAATGATGTACATTTGTAATTACAACATGTTAGTATTTAATATCTTAAGAATTTGGGAATGCTCTCCAATAGGTGGAGTTCTTCAAAACAGCTAAATTACTACAACATACAGAAAATACCATCAAAAATGATATAACGTAAGAAAAATCCTGAATGATTGAAAATGATTACAAACTGAGCTCAGTACATGTGAAATAAGAACATTAAAGAAAAGTTAAAATCTTATACATTTTGGCAAATTACAAATATAATCGGATTTCTCTGAAAAAGCTTCTTTTTTTTTTACAAACAATCTCTTCAGACCAAAATCAAGCTACTATCGAGGTCTACAAATCCAACACTAGGTGGCGCTGTAACACGTTCCTCCTGTTATCTCAGGAATCACTACATTAGGTTCAAACATTGGGTATTGTAACACTGTTTTTAGAGGATATTTGAACATTAATATATGGCATTAATTGGCCAACTTAGTTCCTGAGCGGCCTGGGTTGGTGTGTCTGTGGTTTCAAACTGCACCGACTGCATTGACTTTTCATAATAAAACTAACTTGTGATGTGTTGTAAAGATCTTCATCTTCAGTGGGAACCAATGGGCTTGGAGCTGACAGGAAGTCAGGAAACATGAGGCACTGACACATTGCTGGTGACTTTCAGAGTAAAAGCTATATTTTCTAACGTTGGTTAAAAGCTATAAGAGCTGATAAACCCATGTGTGTGAGAGGAGCTCCTTGGAGCTGCTACTCTGCTCCCCGAGCTCCTTCCTCTTCAGCAGGAACACCCAGGTCATCATAATCCAGCTCAATGTCCTCCTGTCGGCTCGGCCTCCGCCCCCTGGTGGCCTGGAGAGACATGACAGCACACAGATGAGACTTCCTGCATCACTCCTGTTCAATAACACACACTGTTTCATTCAGTCAGTGGTGGAACAACAACATGTTTCAGTACCTCATCACTCAGTCAGTGGTGGAACAACAACATGTTTCAGTACCTTATCATGCAGTCAGTGGTGGAACAACAACATGTTTCAGTACCTCATCATTCAGTCAGTGGTGGAACAACAACATGTTTCAGTACCTTATCATGCAGTCAGTGGTGGAACAACAACATGTTTCAGTACCTTATCATGCAGTCAGTGGTGGAACAACAACATGTTTCAGTACCTCATCATTCAGTCAGTGGTGGAACAACAACATGTTTCAGTACCTCATCATTCAGTCAGTGGTGAAACAACAACATGTTTCAGTACCTTATCATGCAGTCAGTGGTGGAACAACAACATGTTTCCGTACCTTACAGTAGAAGTAAAGGCCGATGGTCACCAGCAGCTGAGTCAGCGGCAGGACGACGGCTCGGATGATAAAAGGTTCTGGATCTGATCGAACACATGGACAGAATCACATCAAGAGTCAGCAAACACACAGAGACCTTTCTACAGTTATATTACAATAAACTACATCTTCTTAAGATCTTCATTCAACCCCAACCCTTTTTCCTGTTCATACCAGACAGTAGGACTGTAGGGAGAAGCTGCTAGCTGTATCTGTTAAACAGTCAGTACTCATGGCAATACTCCAATGTAAACTACAGCTGACTGGAGAATGTGTGTTCTGGATTCATGTGTTCACGGTTCATTGCACTTATTGTACGTTGCTCTGGAAAGCTACATGTGATGTAAGGGTGTGACTGCTTCAGGGCTCACAGTAAAACACTCAGTCCTCACCAGCGTTCTCCTGGGGAGCATCACGCTCTGTCCTACAGTAAACTCTAGCAGCTCACCTGTGACGGTGACGGAGAGCAGACGGCTCTCAGAGGAGAAGTCCTGAGAAAAAGCAGAGACGTGATAAACACAGCTGTAGCTTCCCTGGTGGGCGGGCTCTGCAGCCGGGAACAGGAAGTGGGCAGAGTGATTGACAGCTGGCTGGGTGTAGTTGTTTGCTGAGTTGATGGAGGTGAAGTTGAGCTGAAAGGAGCCTCCTGGGTACTGAGGCTGGATGGAGCAACTGATGGTGAAGGTGGAGCCTCTGAACACCTGGAACCCCTGCTGCTGGGCCCCGGAGACCCCATACATGGAGCAGGACACAGAGATGTTGGGCTGAAACAGCTTATCTGGAGAGAGAGAGAGGAGAGAGAGAGAGAGAAAGAGAGAGAGATGGGGGATAGAGAGAGATGGGGGGAGAGAGAGAGAAAGAGAGAGATGGGAGAGAGAGATAGAGAGAGAGAGATGGGGGAGAGATAGAGTGGTAGAGAGAGAGCGAGAGCGGGTGGGTGCGGAGAGCGACCACGCGAATTGGGGGGGAGAGAGAGAGATGGTGTAGCCTTTTCGCGGTCTCCACTAAACACACCATACAGAGAGAGCGAGCAGAAGCTGTTGTGAAACACTAAGGGTTTAAAAACTCCTCCATGTTTCTCATCAGAGAGTGAAATCTAAAATCTAACTCACTCTTGCTTTCACTAACGGGCCGTCTCCACGGCAGCGTTAAAAAATCTTGAAACGCTTCTGCCCATTCACTTTGAATGGGGTGACGTCACTTTTTTTCGCTTTCGCCGAAATGCATTGTGGGCAGGCGAGCGGAGATTCTCAGGATTTTCAAGATCCAAAGTTGAACAATGTTCAACTTTTGAGGCTGAGGTGGAAGCGTCAGCCAATCAAATCCCGTGTACGCAAATCTGACAGTTCAAGCTCTAGCCAATCAAACGGCGTGTATGCTGGGAGAGAAATACCGCAGGTCATTTCCTCATATTCCAAAAAATGGAGGAGAAATTAGCGGTAGCGAATCAATCACCCGGTGCTTTATGACCAGACCTACCGGGATATAAACCGGAGGAGCCAGGCATGGAGGGAGGTGGCAGAGACAGTGGTAGGTTTTCGCCTGTTTTGGGGAGTTTATATCCAGTTTACTTCGGGCTTTTTTGCTTCGTATGTCGCGGGCGGGAGATTCATGTGATTGGTTGCTCGCAAAAAATCCTCAAGCTTCAGATACGCCCACCTCCAAGATTTTTTTAACGCTGCCGTGGAGACGGCCCGTAAGAGAAACACATGTTAGTGAGTTGCTGAGCTGCTGTACTGTTTACTCTGTTGTTCCTGCTTTTGGAGATCCACATGTTTGCCTGCCCCAGCAGCAACAATAAAAACAGTCTCTGTGAAAACCTCCTCTCAGTCTGAAGACACCGCTTTGAAGACATTACAAGAGCTTTCAGTCTGTGACAGTCCAGGTAGCAGAGAGGGATTGTCTCTTTGTCAGAGAGAGAGACACTGACTAATGTAAGAAATTAAAATCAATGTTTAATGACGTAATTTAGTTTAAACATACAGTAAGCTTAAAACTGTTTTATTTTGAAAACATTTCCGGTTAGCATTCGCCTGTGGCTAATGTTGTTGCTAAAGTTTATTTTGAAAAGCTTTACCGGAAGAAGTCTCCGGATATCAACAGTGAGCTTCACTTCCGGTTTCACGTTAACAACGATTACAGCCGTTAAAATGCATTAAATAAAAAGTCATGAATGAGTCCAGGAGGAGTGAAGGCGTGTGGAGTTATGCAATGAATACACCGTCTAAATCCTCTGTTTTATGCGATATCGGACATAGAAGACAGAGGAGGGCGGACCCCCACGTCACAGCCCCGAGAGAGGAGGAGCGAAGGAGAGATACAAGCGAGAGAACCAACGTGTTCTCGTTCTCTCTTCACCCCTGCACTGCGAGACAAACAGCTGCTCTGTCTCCGTCCCACTACACCTTCTGTTTCTTTCATTACCGCGCTACTTCATTAAAGTACCCATTTGAACCTTTTGAGAGACTCCATTAGTCTCCTTATTTTAAGCTTCTCTCCTGGATGCGAGAACAACGAATACATCTAACACTAACAAAGAGACAGATGACATGATGTCATAAACAATGTCACTGATGGGCTTACCTGAGCAGGTGAGATTCAGGAAGGAGGAAGAGAGAAGTGATGCTGCACACTCCCTCAGAGCAGATCCAGACAGAATACAGAGAGGACTGATCCACCACACAGATCTCTCTGAGGACTTCTCTCTCCGTACAGAAACAGCAGATCCACAATCGAGATCTCTGCAGAGAACACCTGCTGTCTTCAGGGTCCAGTGAGATTTATAGCCCTCCACTGGTCTCCATTCTCCCAGATGTTCCACCTCCAGGTCTCCTGCACAGCGACTCTCTCCTCCCACCATCTTAACACCACCAGGCTCTGAACAGAAACAAGAGAGTGATCAGAGAGAGAATAAAGTGAGTTTGATGAGAACAGAATGAACCAACCAATTTGTACTGTCTTAGGAAACTGTCCTATTTTAACATTGACAAAACCATGATGATCATGTTTTATCGAGTCAATTCTGTCTTTTTCACTAATGTCATGGTTTGGTAACCTGACTTTAAAGAGCAGAAACTCTCTGAGTCAGATCATAAAGTGGTCCAGCAGACTGATTGGTGAGCCACAGCTAAACCTGGAGACCCTGTACCTCAGGCAGTTACAGTGGTTAACCAGCTCCATATTAGATGATGACTCCCACCCTCTGCACTCAGAATTTAAGCTTCTTCCTTCGGGCCGGAGGTTACTTGTCCCAAGGAGTAGAACGAAGCGGTATAAAAACTGTTTTATCCCAGCAGCTATTGCACAAATTAACACATCATAGGAGCGTCACACTGATGCCTATTTTTATTTATTTATTTAACCTGTTTAGCCCTGAGCCTGTTTTTCAGGTCTCAGGCTCGAAAATGACATTCCCAGAACAAATGACCATATCTTCCCTTCTAAAAGGGTTAAATTAATAATCTTTTTTCTCAAAGTAATGATAAACCTGTGAGTTGGATGTAGAAAATTCAGAACAATATAGATGTTTTTTATTTTAAAGAAAATTCAGATTGAACATAGTAAAAAACTGTAAATTATAGTGTCCATCCAAAAATTATTTTTTACTTATAGTGAAAACTACCCTTGGATGATGGGTTAGTAGACTAAAAGCTTTAGGAATCCAAAGTACAACATATAATAAGTACCCTGTATCAAGATTGATGCAAAACAAGTGACATTTGACCTTTTTAGAGAGGTTTAGCCAAAAACACTCCACCTCTGAGGTGATTTGGGTGTAAATGTTTTTTTTTCATATCTCTGGAACCCATTGGTCGATTTTGATGGTTGACACCTCTTTCTGACCGTTAGAGCCAATAGAATCGAAGGGGGAGTCCCCCACACACACTCATTGTGAAACAAAAAGGTGGGGGCTTTGCGCATGTAATTTTGCATTAGAGTGAAGCTACACTCTAGCTCTGACATCTAGAAACGGAATAGCATGGATTATCCGTCTGATTGCTCATGGATTATCAGAAATCATTTCAAAGGGACACAGACACATTGGATTAACCTATGGATTAACTTCAGCAGCGTTTTTATCGTTTTAATGCCATTGAAGACCACTTTGGAGAGACTACAGAGCCAAGGTAACCTTGTTAGCATTTTTAGCTACCTAGCGTCACCTGTTTTGATGTCTGTTTTTGTTTATAACGTCACAAATTCGTATAATTCAGTGATAATGAGGGTACCCATCGATTCTGTGTCACCTCACGATGTGAATCGATGTCATGGATGTGGAGAAAAGGTAAATAATAAGGTTTTGTGAGTGATTTTCGGTGCAGTAATCGGTTAGCATTTTTCGCTTGTTGCTAATTCAGAGGCTCAGTATTAGCATTGTGGGTTTTCTTTTGAAAAAAAAATAAAAATGAACAGTTAGATGAGTTTCTTCCCGTTACATGGATATAAAACATTCATAGTTTATTAAATGAACATGCCCTCAGACACTGTTTCCTGCAAGATGTTGCGGCAGTGCCCCGGTACCGGGGTCTCTCGGGCTTAACAGGTTAACCTGTTTCACGCCTTCCCCCCAGTACCGGGCGGATAAACGCGTCATTTGCAGGAAACAACGTCTAAGGAATCTTAATATTGAATAAAACTATGAATGTGTTATATCCATGTAACGGGAAGAAACTCAGCTAACTGATCTTTTTAATTTTTTTTTTCAAAAAAAACCCACAATGCTAGCACTCAGCCTCTGAATTAGCCTCGATCGAAAAAACGGGACCGACAAAGGCACATAAACTCACTCAGAACTCCCTTATTACTTATCCTAGATGCACAACCAAACACTATTTTTTGGTGTCCTGGAGACACTGAATCTAACGGTGCCCACCTCAACACTCAGTGATAAACATTCGCGACGCTATCAACGAAAGCGTACATCATCACATGTGGAGCCAAGAAGCTAAACATGTAAATATGGCTTACCTTGGTCAAAAGTGGTCTTCAATGGCATTAAAACGATAAAAAAACGATGCTGCAGTTAATCCATAGGTTCATCCTATGTGTCTGTGCCTTCTTTGAAATTATTTCTGATAATCCATAAGCAATACAACTGCGTTTTAGTTTCCAAACTCCAGAAGGAGACATTCCTCCAGTTTAGTTTCGCTTTCCACACGCGAAGCGGCAACATTTTTTCTTTATAATGTGTGTCTATGTGAGTCTCCTCCTTCGATTCTATTGGCTCTAACGGTCACAAGGGTATGTCAACCAACCAGATCGAGCAAGGGGGGCCAGAGATAGGTCAAATCCACCCAAATGACCCCAGATGGCCCAGTTTTTGGCTAAATCTCTCTAAAAAGGTCAAATTTCACTTGTTTTGCATCAATCTTGATACAGGGTACTTATTATATGTTGTACTTTGGATTCCTAAAGCTTTTAGTCTACTAACCCATCATCCAAGGGTAGTTTTCACTATCTGTAAAAAATAATTTTTGGACGGACACTATAATTTACAGTTTTTTACTATGTAAAATCTGAATTTTCTTTAAAATAAAAAACATTTATATTGATTCTGACACTTCTACATCCAACTCACAGGTTTATCATTACTTTGAGAAAAGATTATTAATTTAACCCTTTTAGAAGGGAAGATATGGTCATTTGTTCTGGGAATGTCATTTTCGAGCCTGAGACCTGAAAAACAGGCTCAGAGTGGAACAGGTTAACAGGTTAATTGTGAATTTTGAATGTCCATGTTTGTACTAGTGTTTTCCCTCTTAAAATGTTTTTAAAATATTTTGAGGTTTGGTTGAGCAGGGTATACTTGTACTTTTACTAGTCCTTTTATTAGAGATGTGTCTGTTGTTTGTGTTTGTTTTTAGTGTCAGGATGGAACCCCTTGTCTTTTTCTATGCAAACAGAATCTACCTACGGGTACAAATAAATAACCTGAACCTGAACCTGAACCAATCACAGCTCCTCTCTACCTGAGCAGGTGAGGCTAACAGCTGTGCCAGGTGAGCAGGTGTTTCTCTCTGAGGCTGAGCTACAGTCCAGGAGAGCAGACTCATGGCCTCCACACTGGAACTCTTTGGTCCACATTGGAGCCTCCCCTTCTCCATAGAGCGCCCCCTGGAGGACTGAAGGAGCCCCACAGCCCAGCTGCCGGCAGACCACCTGAGCATCCTGCTGGTCAAAGTCAGCCTCACACACTGAGGACCAGGACGGGTTAGACTGGTTAGACTGGTTAGACTTCACCTCCAGTCTGCCTGAGCACAGACCAGTCCCCCCCAGCAGCCTGACAGAGTCTGCAGAGGACAGAAGATCAAACAGAGGTCAAAGACACACCATCAAAGAGATGAAACAATATTTCAGAGATTCAAACTGGACTCAGTTCCAACATGAGTTGATGATGAACAACAGAACACATGTTTATAAGAACACAGACTGCAGGTACCCTCACATCTACATCTGATACCCTCTAGCAAGTGGTCTCCATTAGTGAACCCTTTCCCTGTGTCTTCAACAACACATCCTCCTCTGCAGATCCTCTGCTCCTTCTGCTCAGGGACTCAACATCATGTTTTAAAAAAGGTTTTATTATTTCTCACCTATCTAATAGAATCTGATCCTAGAACAAAAATCCCATTAGAAAATGAATTCTAAAAGATGAAAGCCAAAGGAGCCGGACTCTGCTCTGAAGGACCTTCTCGGAGTGAAGGACGCCTCGAGGAGCCCCGGCTGAGCTGATCAAAGCTGTGTCCAGGAGGTCTTGGTGCTGTTATGGTGGAACCCAAAGAACCTGCTGCTGGAAACCAGAGGCTCAGAGAGAGGTGGAGCTGAAGCAGGAGTCCTTTCAGACTGGTTGTCCCAGGGGACTCCTGAGGCAGCAGACATACATGTCTCCATCCACACAAATATGTTTCGATGCAAACACAAATAGTTATTGTTTTAAATAAATGCAATATAAATCCACAAATATATGACTTTAAAAGTGTTAAATGTTGTGCATCAATAACATATTTGATGTAGTTACATTTCTATAAAAAAGGCTTTTGTGAGTGGATTTCTGAGACACCCTGACGCCGCTGGATTCACAAATGCATTTTTTCAAGATGGGAGTTTCTGTAGCCAATCAGATGTCTGCATCATTTAATCCAATCCCATAAGTGCGTCCCTTTCGGGCAAAATGACTGCCCTGCAGTCCCGGTAAAACTAAGGCATCAGAACGAAGCGGAAAACAATGTTAATATCACTTCTACTCTAGCTTGGAAGAACACGATATGAGGTCCATCCTAAGTCTCTGAACTTGAGTCCATGCTTCCCTCACTTGCGTCTTTTCCTCCACACGAACTTCATCTCCTCCTGGCTTCCTCCTGCTCTGACCCTCCTGGTCTCTTCATCTCTCTTTTCCTCTTCCTCTTCCTCTTCGTCCTGATCTCTTCTCAGATATGTCTTTGTGTTGTTGTTGAATCACTCCAGCTACTCTGGCCTGCAAGAGTCTACTTGTGAAAAGCACTGGTACAAATGCTTGTCTAACTTCACACGTTAGGGCCATGTAGCTGATAACTAGCATATAATAAATATAACATCAGAAAGTATTTATCAAGCGCTCACAGGCAGCTTTGTTCAGACCCAGTTTGACGGTAAAGGATGTATCCTGGTTTCATTGATCTGGCCTCATGGCTGTGAGCAGTGGCACTGCAAGACCCTCTGGGGGCCCCAGGCAGAAGAGACATGCCCCCCAACACATCCAGCATTCAGCTAACGCTCTCCTAACACCAGCTGCTCCTGAAAGTACCGTGCACTGATGCATATTCACAGAGAAACATACATTTAGCTGTCAGTGGAAATTGTAAACACTGTGTCCTAAATAAAGGATGTTAAATATAAAGTCTCTCTCATATTAAATATGACGTATGTTCTGATTTTAAACCTTGTGTATGTATTGATTACACCTGATTACCCGTAATAAACAAACAAAGCTTCTGCCACATGAATATCAAACAGGTTTTCATACAGATTGTGATGGATACTAAATGAGATGTCACACTGCCACCAGATGAATGTTCACTGACGTTTATATCATGTCTGGATTTGTTCCAGACACTTTTTAATCTCGGTTAACCCCCCATGAACTGCGGTTGCTTAAAACGACTGTCATCGATGATGTCACTGATGATGTCACAGATGGGTTTACCTGAGCAGGTGAGATTCAGGATGTAGTCAGAGAAAAATGTTTCTGCACACTCCCTCAGAGCAGATCCAGACTTAACACAGTTAGAGATGATCTTCCACACATATCTCCATGAGGACTTATTTCTCCCCACAGAAACAGCAGAGCCACAGTCGAGCTCTCTGCAGGCGACTCCTGCATCCTTCAGGGTCCTGAGAGAGTCATAGCCCTCCACTGGTCTCCATTTTCCCTGATGTTCCACCTCCAGGTCTCCTGCACAGCGAGTCTCTCCTCCCACCAGCCTAACACCAGGCTCTGGAGAGAAACAAGAGAGTCGTGTCCTTCATTGATATTAGCATATATTAATCATTAATCATTTATACTATTAATACTTCCAAGTGATAATCAGATCATTAACTCTATGGGATTAGTTTTGTATCATAAAGATAAAGCAACACTTTCTCAGAATAAAGCAAAACTATGAGTTTAAAAGAAGAAAAAACTGAGTCAAGCAAAACAAAATAAATTTCAAAAATAAAACTATAAGTTGCAAACAAATCATTTGTGTAATCATGTAAACTATAAGTCTTTTTTCTTTGTTTTAACATATCTTTTAGTTTGCAGTTCTTGTTGCTTCTTTCTCAATGATCAGACTTTTGCTCTCGCTGCAGCTCTCTCTTTTGCGCTCCCTCATTTTTTGTTTTCGATTTTGACACAAACCTCCCAGGTGGGCGGGACTTTCAGGGGTGCGTCCCCATTGGCTACTCAGTTTTTGAGTGACAGCCCACTACACCAAAGATCATACAGTGCAACTCATGCAGCAAACTCCGGAGTCCACTCGGCCACGTTTATGTCTCCTGGGGAGTTTCATGAACATATCGGACTCATCTTATGGATTGCTGTGCATTATACTTGTGTTGTGTAGTTTATACTTTATTCCAACTTAAAATATGTTAATACCTCCACACCTGAACACACTGCTGCTGTTAAATAATTTCCCAATTTAGGATTGATAAAGTGTCTGTCTGTCTATTTATTTTATAGATTAAAAAAACACATCTATGTATTTTCAAGCTAAAGGTGATACACAATGTAAACTGTATACTGTTATGTTTTCAAAGACATGTTACATTTCAAAAGCATATATTGTTATGTTTAGGACAAACAATTAAAGACTGCTTTAATTGAACAAATTCTACAATATAAAAGTGGCAGATTTGCTTTATTAAACAGACCAGACCTAGGCTGCATACCAACACAATTAGGAACATGCTCACATCTTACTATGTTGGTCTGAAGAGCTGAAGCATTCATACACAATGGATAAAAACTGTGTTGTCTCATTCTATATCCTGTGAGAAAATGATATACATTTAGCATTAACAACTCAACATACTATTCCTAGCCTGAGGAAGATATGAATAATCAACAGATTAGAATGGAATCTCTAACATTTTCATGTAGAATAAAGACAAAAGACAAATTACATTTATTGAAATTTGAACCAGAAGATGAAGTCTCAAGGAACGTTTTAAATAAAAGGACATTAAACAAAAAGGTGGATAATAATAACATCTATTAAATGTATATGTAAAGACATTTGGTCAAATGAAATGACACTGAGCCAGTGATAACAGCAACGCCCAGCGTAGATGAAGCTGGTGCAGGTCTTTCTTCTCCGTGCTGTCCCCTCAGAGGAAGTGGGAAAACGGGATAAGACCTCTGGACGCCACGCTGTCTCAATGATCCACACTGTTAATATGAGAGGAAAATAAATGTTTTAGGAAATGAAAAAAATGAAGTTAACAAATAAAACACAGCTCAGGTGCATCATGGACGGTAGGTTTTCCTACAAAGTTAACTCAGCCTCCATTGATTTTCATATCAAATTAGCGTGTTATTAAAATAAGCTATCATTTTCTCATACTGATATTCTGCACAAACTGTGCTGTTATATTTGCTGTAAAGTGTCCTTACTGTAAGGTAATTATTATATGTACAGCACTTTGGCTGGACCAAAAATCGTTTTAAAAATGTGCTATAAATAAAACCTGATTTGATTTGATTTGATTATACTTGCATATCTAAACAGAATCATGAAAGCCTGTTGGTAGAGTCAGACAGGCACACGAGTCCGTTTGAGTGTGTGCGCCGGTGTCTGAACGCTCACTCACTCACTGCTCACTTTGTAGCTAACTGTCCCTGCTATTAGGCTACTAGCTTGCATTGTTATGGATCTAAAGTTAGCAAAAGCTAACTTTCATAACACAGCTTTTCTTTACTTCTCACGTAACTAACACAATAAAGAAACAGACCGTATAGTACAGCACAAACAACACAAATGATCAATACTTACATATATTTTCACTTGTAGTATTATAATAATTGAAATGCTGGTTCTTCTGGAGGTGTTGGCGCACCGCAGCTGCCTGCACTGTACAATCGCTGGAGGACTGGGCTGTAACTCAAAAACTGAGTAGCCAATGGGGACGCACCCCTGAAAGTCCCGCCCACCTGGGAGGTTTGTGTCAGAATCTCAAACAAAAAGTGAAGGAGCGCAAAAGAGAAAGCTGCAGCGAGAGCAAAAGTCTGATCATTGAGAAAGAAGAAACAAGAACTGCAAACAAAAACCTATGTTAAAACAAAGAAAAATGACTTATAGTTTACATGATTACACAAATGATTTGTTTGCAACTTATAGTTTTATTTTTTGAAATTTATTTTATTTTGCTTGACTCAGTTTTTTTCTTCTTTTAAACTCATAGTTTTGCTTTATTCTGAGAAAGTGTTGCTTTATCTTTATGATACAAAACTAATCCCTCTCTCTATAAACCAGTGGTGGGAAGTAATAAAGTACATAAGTACAGGTTTGAATTACGTTACTGGAGTATATAGTTTTATAATACTACTACATCACATGTATTCAACAAAATGAGTTTGAGGTTACTTGGCAGGTTCATATTATTAATAAAACAACAATTTAATGATGAAGTTCTGTTATGGATAAAGATGTATAACAAGTCATTAAAGTTATCTCCACCTTTACCAGCTGATAAATTAAAAATGATGTTCACATTAATGGATCATTGATTAGAATCCTGACTATAATATATCATTATGAAAATAGTCGTACTGTATGAGTCATATTAATGATGGTACTTTAAGCATTATTTGATCCTATTACTTTTACCTAAGTAGATCTCAATACCAGACTTGTTCTTGTTACAGTATTTCTACACTGTGGTATCACTTCTTTTAATCAAGTATAACATCTCTCCCACGTCTATAAACTAATAGGACCTGAAACATGAAACATAGGATTAATTAGAACTAAAAACAGTTCAATCAGAAAGCAAAACGTAGAGATTAGTAGCATGTTTATGTGTGGCACTGTCATTTGAACCCTTTGGTGAACATGTGCAATATGGGTTTATTGGTTTTCTGTATGGAGGTAGAATTAAATATACAAAAATAAAAGCCAAGAGCATTGAATATCTATGCTGTAACATTGCAATCTCCCAACCTGACAACAATAACCAGATATGTGTTCAAAGAAATGAATAAATAACATAATGCAACCTCTGTGCAAAGCTTTAGTTCAATGAGACTACATGAACCAGCTATACAAATATTGGTCTTACTAATCAATATTATTAATAGTCATGTTAAAAATTATATATTTTAATTATTATTAATTTATTCTGATAGCAAATTCATTATATCTTTGAGCTAGTGCACCTACTTTACTGTAATGCAACCCTATTCATGAATAATGTGATTAATATTAATGATGATTATTATGTGTAAACAACCAGACTTGCTCGCAGGAGAACCCAAACATGGTTGTAACATGTGATGTTCTGATGGAGAACGCCAACATGGTTGTAACATGTGATGATCTGATGGAGAACCCCAACATGGTTGTAACATGTGATGATCTGATGAAGAACCCCAACAAGGTTGTAACATGTGATGATCTGATGGAGAACCCCAACATGGTTGTAACATGTGATGATCTGATGGAGAACCCCAACATGGTTGTAACATGTGATGATCTGATGGAGAACCCCAACATGGTTGTAACATGTGATGATCTGATGGAGAACCCCAACATGGCTGTAACATGTGATGATCTGATGGAGAACCCCAACATGGCTGTAACATGTGATGATCTGATGGAGAACCCCAACATGGCTGTAACATGTGATGATCTGATGGAGAACCCCAACATGGTTGTAACATGTGATGATCTGATGGAGAACCCCAACATGGTTGTAACATGTGATGATCTGATGGAGAACCCCAACATGGCTGTAACATGTGATGATCTGATGGAGAACCCCAACATGGCTGTAACATGTGATGATCTGATGGAGAACCCCAACATGGCTGTAACATGTGATGATCTGATGGAGAACCCCAACATGGTTGTAACATGTGATGATCTGATGGTATTTATAAAGTATAATCATGAAAAGTGGTGGTGATGAAAAGGTGATGATGGTTTGTTGTTTACCTTTGAAGTATATCCTGGTTTCACAAACATGGTAAAATCATAAATGATGAAACTGGATCAGTTAGTGGTGAAGTCTTTAAACTACATCATGTTTTATGATAAAGGTTGTTTACAGACTATAATCACTTAAAGAGTAACAGGGTGAATAAACTGAGCACTTTACCTGTTGAGGTGTGTTCTCCTTCAGCCTGGAGTCCTGAGGAGAAATCAGAAGATAAGGTCAACAGAGTTTTCTATCATCTCAGAAACACGTCAGTGAACTCACTGTGGAGTCATTTCACCAGTTTACTCTAGCTGAGAATAACACGTTCATACAGAGAAGTCACATATTCAGAGTTAAAGCAACAGTTTCAGTTTAGAGAATATGCTCCTTCAAATGATCATGGAGC
>NW_022987710.1:2673387-2727568 GCF_902827165.1 Trematomus bernacchii
GGACAGAGAGAGAGAGACATAGAGAGACAGAGAGAGACAGACAGAGAGAGAGAGAGAGAGAGAGAGAGACAGAGAGAGACAGAGAGAGAGAGAGTCCCCACAGGAACAACTTTGACAAAACTGTCAACAAAAGCGGGCAGCAACTACTGCAGCTGTGCCGAACGCAGGGTCTGTACATTGTTAACGGTCGGCTTCGAGGGGACTCCTTTGGTCACTACACACACAGCTCTCTTCTTGGCAATAGTTCAGTAGATTATAGCATCACAGACCTCGACCCCTTCTGTCTGAGGGCATTCACAGTCAGCCCCCTAACACCCTTATCTGATCATAGTCAAATTACACTCTACATTAAAAAGACAGTAACAGACCCTCACGCAGCAGAACCCAGTAAACTGAACTATACAAAACAACCTTATAGATGGACAAACAATAGCAAGGACGACTACCAGAAAGCAATCAGACATCAAACAATTCAATCCCAATTAGACTATTTTCTATCCACCCCATATCCCCACAGTAATGATGGCCTGAATCAGGCTGTATGGGACATTAACAGCATCTTTGACAATGTGGCAGATTTATCCAATCTGAAAAAACCACAATATCATAAATCTAAAAAGTCAGCCAATGAAAAGTGATTTGATACAGACTGCAGACATCTGAGAAAAACCCTCAGAAGTTTATCAAATCAAAAACACAGACAACCTGACAATCCTGAGCTTCGCCTCCAATATTGGGAAACACTGAAACTATACAGAAGAACACTCAGAACTAAAAGGGAGCAACATGCGCAGCACCAACTTGAAATCATTGAAGAGTCCATTGACTCAAATCATTTCTGGAAGAGATGGCACTCTTTCAGCAAACCACACAAGGAAGAACTGGCTATTCAAAATGGGGACATTTGGAAAACACACTTTGAAAACCTGTATAGTAGCGTTACACTGAATTCGGCCCAAAATGATCTCAAACTACACATTCTAGAATCAGTCGTTAAAGACAACCAGAACCCTTTAGACTATGACATTACTGAGGAAGAGCTCCTGGCTAAAACCCAGGCCCTTCAACCAAGGAAGGCCAGCGGTCCTGATGGCATTTTAAATGAAATGCTGACATTTAGCAGCCATAAGTTCAACACTGCCATGTTGAAACTATTCAACCTGGTTCTGAGCATTGGACATTTCCCTGACATCTGGAGCAAAGGAATCATCACACCAATATTTAAAAATGGAAATAAATTTGACCCAAACAATTACCGAGGCATATGTGTCAGCAGCAACCTGGGGAAGTTATTCTGCACCATCCTAAACAGCCGACTGCAAGACTTCCTCAGTGAACATAATGTCCTGAGCAAGAGTCAGATTGGATTTACACCATCGGACTACAGACCATATATATACCCTCCACACCCTCATTCATAAACATGTCCACCAAAATAAGAAGATTTTCTCTTGTTTTGTAGATTTCAAAAAAGCATTCGACTCAATTTGGCATAACGGTCTGTTCCTGAAGTTGATTGAAAACGGTGTAGGGGGGAAACATATGATATCATTAAAACAATGTATACAAATAATAAATGTGCTGTGAAAATTGGCAATATGGAAACAGATTTCTTCCCCCAAATGTGAATGATTGAAATATATACAGTTCTGTTTCATCTGAGTGTTGAGAGCTGTATCCATACATCTCTTCATGTGGCCCTCAAAGTGCACCAGATTGATGCTTTAGCTTCAATGTAAAGAAACACATCAGGTTCACATGGAGAGGACACGAGATCAATCTGCACTCTCATCATATACACCACGACCCCTGTTTTGTGTCTTTATGACGTGTCTTCATTTGATCTTATCAAAGTTACAAACATTTAAAAAAACAACATGTACTTAAGCACATCACAACCACACCACACACACACATCAAGCACATCACAACCACACCACACACACACATCAAGCACATCACAACCACACCACACACACACACACACACACACACAGACACACACACACACACACACACACCACACACACACACACACACACACACACACACACACACACACACACACACACACACATCAAGCACATCACAACCACACCACACACACACACACACACACACACACACACACACACACACACACACACACACACACACACACACACACACACACACACACACACACATCACAATAAAATATGTATTTACTTATATTTATTCATCACTGCGTAGAGACACAGAAATAAAGAGCAGCATAGAAACCACGTTTGAAACACTGTGTGCACGGCAGCACGATCACTGGGAACACAGCACTCAGGAGCAAGGCACACATTCACAATAACTAAACATCTTTACTTGGGCCTTAAACTTGGGCAACCGCTGACCGAGCAGCAAACACAGAATACAGAGTAAGCACCAAGATGTTTATTCCACCTGCAAACCATCTCCCTGCTGCGTGATGCTTTTCAGGGTCCCACATTCTGCAGTGGAGACCCCGGAAGTTAAGGCAGACTTAAATGCCCCCATGACACTTGGCATGGCTACCAGGGTCTTGTGGAAGGTGGTGAGGAGTGTATTAATGGTCCATTTCCCATCACCTCGGGGCGTATAAAGCCTTCAATTGTGTGCAAAGAAACAGTTTGAACACAACATACTCGGCTTCTACAAGTTTAGTGCTGCTCAATTCCTGATTGGTCTGAATGTGGGCCAATCACAAATCACAAAAGTCTATTCAACACATGTAGAGTATTTGACGTAGGATATATTTAATACATTTGAATTACTATCTAAGATCACACACATCGTAGCATTAAAGTGCACCATGTCTGTGATGGTGCCGGGCCTGTGTGTGTGTGTGTGTGTGTGTGTGTGTGTGTGTGTGTGTGTGTGTGTGTGTGTGTGTGTGTGTGTGTGTGTGTGTGTGTGTGTGTGTGTGTGTGTGTGTGTGTGTATCTTGCTGTCAGTGTTTACGAGTAGTTTTTTCTTGACAGATCACAAAGATATTTGAATATAATAAATAATAAAGTGGATTATTACCTGAGCTACAGAGCAGTAGCATCAGCAGCAGCAGCAGGTGATCCATGTCTCTCTTCTGTCTCTCACGCTCTCTTTATTCTGAGCATCTCATGTTTTCTCCTCGCATTATATCAGCGTAAAGCGAGAGGTGGAGTCCCTCTGGAAACATATCTTATGGTATGTATATGGTATTGATATCTGATGGTATGTATATGGTATTGATATCTGATGGTATGTATATGGTATTGATATCTGATGGTATGTATATGGTATTGATATCTGATCGTCACTTCCCGCTCTCTTCTGTTTGTGATGTGATGTGTTTACATCCAATTGTTTGGTTGTGTTCATTTACAAACCCAGTAGCTCAGAGGGACTCCAGACCCCCGAACACCGGCTGAATAACAACGATATGAACGCCATCCAAGGGTTAAAGTGAACTCAGAGAAACAGGAACACTCTCAGGGGGCTCTAGAAGGTACAGCACCCCCCCCCTGTAGATACATATGTGCAAAGCGTGTAAATATAGAATGATGCAGCATATTTAACTGGTATTCTTAACCTGTATATAGCATGACATGTTGAAGCCTATATGATGATTGTATGTACGTGTCAGAGTCCTGTGAACAGTAAACTCAATCCTTTGAAACACTTCCTGCCTCCATAAGAAATGTGAGTGTGTCCTTAGAGAGTGTCTCAGTTGTGCAATACGCTGCATGTCCTTATCACTGGTGGTGTGTGTGTGAGTGTGAGTGTGAGTGTGAGTGTGAGTGTGTGTGTGTGTGTGTGTGTGTGTGTGTGTGTGTGTCTGTGTGTGTGTGTGTGTGTGTGTGTGTCTGTGTGTGTGTGTGTGTGTGTGTGTCTGTGTGTGTGTGTGTGTGTGTGTGTGTGTGTGTGTGTGTCTGTGTGTGTGTGTGTGTGTGTGTGTGTGTGTGTGTGTGTGTGTGTGTGTGTGTGTGTGTGTGTGTGATGAGCTTCTGCAGGCTTCTACAGTCTGCAAAAAGAATGGAAAATTACCAATCTGGTACCACTACATGTTTTTAAAGCTTGGTTGGATGCTACACAATCAGATGCTGTTGGTATGTGGATAGATATGTAAATTGTAATCCCTGTAATTGTTGCTGTATGGTGTCCTTTTGTAGTTCTGTTGTTTATGTTTTTATGTCTTCATGTGGAACCTACTGCTGCAGGTCTCCCTTGAAAAAGAGATCAATAATCTCAATGGGATTTCACCTGGATAAATAAAGGTTTTGAATTGAATTGAATTGAAGTACACCCTGTAGGGAGTAAAACTCTAACACAGAAAAGACCTGTCTATGCTGCCCCAGAACGCCTCGTTGAAGATTTTCTTTTTCTTCCTGGGTACAATGACGTATTTGGATATAGTGACGTAATGTAACTTAACGTAACGGCTCCGCGGATTGGTCCCAATCCGCGGACTTCCTCACACACACACACTCAATCTTTTCTCAGCTGCAGCTCCGCCGATTTCTCCGCCTGAGACGGTGGGACACGGCGAGGCTGGGAGTTTGTGTGTGAGCACACACACAAACTCCCAGCCAGGCTGCGGGTGTGTGTGTGTTCGGGCTGGTTTCGGGCTGGGTTTCGCAATGTCTCGCTGTCTCGCAGACGGCCACTGGGCTCATAGGGAGGGGGGGGCAGGATCTCCAACAAGCCGTGTAGGACAGAGAGTGAATACACGTAGTTTACAGAGATGCTGTATGAGAAACCAATGTGAGTTTGGAAAATTGCACAATATAAATATATTCTAGTAGACCTCAACAATTGAATTATGATCAGTAGAAATGGCCATGACATGGGACCTTTAAGGCAAGGCCGTATCCACCATTGTGGTCACTGAGGTCCGGACCTCGGTAATTTTCTCCGAGCTGTGCATATAACAAAACTTGTGAAATAATTGCACTAAACGGGGTTCTTTGTAGTACTTCCATTTACTGCCGATGGGGGCGCTGCATAACTACGTAGCCTCGATTAAAGCAAACAGAAGAAGACGACATGTATCAACAAACCACCGCAGCCCGGACTTGTATCGGAGCAGCGGAGGAGTGATGAGGTATCTAGAGATCTGAGTCCAGCGGGCTGCTTGTGTTTCTGTTCATCAGGACATCATATGACCAGCAGATCCTGTGTGAACGCTCTACGTTAGTCAGTGGACGTCCGACAACATGCACACTAACTTATATTGCAGCTATAGGCTATACTTTGGTTTAAATTGCGTGAATAAACTAGCTAGAGAGCTAAAGTTAATTACATTCATCCAATGTCAGAAGGATTACCTTTTAACAAACGTTTTAATGGTTTTCTTTCATTTCAATTTGAGTAAAACATTGAAGATATAACATTGTATTGTCTTCTTTTTACACTGACTCAGATATAATGAAAAGACTACGTCAGTCGAAGCTCAGCTTTGGTAAGGAAGAGACAGGACAGGCAGAGAGAAAGAGAGAGAGAGAAAGTGATGGAAGTCAGGGAGGAACTGCAGGTACAGTCACACAAAATAATGTAGGCTTAATAACCCCATCTATCTATATATCTATCTATCTATCTATCTATCTATCTATCTATAACAATAGTCTTCATTTACAATATAGACAATAGGCATAATTTTAAAACAACATATATCTATTGCAGTTATGATGTCATAATAACATACAATTGTATAAAACACAATTTGCTTACATTTTTGTTCTCTTTTGAGAATCAAACAAAACAGATTTAAATTAAAAAAATAATGCAAACTAGTGAAATGAACTAAATTGCTGAATTGCTTTTAATTCACTGGCAGGAGCGACAAGTGAGGAGGAGCTAAAAGTGAACAACGAGGGAGAGATTGAACAAAGAGAAAGAGTAGAGGAAAGAGAGAGTAATGAACAGGAAGAAGACGGAGAGACTAAAGAAGATGGAAGAGAGGCTGCAGGTTATGGAAAGGAGAGAGACATGGACAATGAATGTTGACAATGTTTTGTGATCATTTTAGCCTCTTCTGCATGTCCAGATCATTAATAATATCAATCAACTGATTCGTATGCATTACACTTTCAAAAATAATTTATGCTGCAGCCCACTGACATGGTTTGAAATCAATATATTATCCAATTTGTGACCCCCCACAGGACTTAAAAAGCACCTAACTAGATCATGAAAATCCCCAAAATCTCGGGGGGGTATACCCCCCGAACATGTTTGGACCTCGGTATTTAGGAAATCCTGGATACGGCCCTGCTTTAAGGTTTTTATTTTCAGAAGGAACCGATGTGCTGTGAAGTCAAAAAGCATTGGTAGACAGATATTTTTAAGAATTTTGAGAATACTATAAATACAGAACAACCCTAAAGTTTTAAAGCTGACATATTAATCAAACCAGTTTCTGCTTTCTGTCAGCCTCCATCATTCACCTGAGTGCATGCAGAGGTTCAGAGAGTGACCTGCAGCTGTGCTCTTTGGAAACACATTGTGTATTATATTTTTATTTTGAATTTGGGCGAAATGTTGTCAATACTTCATTGAATAATTCAAAAACGTTTATTTGATTCATCCACTATGAATGTTAAAGCCAGAGAATATTGTATTAAAAAAGTTCGGGAAGCACAGGCAGTCTTGTGATAGGTGACATAAGCTCCGGCTTCTGGCCAATCATCTATCCGCTGATGTCCTGCAGCATTCCCACTTAAATCAAGATACACACTGAGTTACGCTAGAAACTAACGGAAACCGTTCCGTTTGGCCTTCCAAGTAAAGTCGTTCGAGAAAAGGGCATTTCCTATGAAAGGAATTTATTTCATTTGCTGTAATTTTATTGAAGAATATTTAATGTTTCGCGCATAAAACAAGTTAAAAAAACACTAAATTCGACAGCACGGATATACTTCATGAGAATGTACCTCATAAATACAATACCGTATTATTTTGAAAATCCAAACCGGAAAAGGTTAGGATGACTTGGCACTCTTCACTTGTTCTCAGTGTCAACTCGTCATATATGATAATTAATTTAACAACGTTAACGCAGGGAAGGCTCATTTAACAAAAGGGGACATGTGCAGGTTTCCATGTGCTGCCACCATTGATGCATTTTACAGCGGCGTTTCAATGTGACTTGTATTCATTCTAAATATCATCGCATCCCTGAGTGTTCACGTTACCTTTCGGCCGCCCATAGTGTCAGGCTGAACTGTCCGACTGGTTGTCCGACTTTGACTGCAGAACTGTCCAGCCTCCAGCATCATGGCCTCTGCCACCTCCACCCCCGCTGCTGCCACCCCCGCTGCTGCCACTCCCGCTGCAGCTGCCTCCAGCGGCCGCTCCGCCGGCCGCCACAGCGCAGCCGGTGCTGGGCGCACGCAGCGCGGCCTGCCCGCCTCCAGCCCCAGCCCGACCCCGCCTGCTGCGCGGCCAGGAGAAGGAGGAGCTGCGACACCTCAACGATCGCCTCGCCAACTACATCCACCGGGTCCAAGAGCTGGAGAGTGAGAGGTCTTCAATACTGTTCCAGCTGGAGGAAAAGGATGAGTCGAAAAGCCGAGAGATGGGCAACGTGCGGCGGCTGTACGAGGAGGAGCTGGCCGATGTCCGGAAGTCCCTGGACGGCCTGGCCGGAGAGAGGGCCCGTCTGCAGATCGACTATGGAAATCTCTGCGTGGATTACAGAAAGATCCAAGCCAGGTAAAGCGTGAGAATGTAGGTGCACTCAGGTGCTGGAGCTGTATCAGCTCAGGATTCCACTCAGAAGTGATGTAATGCAGTCCTGATTGGAGTTGGAAGCAAGCAGCTGTAGAAAACAAATGAACATATTTCTACATGACTGTCCCTCTGTAGAATAAGATTCGGAAGCAGTGGTGTAACGTACTTTACTTGAGTATTTCATTATTTGCTACTTAATACTTCTACCCCCACTACAGTTCAGAGGTAAATTGTGTACTTTACTCCACTACATGTATTTAATACCTTTAGTTACTTTAGTTACTACAGATCTGGATTAATGATGTGAAATATAATCAAGTGTTAAATCAGACTTTAGTTCCACCTGGAGTAAATTCACAAGCTACCCTGCAGTATACAAAGTCATTCAAACTAGCTGCACCTTTACCAGCTTTGAGAACACTTTAATGATCAATCATTATAAAACATATCATATATATTATTCTCAAATGGACCAATCTGCACAATGACTACTTTACTTTTGCCACTTTAACTATATTTTGATGGGTACTTTTATAATGTGCTCCGCTGGGGGCCAAACATGTCGTTACACTTTACTAAGCTGAACATTGATCCTTAATCTGAATATGGTTTGAAATGTATACTTTGCTATTAGAGCAGATGCACAATACTTTAAGGCTATAACCATTTGTAAGGTACGTTTTGTTGAACATATTTTGTTTATCATATAAACTTTATATGGTCCAACACACACACGGAACTGAAGTTACGGAGCTGAAATTATGAAGCTTTTGACAGCGCGCTACTAGCATGGGGCCCCCTTAAGGGGGATTCATGTCATTGCAGTGTCTTGTACATGGCAAGAAATGAAAGGGGGTTTCATGTCGTCGTTGCTGTGTTGACCAATGTAATCAACCTTCTTTGTTCTCATGTTCTCCACCTTCAGGAACCAGAAGAAGGAGAGTGATCTGGCGAATGCGTTGGCCCAGTGGAGGAAAGTTGAAGCAACTTTAAGCTGCAAGGATGCAGAGTACAAGAATCTGCTGTCTGAGAACAGGAGACTCCACGACGACTTTGCTGATCTGCAGGGCCAGCTGGAAAACGTAGGAACTGATGCTAACTGACGTACAGGGCTAACTGCAGGTGTAATGATGTCCAAGTTTGAGTCCCAACTAGGATAATAAAAAAAAAAAAAGGTTTTACTCTTGGTAGTATAATCAAAATAACCTGCTTGTCTGTTTTCTAGAAAATGTTGTTGTCTGACCAGGTTACATTATGTTGATCGGTCAGCTAATTTGCCCTAAAAGGTATCCGAAATGATAAAATGCCCGAAGGATGATACTAGATGTCTGATGTGCTTAGCCTAGCGTTCCATAATGATTGAAATCAGAAAATAAATAGCTAGCTGGGCTCTGTTTAAAAATAAACAACTAAAAAAACACAAGAAACAAACAAACATAGTGGTATATCTCTGGAGCAGAGACAGGAGCTGTGGATTATTGTTATTGATGAATGCATCAGTGTTTCTTAGGGTCAAACACACTAAACTCACAACTTAAAATGAAAGTCAGTCGTTATCCGAGTCAAATCTGCAGGAAATAAACAAGTCAGACACTGAAACATGCACATCAATTGGATAAATAACATAAGTTTATTTAATAAAAGAGCACATGTTCAATGTGAAAAGTGACCGTACATAGATTACTTCAGTTGCAATTTGGTGCTATATATATATATATAAAAAACAACAAAAAAAACACATTGAATTTCAGGGGGGGTGCAGGGCTCCGTTGGCGGGGCGCTGCGCCTTAAAGGACAATGGTAGGGGAAACACTACCCATTTATCAGAATCTGTTGGATATGTATTCTCTCACTAAAATCATCTAAATTATGATTGAACAATTGTCTTAATACGCTTTGTAACCTTGGGTGAGAATTGTGGCACAGACTGACATGTCATCGGATTTTCAAAAGAAATGCTTAACTTAACTTGCTTAAAGGTAGGGTAGGTAAGTTTGAGAAACCGACTCGAGATTGCTAGAATTTGAAAATACACAACCGGAGAAAATCTGCCACTTCCTTACAGAGCCCCTCCTCCAACACACACGAACACGCACATGACCAATGAGGGCACGAGATAAGTTTGTGCACAGATGGAAGGCTGACAGGCAGGTAGGCCATCCAGTTATTTTAGCCGGGCCGGCTAAAATGATTGGTCGTACTTTTTACAGTACTACAGCTTCCACAGATGACATCTTTTTATGGATTTTTTGTCAAAGCACTTAAGATATTCATTGCTATCGGGATCTAAGAGCATTCCATGGAATATAACAAAAAGTGTATCTCGAGTCGGTTTTTCAAACTTACCTACCCTACCTTTAACATAGTAAACTATGATCCCTCCATTATAAATATTGGAGGTGGTGGTTGTTCCCATAAAGATACTGTTGGTTGGTTTAGACTCATTGTCAGTTTTGTAAGTTCAGTCAGACAATTCCCGTGTTTCTTTATATGTTTATTAGAAGCAGCATATAGTTTGAGTTTGGCATCTTGGCTCGGGCCTCATCACTCCACAGATTTACACAGAAAATTGAGTGATGATAATATAACGGCTCGGGGGATAGTAAGCTGGGGTGGTGGTGGGGCAGGCGAGCAGCAGCACTGCTGTTTCCTCTAAAACTTGAATGACCCATGCTTCTGACATGTATGCATTCAAGCACTATACTCCGGGAAACAAATGTGCATCACACCTTTTAAAAGCGATGACTTTAACAGAGATCAGGCTAATATTTCCAAATGTTCTAACTGTGTTTGTTGGGGGTGGGGGCTTTCACCAGGTAGAGGGGGTTCTGTCAGAGACAAAGAACCAGCTGAGCTCTGAGATCCTGTGGAGAGTGGACCTAGAAAACCAGATGCAGACACTCAAAGAACAGCTGGAGCTCCAGAGGAACATCACCGAGCTGGTAAGTAAAACACCTGCTGCTAAGCAGGCTAGCAATATTAAATTCCACCAATTCATGTCTTTCCTGATTTAATATGTTTATTTTTTGTATCAGCTCAGTTGTTAAGTGGATGTTTTGCAGGAGATCCTAGAGATCCGAAGCTGCCATGAGAGTCGTCTGGTGGAGGTGGACTCAGGCCGGCAGAGGGAGTTTGAGGGTAAACTGTCGGACACCATGCAGCAGCTCCGCCAGGACCATGAGACCCAGCTGCAGCAGTACAGAGAAGAGCTCCACCGGACCTTCACTTCCAAGGTTCAAAAACAGAAGCTAGGATGATGTGTTTCCAAAAGCTCCTTAATGACTTATATAGTATATATTCTGATATAGAATTCCGTCCTGTGCTACAGCTGCAGAATGCCCAGCAGGCTGCATTGGAGAAGAACAACATTGCGTCAGCCACTAAAGACGAGCTGGAAAGCAGCCGGCTCCGAGTGGAGAGCCTCAGTGCCCAGCTGCAGCAGGCCCAGAGAGACGTGGGTCAGAACACACACATCTGTTTACAGAACACACACATCTGTTTACAGAACACACGTCTGTTTACAGAACACACACAGAACACACACACATCTGTTTACAGCACACAAGTCTGTTTACAGAACACACACATCTGTTTACAGAAAACACGTCTGTTTACAGAACACACACAGAACACACACACATCTGTTTACAGAACACGCACATCTGTTTACAGAACACACGTCTGTTTACAGAACACGCACATTTGTTTACAGAACACACGTCTGTTTACAGAACATACACGTCTGTTTACAGAACACACACACATCTGTTTACAGAACACGCACATCTGTTTACAGAACACACACATCTGTTTACAGAACATACACATCTGTTTACAGAACACACGTCTGTTTACAGAACACACACATCTGTTTACAGAACACCATCTGTTTACAGAACACACGTCTGTTTACAGAACACACACAGAACACACACACATCTGTTTACAGAACACGCACATCTGTTTACAGAACACACACGTCTGTTTACAGAACACCATCTGTTTACAGAACACCATCTGTTTACAGAACACGCACATCTGTTTACAGAACACACACGTCTGTTTACAGAACACACGTCTGTTTACAGAACACACACATCTGTTTACAGAACACCATCTGTTTACAGAACACGCACATCTGTTTACAGAACACACACATCTGTTTACAGAACACCATCTGTTTACAGAACACACACATCTGTTTACAGAACACACACGTCTGTTTACAGAACACCATCTGTTTACAGAACACACACATCTGTTTACAGAACACACACGTCTGTTTACAGAACACCATCTGTTTACAGAACACACACATCTGTTTACAGAACACACGTCTGTTTACAGAACACACACGTCTGTTTACAGAACACACACATCTGTTTACAGAACACACGTCTGTTTACAGAACATACACGTCTGTTTACAGAACACACACGTCTGTTTACAGAACACACACGTCTGTTTACAGAACACACATGTCTGTTTACAGAACACACGTCTGTTTACAGAACACACATGTCTGTTTACAGAACACACACATCTGTTTACAGAACACGCACATCTGTTTACAGAACACACGTCTGTTTACAGAACACCATCTGTTTACAGAACACACATGTCTGTTTACAGAACACACACGTCTGTTTACAGAACACAGACGTCTGTTTACAGAACACACACGTCTGTTTACAGAACACACATGTCTGTTTACAGAACACACGTCTGTTTACAGAACACACATGTCTGTTTACAGAACACGCACATCTGTTTACAGAACACGCACATCTGTTTACAGAACACGCACATCTGTTTACAGAACCCGCACATCTGTTTACAGAACACACACATCTGTTTACAGAACACACATGTCTGTTTACAGAACACACGTCTGTTTACAGAACACACACATCTGTTTACAGAACACACACGTCTGTTTACAGAACACCATCTGTTTACAGAACACATGTCTGTTTATAGAACACACATCTGTTTACAGAACACGCACATCTGTTTACAGAACACGCACATCTGTTTACAGAACACGCACATCTGTTTACAGAACCCGCACGTCTGTTTACAGAACACACACGTCTGTTTACAGAACACCATCTGTTTACAGAACACACGTCTGTTTACAGAACACACACATCTGTTTACAGAACACACGTCTGTTTACAGAACACCATCTGTTTACAGAACACCATCTGTTTACAGAACACACACATCTGTTTACAGAACACCATCTGTTTACAGAACACACACATCTGTTTACAGAACACACACGTCTGTTTACAGAACACCATCTGTTTACAGAACACACACATCTGTTTACAGAACACGCACATCTGTTTACAGAACACACACGTCTGTTTACAGAACACACGTCTGTTTACAGAACACACACATCTGTTTACAGAACACACACGTCTGTTTACAGAACATACACGTCTGTTTACAGAACACCATCTGTTTACAGAACACACATGTCTGTTTACAGAACACACACGTCTGTTTACAGAACACACACATCTGTTTACAGAACACACGTCTGTTTACAGAACACACGTCTGTTTACAGAACACACACGTCTGTTTACAGAACACACATGTCTGTTTACAGAACACACACATCTGTTTACAGAACACACACATCTGTTTACAGAACACGCACATCTGTTTACAGAACACGCACATCTGTTTACAGAACCCGCACATCTGTTTACAGAACACACACATCTGTTTACAGAACACCATCTGTTTACAGAACACACACATCTGTTTACAGAACACACACGTCTGTTTACAGAACACCATCTGTTTACAGAACACACACATCTGTTTACAGAACACACGTCTGTTTACAGAACACACACGTCTGTTTACAGAACACACACATCTGTTTACAGAACACACGTCTGTTTACAGAACATACACGTCTGTTTACAGAACACCATCTGTTTACAGAACACACATGTCTGTTTACAGAACACACACGTCTGTTTACAGAACACAGACGTCTGTTTACAGAACACACACGTCTGTTTACAGAACACACATGTCTGTTTACAGAACACACACGTCTGTTTACAGAACACACACGTCTGTTTACAGAACACACGTCTGTTTACAGAACACACATGTCTGTTTACAGAACACACACATCTGTTTACAGAACACGCACATCTGTTTACAGAACACGCACATCTGTTTACAGAACACGCACATCTGTTTACAGAACCCGCACATCTGTTTACAGAACACACACGTCTGTTTACAGAACACACATGTCTGTTTACAGAACACACGTCTGTTTACAGAACACACACATCTGTTTACAGAACACACACGTCTGTTTACAGAACACCATCTGTTTACAGAACACATGTCTGTTTACAGAACACACATCTGTTTACAGAACACGCACATCTGTTTACAGAACACGCACATCTGTTTACAGAACACGCACATCTGTTTACAGAACCCGCACGTCTGTTTACAGAACACACACGTCTGTTTACAGAACACCATCTGTTTACAGAACACACGTCTGTTTACAGAACACACACATCTGTTTACAGAACACACACGTCTGTTTACAGAACACCATCTGTTTACAGAACACCATCTGTTTACAGAACACACACATCTGTTTACAGAACACACACGTCTGTTTACAGAACACCATCTGTTTACAGAACACACACATCTGTTTACAGAACACGCACATCTGTTTACAGAACACACACGTCTGTTTACAGAACACACGTCTGTTTACAGAACACACACATCTGTTTACAGAACACACATGTCTGTTTACAGAACACACGTCTGTTTACAGAACATACACGTCTGTTTACAGAACACCATCTGTTTACAGAACACACATGTCTGTTTACAGAACACACACGTCTGTTTACAGAACACACACGTCTGTTTACAGAACACACGTCTGTTTACAGAACACACGTCTGTTTACAGAACACACATGTCTGTTTACAGAACACACACATCTGTTTACAGAACACGCACATCTGTTTACAGAACACGCACATCTGTTTACAGAACACGCACATCTGTTTACAGAACCCGCACATCTGTTTACAGAACACACACATCTGTTTACAGAACACACATGTCTGTTTACAGAACACGCACATCTGTTTACAGAACCCGCACATCTGTTTACAGAACACGCACATCTGTTTACAGAACACGCACATCTGTTTACAGAACCCGCACATCTGTTTACAGAACACACACATCTGTTTACAGAACACACATGTCTGTTTACAGAACACACGTCTGTTTACAGAACACACACATCTGTTTACAGAACATACACATCTGTTTACAGAACACGCACGTCTGTTTACAGAACACGCACATCTGTTTACAGAACACGCACGTCTGTTTACAGAACACACGTCTGTTTACAGAACACACGTCTGTTTACAGAACACACGTCTGTTTACAGAACACACACGTCTGTTTACAGAACACGCACGTCTGTTTACAGAACACGCACGTCTGTTTACAGAACACACGTCTGTTTACAGAACACACGTCTGTTTACAGAACACACACGTCTGTTTACAGAACACACACGTCTGTTTACAGAACACCATCTGTTTACAGAACACGCACATCTGTTTACAGAACACGCACATCTGTTTACAGAACACACACGTCTGTTTACAGAACACACGTCTGTTTACAGAACACACACATCTGTTTACAGAACACACGTCTGTTTACAGAACATACACGTCTGTTTACAGAACACCATCTGTTTACAGAACACCATCTGTTTACAGAACACACATGTCTGTTTACAGAACACACACATCTGTTTACAGAACACACACGTCTGTTTACAGAACACACATCTGTTTACAGAACACACGTCTGTTTACAGAACACACGTCTGTTTACAGAACACACACATCTGTTTACAGAACACACACGTCTGTTTACAGAACACACACATCTGTTTACAGAACACACGTCTGTTTACAGAACACACATCTGTTTACAGAACACACACGTCTGTTTACAGAACACACATCTGTTTACAGAACACACGTCTGTTTACAGAACACACGTCTGTTTACAGAACACACACATCTGTTTACAGAACACACACGTCTGTTTACAGAACACGCACATCTGTTTACAGAACACGCACATCTGTTTACAGAACACGCACATCTGTTTACAGAACCCGCACATCTGTTTACAGAACACACACATCTGTTTACAGAACACACATGTCTGTTTACAGAACACACGTCTGTTTACAGAACACACACATCTGTTTACAGAACACAGACATCTGTTTACAGAACACACGTCTGTTTACAGAACACACACATCTGTTTACAGAACGCCATCTGTTTACAGAACACACGTCTGTTTACAGAACACACACATCGGTTTACAGAACACCATCTGTTTACAGAACACACACAGAACACACACACATCTGTTTACAGAACACGCACATCTGTTTACAGAACACACACGTCTGTTTACAGAACACACACGTCTGTTTACAGAACACACGTCTGTTTACAGAACACACATCTGTTTACAGAACACCATCTGTTTACAGAACACCATCTGTTTACAGAACACATGTCTGTTTACAGAACACACATCTGTTTACAGAACACGCACATCTGTTTACAGAACACGCACATCTGTTTACAGAACACGCACATCTGTTTACAGAACCCGCACGTCTGTTTACAGAACACACACGTCTGTTTACAGAACACCATCTGTTTACAGAACACACGTCTGTTTACAGAACACACACATCTGTTTACAGAACACACACGTCTGTTTACAGAACACCATCTGTTTACAGAACACCATCTGTTTACAGAACACACACATCTGTTTACAGAACACACACGTCTGTTTACAGAACACCATCTGTTTACAGAACACACACATCTGTTTACAGAACACGCACATCTGTTTACAGAACACACACGTCTGTTTACAGAACACACGTCTGTTTACAGAACACACACATCTGTTTACAGAACACACATGTCTGTTTACAGAACACACGTCTGTTTACAGAACATACACGTCTGTTTACAGAACACCATCTGTTTACAGAACACACATGTCTGTTTACAGAACACACATGTCTGTTTACAGAACACACACGTCTGTTTACAGAACACACACATCTGTTTACAGAACACACGTCTGTTTACAGAACACACACATCTGTTTACAGAACACACACGTCTGTTTACAGAACACACACGTCTGTTTACAGAACACACGTCTGTTTACAGAACACACACGTCTGTTTACAGAACACGCACATCTGTTTACAGAACCCGCACATCTGTTTACAGAAACACACACATCTTTTACAGAACACGCACATCTGTTTACAGAACACGCACAATCTGTTTACAGAACACCACACATCTGTTTACAGAACACGCACGTCTGTTTACAGAACACGCACATCTGTTTACAGAACACGCACGTCTGTTACAGAACACACGTCTGTTTACAGAACCACGTCTGTTTACAGAACACACGTCTGTTTACAGAAACACGCACGTCTGTTTACAGAACACGCACGTCTGTTTACAGAACACGCACATCTGTTTACAGAACACGCACGTCTGTTTACAGAACACACGTCTGTTTTACAGAACACACACGTCTGTTTACAGAACACACGTCTGTTTACAGAACACACACATCTGTTTACAGAACACACACATCTGTTTACAGAACACGCACGTCTGTTTACAGAACACGCACATCTGTTTACAGAACACGCACGTCTGTTTACAGAACACACGTCTGTTACAGAACACACGTCTGTTTACAGAACACGCACGTCTGTTTACAGAACACACGCACGTCTGTTTACAGAACACACGTCTGTTTACAGAACACACGTCTGTTTACAGAACACACGTCTGTTTACAGAACACACGTCTGTTTACAGAACACACACGTCTGTTTACAGAACACGCACATCTGTTTACAGAACACGCACGTCTGTTTACAGAACACACGTCTGTTTACAGAACACACGTCTGTTTACAGAACACACGTCTGTTTACAGAACACACGTCTGTTTACAGAACACACACGTCTGTTTGCAGAACACACACGTCTGTTTACAGAACACCATCTGTTTACAGAACACACATCTGTTTACAGAACACACGTCTGTTTACAGAACACACGTCTGTTTACAGAACACACACATCTGTTTACAGAACACACACGTCTGTTTACAGAACACGCACATCTGTTTACAGAACACGCACATCTGTTTACAGAACACGCACATCTGTTTACAGAACCCGCACATCTGTTTACAGAACACACACATCTGTTTACAGAACACACATGTCTGTTTACAGAACACACGTCTGTTTACAGAACACACACATCTGTTTACAGAACACAGACATCTGTTTACAGAACACACGTCTGTTTACAGAACACACACATCTGTTTACAGAACACCATCTGTTTACAGAACACACGTCTGTTTACAGAACACACACATCGGTTTACAGAACACCATCTGTTTACAGAACACACACAGAACACACACACATCTGTTTACAGAACACGCACATCTGTTTACAGAACACACACGTCTGTTTACAGAACACACACGTCTGTTTACAGAACACACGTCTGTTTACAGAACACACATCTGTTTACAGAACACCATCTGTTTACAGAACACCATCTGTTTACAGAACACATGTCTGTTTACAGAACACACATCTGTAAACAGAACACGCACATCTGTTTACAGAACACGCACATCTGTTTACAGAACACGCACATCTGTTTACAGAACCCGCACGTCTGTTTACAGAACACACACGTCTGTTTACAGAACACCATCTGTTTACAGAACACACGTCTGTTTACAGAACACACACATCTGTTTACAGAACACACACGTCTGTTTACAGAACACCATCTGTTTACAGAACACCATCTGTTTACAGAACACACACATCTGTTTACAGAACACACACGTCTGTTTACAGAACACCATCTGTTTACAGAACACACACATCTGTTTACAGAACACGCACATCTGTTTACAGAACACACACGTCTGTTTACAGAACACACGTCTGTTTACAGAACACACACATCTGTTTACAGAACACACATGTCTGTTTACAGAACACACGTCTGTTTACAGAACATACACGTCTGTTTACAGAACACCATCTGTTTACAGAACACACATGTCTGTTTACAGAACACACATGTCTGTTTACAGAACACACACGTCTGTTTACAGAACACACACATCTGTTTACAGAACACACGTCTGTTTACAGAACACACACATCTGTTTACAGAACACACACGTCTGTTTACAGAACACACACGTCTGTTTACAGAACACACGTCTGTTTACAGAACACACACGTCTGTTTACAGAACACGCACATCTGTTTACAGAACCCGCACATCTGTTTACAGAACACACACATCTGTTTACAGAACACGCACATCTGTTTACAGAACACGCACATCTGTTTACAGAACACACACATCTGTTTACAGAACACGCACGTCTGTTTACAGAACACGCACATCTGTTTACAGAACACGCACGTCTGTTTACAGAACACACGTCTGTTTACAGAACACACGTCTGTTTACAGAACACACGTCTGTTTACAGAACACGCACGTCTGTTTACAGAACACGCACATCTGTTTACAGAACACGCACGTCTGTTTACAGAACACACGTCTGTTTACAGAACACACATGTCTGTTTACAGAACACACGTCTGTTTACAGAACACACACATCTGTTTACAGAACACACACATCTGTTTACAGAACACGCACGTCTGTTTACAGAACACGCACATCTGTTTACAGAACACGCACGTCTGTTTACAGAACACACGTCTGTTTACAGAACACACGTCTGTTTACAGAACACGCACGTCTGTTTACAGAACACGCACGTCTGTTTACAGAACACACGTCTGTTTACAGAACACACGTCTGTTTACAGAACACACGTCTGTTTACAGAACACACGTCTGTTTACAGAACACACACGTCTGTTTACAGAACACGCACATCTGTTTACAGAACACGCACGTCTGTTTACAGAACACACGTCTGTTTACAGAACACACGTCTGTTTACAGAACACACGTCTGTTTACAGAACACACGTCTGTTTACAGAACACACACGTCTGTTTACAGAACACACACGTCTGTTTACAGAACACCATCTGTTTACAGAACACGCACATCTGTTTACAGAACACGCACATCTGTTTACAGAACACACACGTCTGTTTACAGAACACACGTCTGTTTACAGAACACACGTCTGTTTACAGAACACACACATCTGTTTACAGAACACACGTCTGTTTACAGAACATACACGTCTGTTTACAGAACACCATCTGTTTACAGAACACCATCTGTTTACAGAACACACATGTCTGTTTACAGAACACACACATCTGTTTACAGAACACACACGTCTGTTTACAGAACACACATCTGTTTACAGAACACACGTCTGTTTACAGAACACACGTCTGTTTACAGAACACACGTCTGTTTACAGAACACACGTCTGTTTACAGAACACACACATCTGTTTACAGAACACACACGTCTGTTTACAGAACACACACATCTGTTTACAGAACACACGTCTGTTTACAGAACACACATCTGTTTACAGAACACACACGTCTGTTTACAGAACACACATCTGTTTACAGAACACACGTCTGTTTACAGAACACACGTCTGTTTACAGAACACACACATCTGTTTACAGAACACACACGTCTGTTTACAGAACACGCACATCTGTTTACAGAACACGCACATCTGTTTACAGAACACGCACATCTGTTTACAGAACCCGCACATCTGTTTACAGAACACACACATCTGTTTACAGAACACACATGTCTGTTTACAGAACACACGTCTGTTTACAGAACACACACATCTGTTTACAGAACACAGACATCTGTTTACAGAACACACGTCTGTTTACAGAACACACACATCTGTTTACAGAACGCCATCTGTTTACAGAACACACGTCTGTTTACAGAACACACACATCTGTTTACAGAACACCATCTGTTTACAGAACACACACAGAACACACACACATCTGTTTACAGAACACGCACATCTGTTTACAGAACACACACGTCTGTTTACAGAACACACACGTCTGTTTACAGAACACACGTCTGTTTACAGAACACACATCTGTTTACAGAACACACGTCTGTTTACAGAACACACGTCTGTTTACAGAACACACATGTCTGTTTACAGAACGCCATCTGTTTACAGAACACACATGTCTGTTTACAGAACACACACATCTGTTTACAGAACACACACATCTGTTTACAGAACACGCACGTCTGTTTACAGAACACACACGTCTGTTTACAGAACACACGTCTGTTTACAGAACACACGTCTGTTTACAGAACACACGTCTGTTTACAGAACACACACGTCTGTTTACAGAACACCATCTGTTTACAGAACACACACATCTGTTTACAGAACACACACATCTGTTTACAGAACACGCACATCTGTTTACAGAACACACACGTCTGTTTACAGAACACACGTCTGTTTACAGAACACACACATCTGTTTACAGAACACACGTCTGTTTACAGAACATACACGTCTGTTTACAGAACACCATCTGTTTACAGAACACACGTCTGTTTACAGAACACACACGTCTGTTTACAGAACACCATCTGTTTACAGAACACACATGTCTGTTTACAGAACACACGTCTGTTTACAGAACACACACGTCTGTTTACAGAACACACACGTCTGTTTACAGAACACACACGTCTGTTTACAGAACACACACGTCTGTTTACAGAACACACACGTCTGTTTACAGAACACACATCTGTTTACAGAACACACGTCTGTTTACAGAACACACGTCTGTTTACAGAACACACGTCTGTTTACAGAACACACATGTCTGTTTACAGAACACACACGTCTGTTTACAGAACACACACGTCTGTTTACAGAACACACACGTCTGTTTACAGAACACACATCTGTTTACAGAACACACGTCTGTTTACAGAACACACACGTCTGTTTACAGAACACACACGTCTGTTTACAGAACACACGTCTGTTTACAGAACACACGTCTGTTTACAGAACACACGTCTGTTTACAGAACACACATGTCTGTTTACAGAACACACGTCTGTTTACAGAACACACACATCTGTTTACAGAACACACATGTCTGTTTACAGAACACACATCTGTTTACAGAACACACGTCTGTTTACAGAACACACACGTCTGTTTACAGAACACACACGTCTGTTTACAGAACACACGTCTGTTTACAGAACACACGTCTGTTTACAGAACACACGTCTGTTTACAGAACACACGTCTGTTTACAGAACACACACGTCTGTTTACAGAACACACACGTCTGTTTACAGAACACACACGTCTGTTTACAGAACACACACGTCTGTTTACAGAACACACATCTGTTTACAGAACACACGTCTGTTTACAGAACACACACGTCTGTTTACAGAACACACACGTCTGTTTACAGAACACACATCTGTTTACAGAACACACGTCTGTTTACAGAACACACGTCTGTTTACAGAACACACATGTCTGTTTACAGAACACACGTCTGTTTACAGAACACACACATCTGTTTACAGAACACACATGTCTGTTTACAGAACACACGTCTGTTTACAGAACACACATCTGTTTACAGAACACACATCTGTTTACAGAACACACGTCTGTTTACAGAACACACATGTCTGTTTACAGAACACACACATCTGTTTACAGAACACAGACATCTGTTTACAGAACACACGTCTGTTTACAGAACACACACATCTGTTTACAGAACACACATCTGTTTACAGAACACACATCTGTTTACAGAACACACGTCTGTTTACAGAACACACACGTCTGTTTACAGAACACACACATCTGTTTACAGAACACAGACATCTGTTTACAGAACACACGTCTGTTTACAGAACACACACATCTGTTTACAGAACACACACGTCTGTTTACAGAACACCATCTGTTTACAGAACACACACGTCTGTTTACAGAACACACACATCTGTTTACAGAACACCATCTGTTTACAGAACACCATCTGTTTACAGAACACACACATCTGTTTACAGAACACCATCTGTTTACAGAACACACACAGAACACACACACATCTGTTTACAGAACACGCACATCTGTTTACAGAACACACACGTCTGTTTACAGAACACCATCTGTTTACAGAACACGCACGTCTGTTTACAGAACACGCACATCTGTTTACAGAACACGCACATCTGTTTACAGAACACACACATCTGTTTACAGAACACACGTCTGTTTACAGAACACACACATCTGTTTACAGAACGCCATCTGTTTACAGAACACCATCTGTTTACAGAACACACACGTCTGTTTACAGAACACACACGTCTGTTTACAGAACACACACATCTGTTTACAGAACACCATCTGTTTACAGAACACACACATCTGTTTACAGAACACACGTCTGTTTACAGAACACCATCTGTTTACAGAACACACATGTCTGTTTACAGAACACCATCTGTTTACAGAACACACACGTCTGTTTACAGAACACACACATCTGTTTACAGAACACACACGTCTGTTTACAGAACACGCACGTCTGTTTACAGAACACGCACGTCTGTTTACAGAACACACACATCTGTTTACAGAACACACACACACACCTGTGTTTACAGAACACACACACACATCTGTTTACAGAACGCCAGGCTCAGGTCTCACCTGTGCAGCCACTAAACCTCAGGTTTGAACTTGAGGTAAAAATGTATTGGAAGATGATCCAAGCAGGGCAGCTGAAGTATGGGGCAACGGCAGTGGTGTAAAACCTGTTTGACTATAACCCGAAGATTCCCTTTGATTTGCTTTGTTGATTCTCTCTTGCCAGCATTTGTCGTCTTATTCTTTTTCCTTTCTCCGTCAGAAAATGTTGCTGGAGGGCAGCTTTCATGATCTGGAGAGGACTCTGGACAAGGAGCGTGAGGTGTGGCAGCAGAGACTGGGTCAGAAGGAGCAGGAGCTGCTGAACATCAGGAGCCAGATGTTTACCCAGCTGGTAGACTACGAG
This sequence comes from Trematomus bernacchii, assembly GCF_902827165.1. Classification (NCBI taxonomy): domain Eukaryota; kingdom Metazoa; phylum Chordata; class Actinopteri; order Perciformes; family Nototheniidae; genus Trematomus; species Trematomus bernacchii. Next base: position 2,697,385 of record NW_022987710.1, read on the forward strand.
AACCTGCTGGATGTTAAGCTTGCGCTGGACATGGAGATCAATGCCTACAGGAAGATGCTGGAAGCTGAGGAGCAGAGGTACGGATGTCATCTTTGTACAATCTGCTGTCATACATCAGGAGCAGAGCCCGGCTGCTGCTCTGCTCCCAGTCCGGCTCAGGGGTCATGGCGGCGCCTGTTGATGTTGAAATAACTTAATGTTGCAGCTGCAAGGACTTTTTTTAATTTATTAATGAGGGCATATTTGTACTTTATGATATTAGGCTATATGGATTAAATGTGACTTGGTCTCTTTTAATCCAAATAAATCAGATTTTCTTCGCAGACTGCAGCTAACCCCCAGCCCCTCCCAGCACTCAGCCGTCCCTCGGACACATGAACACAGCAGCCGGCAGCTTAGAGGGAAGAAGCGGAAACACGAGGGAGCCTCGAGCAGCCATGCAACACAGCACGGCTCTGTGAGCGTGGCCGGAGTCGACATGGACGGGAAATATATCAGACTGAAGAACAACTCTGAGACGGTAAGACTGTAATGCCACTGGACAGTGGGGAACTTTATTCCCACTTTTTAGCATGAATTCTTAGCTCAAATGTCCCACACACCCGTTGCTTCAAGACACAAATACATATTTTCCATTGGCATCCCTGGCCGTGTTCTCAGGGTGTGTGCAGTTCAGCTGGCAGAGGTGTTCACAGACATCTTCAACAGGTCCCTGCTGCAGTCTGTAGTCCCCACATGCCTCAAACACTCCACCATCGTTCCTGTCCCTCAAAAATCAGCCTCAACGACTACCGCCCAGTGGCACTCACCTCCATCATCATGAAGTACTTTGAGCGGTTACGGCCCGTCCACACGGCGGCGTGCGTTGAAGCTTCAACGCAGCTTCCCATTCACTTTGAATGGGGTGACGTCACGCTTTGCCGAACTGCATTGTGGTTCCGTTGCTTGCTTCAAAAGTTGAGAAAAGTTCAACTTTTCAAGCTTCAACGGAAGCGTCAGCCAATCCAATCATATGCCAGTACAAGCTCGAGTCTAGCCAATCAAACCGCGTGCTTGTGTGTCCAGGGCGGGAGATTCATGTGATTGGTTGTTGGTCGAGCTTCAGACACGCCCGCCGGCAAGCTTCAACGCACACTGCCGTGTGGACTAGGGCTGTACCCGAATATTCTTTCGTTGGAGTACTATTCGGGTTTCAATTTCGTTATTCGGATATTCGTTTTGTTTGTTTTTTCGTTTATTTCCCATTTTTCTTCAAATTGAATTTATTGAAATCTCCAATATAAGAGCAACGTAAGAGCTTGTGCCTCTTCAGGGGGTGCTAACACTTAACCATAAACGTTATCGTTTACTTTCTCCGTCTTTATATGTAGATATTACTTTTCTCCGTTAATCTCCGTCACGTTGTTTCCAAAGCAACAACAACTTCCTGTCAACTGCACTAACTCTCCTTCAAAATAAAAGCATGTCCATAAATAGGAAGCCAAGCCAAATGACACTTAAGACATATACAACTGCAACAAAAGTAACAAACACAATGCGATATCCTTTTCAATTTCAAAGAACACAAATTGGGTTATTTACATTAACAAATAACTATAAAACAACAATACTGTAGAATAACAAAATGAATGCCGTGAATACACCAAAATACACGTGTTGAAGCGGTTCGCTGCTGATTACTACGCTGGGAGGAGACCGAGGGGTAGACCTAGGACCAGGTGGAGGGATTATATCTCTTCGTTGGCCTGGGAGCGCCTTGGGATCCCCCAGTCAGAGCTGGTTGATGTGGCCAGGGAAAGGAACGTTTGGGGCTCTCTGCTGGAACTGCTACCTCCGCAACCCGACCCCGGATAAGCGGGAGAAGATGGATGGATGGATGGTTTCACACTGGGAAATCACCCTTCACATCTAAAGGGCCTTGACAGTTAGACATTAAGCAACAAGTTGCCCATAGCTGATTGACAGAGCCTGAAAGGGTCAAAGGAAAGGTTGTGTCCCAGATATGATATTCCTTTACCCTTCTGATGGCCCTCTCCACCAAGATCCTTGGTCGGGCGATGCTCTGGGTTTTTTCAGTGTCCTCTCTGCTGAACCTGGTGCCTCTTTTGAATGGGGGGATTACGAGGGTTGCCCCAACTTCAGACAGCATCTGGTCAATGACAAAGCCTTTGTCAGCCATGCACGCATCTCCAGGCTCAAGTAGGCGGAGGATCCCTGACTGCCGTGTCAGACTAGAGGGTGACTGATGATGGTGCCTCACATCTGATCTCTGTGCAGTCTAGAATCACTCGCACATTTGGACAGTAACTAACACATTTTTGTGGCATTGTTGCTTGCACCCGTTCCCTTGTCATCCAAATTGGCACTGACCCCAAAACAATGTATAGATAATTAGTCCATGTAATTATCACTCTGCTCACTGTAGTGATACTGATGCCAAAGATGTCAGCAATCACTTTCTCGTTCATGCCAACGGCAACTTGACAGCAGTAGAGAAAGAGTTCATCCACAAGTGCTAGCCTCCTGTTAGGGCTCGGTTTCTCTAGTGCCATGGCATCACTTGTCCTCTGGGCTCTGCTCCAATACACTAATCTGGAAGCTGAGGGGGCGACGGATTCCCAAAACGACCAAAACACTTTCTCTGACGGAAATCGGGTGTAGAATCGGAATTCCTCGTCAGTCGCACAATACCTGTTGATGTTCAGTGTACAAGAAATGTCCCTCAGTTGACTTTCAAAACTCCTGATCTTAGCTTCCAGTTGCCTGTTGGTTTCAGTAGCAGCAGCATCCACTACACCAGAGGAGTTGCGGGCATAGTAGTTGTGGTCTGAGGCGGGTTCTCGGTCGTCTGAGGCGGTGGGCTGTTCGTGCAAGCCTGAAGCTCCTCACTTACTCCAGGGCGTGCATTAACGCAAAAACTGACTGGCGAAGAGTCCGATTCTCCCCCCAGCTATTCCAGGGAAACCGGCTTGGTGTAACATCGTTTTTAGCCTCTTCCGCCCACTTTTCGAGACGTATATGCTCTCCTTGTCAAAGTGCAAACTGCTGACAAAAGTGCTACCCCTGAGAACATTAAACGAGGGACCTTCATCCCTCCTTATCAGCCTCACCCAAGACTTGTGGAGGAGTTCGTTTTTCGGGAAATCGTGAAAACTGAGGTACAGCTGTCTTTGTTTTGACGTTGAGCAGCCCGGTACACTACAATAACAGCGACGAGAGGAGGCGTCCATAGTTTGTCACGTAACTATGGTAACTAACTACCGGAGGTATGTGTATACTGCTCGGCGATTTTTAACGTTCCGGAAGCAGGAAGTGTGACATAGGCCTATTCCTAATGTTTGTAGCCTTTATTTAACCAGGTTAAAAATCCCATTGAGATCAACGATCTCTTTTTCAAGGGAGACCTGCGGTACATTGGTTACACATAAAAACAACAGAAAACAAAAAGGACATCACAACATAATTACAGGGGTATAAATTAGCAACCTATTCACAATGACAGGTATCTAATAACATTTCATCCAGCCGCGCTTTAAAATGATGCAAGGGAACCAAAATGCTCAGTTTCAATGTTTTTTGCATAGTGTTCCAAGCTAGAGGAGCAGCGCACATAAAAGCTTTTTTACCTAAAACAGTCCTAGCACTTTGCACATGTAATAAAAACACATCCTGGGATCTCAGGCAATAGCTACTTGCCACTCTCCGTGAGATCAAAGAGCAGATATAAGTTGGTAGTTTACCCAGCATGGCTTTATAGATGAATATGTACCAATGACTGAGCCTCCGTACAGTAAGTGAAGGCAGACCTGCCTTGGCATACAGGGTACAGTGATGAGTAAGTGCTTTACAGTTAGTAACAAATCTCAGAGCACTGTGATAGGCGGCATCTAACTTGATCAGGCAATGGGCAGGTGCATTCATATAGATCAGATCACCATAGTCCAGCACAGGTAAAAAGGTCACAGAGACTAGCCTTTTTCTGGCTTCAAAAGAGAAACAGGACTTGTTTCTGAAAAAGAAACCTAGCCTAACCCTCAGCTTTTTAAGCAGGTTATTGACATGAAGTTTAAAAGTAAGACAATCATCAAGCCAGATACCAAGGTATTTATAACAGCTAACCACTTGGAGTACTTCTCCTTGCATAGTCACAATATCCAAAGCAGTCTCTGGAGTCTTTTTAGCTTTAGAAAAGAGCATTACCTTGGTTTTCTCAACAATGTCATTATGACACACAGCCCCCCCCCTTCTCAGACTGCTGTGCTTCACTCTCTCTCATGATGTGTTCAGATGGCTTTTTGAGTGGACTCAAAGTGGGACCCCCTGCAGAACATCACTATTATGCAACAAAATGACATGTATATATTAAACTGCTTGTTTGTCTCATGTCATCGTCTCCAGGAGCAACCGCTGGGGGGTTGGGTGGTCCGGAGATTATACCCCCACTCTGGAGACCTCTCATTCCACATCCCCCCCTCCTGCAGCCTTTCTGCTGGCCAGATGCTCACAGTGAGTGCTCACTGTTACTGTGTTCTCCACAGCTTCCCTGCAGACAAAGCAAACTATAATGTGTGTGTGTGTGTGTGTGTGTGTGTGTGTGTGTGTGTGTGTGTGTGTGTGTGTGTGTGTGTGTGTGTGTGTGTGTGTGTGTGTGTGTGTGTGTGTGTGTGTGTGTGTGTGTGTGTGTGTGTGTGTGTGTGTGTGTGTGTGTGTGTGTGTGTGTGTGTGTGTGTGTGTGTGTGTGTGTGTGTGTGTGTGTGTGTGTGTGTGTGTGTGTGTGTGTGTGTCAGATCTGGGCAGCAGGGGCTGAGGCGGAAGCTGATCCTGGGGACCTGGTTCTGCAGGGCCAGAATAGCTGGGTCCCTGTCACTGATGTCAGGGTGATTCTCCTCAACCAGGACCATGAGGTAGGTTGAGCAGTGTTTACATTCCGGGAGTTTGCTTTAATCACTGCAGTCAAAAGTCAGTTTTCACACATACTCATGGCAGTGTACTATACTGTGCTCATAAGGAGCCAAAAATTTTGACACACACTCACAAAAACTGCAGTATGGACAGTTTGACATGTTGACCCCAGGGGCTGGGGTTTAAACCATCGCCTTACCGATGGGTGAAAACTCCTCCTGAGCCACAGTGGCCTCAGAGAATCTGGGTCATACCCTCATCAGTGTTCTAGATCCATCAATCCATCCATTTGTAAGAATAATAAGATATACTTTTAGTGATCCCAGTTTGGGAAATTATTTACCGGGAACTGCTGCCACCTAGCACGCCGCCATCTTGGAGGGGTGTTTGTTTAGAGTACTACCTAAAATAATTTTGTCTCAGCTGTTAGTGTAGAATGGAACTCATCATCGGAGTCATGTGATCCCTTTTCCAGGAAATGGCAGAGCGCAGGGTGTGTATGCAGCACAGAGGGGATGAGGAAGCTGAACTGTTTGATGAAGAGTATGTTGCAGGCAGTGACATCCAGCACTTTCGGAGACAGGTAAACACACGGAGTTATAAAACAGGAGGTATTTTTATTTTATTTGTTTATTATTGCTTGGTTTCCCTCTGTCTCTTTCGGGGTGGAGCTTCATATTCAGTTTTCTCTGTATAGAAAGTCCTCAGTAAATGTCCACCAATACTAGCAATTTAGGAATCGCTCCTACTGGCTCACCTGTGAGGTTTGTACAGTAAGCTGGAACATTAAAGGCCCCTTGAAGAGATCCAGGGCATTTGCTCATCTGAAACGACTTAATGCAGACATAATGTTTCTACAAGAAACCCATATGCGCACCACAGACCAGGTCAGGCTTAAGTGTCCATGGGTTTCTGAGGTGTTCCATTCAAACTTCAACTCTAAGTCCAGAGGGGTTGACATTTTAATTGGTAAGTCTGTTAATTTCACATCTTCCAAGGGTATAGCGGATGACAATGGCAGATATTTAATTATCTCAGGCACACGTTCCTGTATTGTTAGTCAATATTTATGCCCCAAATTTTGATAACCCACACTTCATGAACAAGCTTTTTGAATGTCTCCCGTCATTGCATAAAAACCTGCTTATATTTGCAGGGGATATGAACCTCGTTGTCAATCCCAGGCTAGATCGTTCTTCTCCTAAAACGCTGACCGCATTACTCGTGTCAAAAACGCTTTCTGATTTCATGTCCAAGAACGGCTGCGTTGATCCCTGGAGATTCTATAACCCCTGCATTAAGGAATATTCCTTCTTTTCTCATTATGCACAAATCCTTTTCTCGAATTGATTATTTCTTCATCGATGCCAAACTTGTTTCCAAAGTGACAACTACTGATGCAGAGCACCTTCTTTTACGCTCGCGTTCAACGTATTATGAGCATGGTGATAAGGCGAGCCGCCTTTTGGCCCACCAATTGCGTCGTCAGGCAGCCTCACGTATGATCCTCCAGATAAAAGATGTATCAGGCACGGTGCATACCGATCCTAGTACCATTAACTCAGTCTTTGGCTCATTCTATTCTTCTCTATACAAGTCTGAATCGACACTTCTGAGATGGGCGCTTTCTTAGACAATCTCAATTTCCCTACCATAGGTCCTGATGTTTCAAAAGAACTTGATTCTCCATTAACCCTAGGCGAGATCATCCTCGCTATAAATAACATGCAAATTAAAAAAGCTTCTGGCCCTGATGGATTCCCAGTAGAATTTCTTTTAAGATGTAAATCTGAATTGGCCCCATTAATACACTCGGTGTATAAGGAATCTCTGCGGAATGGCTCTCTTCCTCCCACTTTAAGACAAGCCTTCATAAGTCTGCAGCTCTTATAGGCCACTTTCCTTAATATATGTGGATGCGAAAATAGTTGCTAAGGCTTTAGCACGTCGCTTGGAAAATATTCTCCCAACCATAGTTTCGGAAGAACAAACTGGAATTAGTTTCTCGAGGTATAAGTATCATCACTGTGCGACCAGAACTCAGGGCAGCGAAGGCAAACCCAGACAACACACAACGTAGCTTTACGTAGCCAAAACGGTAAATACCTCTTACCTTTGCTGTTTTCTGATCAAAAGTTGTGTTCAATGGCATTAAAACACTGCTGAAGGTTAATCCAATGTCTATGTGTCACTTTGAAATGATTACTGATAATCCATCATCATATTTATGGCAATAAGCCTAGTTTTCAGTTTTCAGAGCGTAACATAGCTTTCGGATTCATTTCTCAAAGGCACGACTGTCACAAATATATCCCACTGTTATTGACATCTGTGACAAATGTCAAGCCTCTCCCTGCAACCTATCCCATATGTTCTTCTCCTGCCCATTAGTATTATCCTTTTGGCAGAAGTTTTTTGAGGATATCTAAAAAATACTCTCACTCACTGTGAAAGTCTGTCCCCATATTTGGGTGCCCAGAAGATTACAACAGATACAACTCGGTGAAGGTGGTTTAAATATTGTATGCCTTCAAGTGAAAATCAACTATGTATGGCTTGTCAATTGATGCACAATAGTAGAGACTAAATGGTTACTAGTAGCTTTGAACTGTGGTCCCTATCAATGTACCAAATGTCTTTTCTATGTGTCTTCAATAAAAAAATAAAAAAACAGGAGGACGTTTTCTTACAGATACAAAGAGTTTGTACATGGAACTTAACGTCACTGTTTTTCTCTTCCCCGCATTGAAGCCAAAGAGAAAGAAGTGTTGTTCAGTCTCTTGAGAGCAGAGCAGACTGCGTGCTGTACAGTAGGTACCCCCCCCCCCCCCCCCCCCCCCTGTCTGCCTGTACCTGTACCTCTGTGTAGTCACACATGCATGGCTTGTTTCACATGATGGCTGCCTCTGTGTTGTACTAACAAACTGCTAAACGTGCTTGGTCAGACAGTGGGCTGCCTCACTGTTCTCAGGATGAACCATGGAGCGCTCATTCCGGTAATGTCATCTGTCTCAGTATACAGACTAGGGTTTGATACATGTGTATGGTTTTCTGTAACATGAATACGTAGCAGGGGCAGATCTACAGGGGGGCAAGGGGGGGCAGATGCCCCCCACTGTAGAGCAGCTGCCCCCTAACTTTTGTGTCCCTAAAACTGTACTTGTAGAAACAAACCTACACTATGTCCACAAGCTTCTCAAGCAACTAAACAAGCAGTACATTCATTCAAAGTGAATCATTTTAATATCATCTTAGGCCCGTTAAAAACGCAGCTACGGCCCTGCATTAAACTGCGGAGCGGCGTTCACACAGACCGCGGCTCACACAGCTGAAGAGAGACCGAGCTGTCTCAGCACCTGAAGGTGGATCAGATTCCCCTGGGAGCATTTCCCCTTCGACTAGTTTTGTTTTTACTAAAGACGAGAGCTTGAAACAAAATATTAATAAAACGTTCCTGTTTGAATCGATAGCGTTTAACAGACGGTCGCTGTTTGGGGCGTTAGGTTACAAAATACTACACAGACAGCGTTAGCTGGGAGATTGGTCACTTTTATTTGCTAAACTATGCGGTACTATTAAATCCACGTAAGTTACTCTCACACATCACAGCAATGAGGCCAGATAAATACATAACATAAATAAAAAACCAGGATACATCCTTTACCTGACGGTTCTAACTGGCTCTAAACACAGCTGCCTGTGTGCGTCACGTTTGATAAACCCTTTCTGGTTTTATATGTATTATAGGCTACTTATCAGACGGCTACATTGCCCTAACGTGTAAAGTAATACAATCATTTTTACCAGTGCTTTTCACAAGTAGACTCTTGCAGGCCAGAGTAGCTGGAGTGATTCAACAAAAGAAATCTGAGAAGTGATGAGGAAGAACAGAAAGAGGAAAAAGAAAAGAGAGAACACTGAAGAGATCAGTGGCCTGTACTACGAAGCAGGATTTGCGGGTAGCGAGGTAACTTCAGGGTTAACTCTGAGTTTTCGGTCCTACGACGCTGGTTCACTTCTTAACGGGGTAGAATAGAACAGAATATATCTTTATTGTCATCATACAAAGTACAACAAAATGTATTTGGCAACTCTCACTGCAGTAAAAAAATAGACACAAATAAATAAACGAGTGCAACGAGATAAAATTCAATGTCAATGTGCATATTTACACTTACAGTCTAAATGGTAGATCTCCATGCTGAACACTGATCCGGTGCAGGTTATGTTCCAGATAAGAGATCAACTCAGTGAAAGCACCGCTTGCTGACCAATCAGAGCTCAGTGTGCAGAGAGTAAAGCTATCAAGTCATATTCATGGGTAAAGGAAATACAGTTTAAACTGCTGTATGCAGGAAAGACGGCAGACAAAAATCACAGACTGTGTGAATATGACAATTAATAGAATGTCACTGCCCATCTTTAGAGCAATTTGACAATTATAATATTTGCGTTAAACAAGCTTACTTAAATATCTGCCACAACAAAAGTAACCGGAGCAAAGTAACTCTGACTGTTGCGTACACTGTGAGTGCAGACGCTGACGTGTCCTACTTATCATTCATAAGATCACAGCATCAATCATATCACATCACATTATAATATATCATATAAGACCTTATCTTTGTCAGCCTCAACGAGCCGTATCTGGCCGTGCAACACTTACATTGTTGCATACTGTATGCAGAAGTGTTATTTAAAACAACATTTTAAGTTGACGAAACACTCAAATGTTATTATAATAATATAATTGGGAGGGATGAAACCCTCTTTAATGGTCACACATGCAGAGCACACCGTACACACAGTGACATTTGTTCTCTGCTTTTAACCCATCCTAGTACCAGGAGTTTAGTACTATGAGTAGTGGAGTATTAAAGTCAGATCCACTCATGTCTTAGATGGGGCAGTGATATTATAAACCTGTCAATGTACACATTCAAACACTCGGTAGTTCTTTTTACCAGCTGTTCTTTCTGCACCTTGCAGGTGCAGCTATGTGGCTTTTATCCTGGATTATGTGTTTACGTCATGGATGTTTAAAGTTTAACTTTTTCATATTTGTCTACCGTGATAGTTTACTTTTCGTTCATGAAGTATGACGCTGCGCTGTCAGTACGCTTGACCATGTTTGTGATTGGTCAAATGTTGCTAACCCCGCCCCTTTCACGTGAACGCGCTCTCTGCCGGACAGAGAAACCCTGGGTTGATTTACAGAGTTGATAACCAGCGTAGTAGGACCGCTCAGCGAGATCTCATTTGTTAGGGTTAGTTAAGCCAGATAACTCAAACATATCCAGGGTCTGCTGACCGGGTTTTGTCGTACAGGCCACAGTAGTTTTGGAGTTGGGCCATATTAACTTCATTAATTACTTTTATATAGAGGAGTGCTCAGTGTTTGCTTACTTCCAGAGAGATATGCTTGTTTGTGATTCATTCTCTGCACAACAATGAACAGTGAATAATTACTTTTTTCTTAAACTATGAAGCCAAGTTAGTTTCATGGAGAAAATAACTTGTGCTCTTAATTCAATAATTAAGTGCTGCAGGCTCTTCTGCCATTTCTCTCACTAACTGCATGCTCAGCCAAACCAGGACCCAGCATGTGCCCCCCCCCACCCCCCGTTGGTCACTGATGAAATATGTTACCGCTGCTGCTTTGCTTTCAAGGATCTATCCAATGAGGCGAGCTGTGCCGTCATGTGACGCTGCGGAGCCTTGGAGTGCAAACCTCTGCTGCGGAGAGCGGAGAGCCTCGATGCCTCAGAGCTACACCATCAACCTCAGTATTCCTCAGTGCACAAGACAAGAGCTTTGCCTTGACTTGATCTTATTTAAATGAATGTGTGTGTGAAATAAAACTCAGTCATAATAAAGTTATATAAATGCACTCCGGTCACTTGGCTCTAATTATTAAAGAATGCAATTATATTTTAATTTGGTGGGAAATTCTAGAAGGTGCTCCCAGTGGTGAATGTCTCACAGTCTGAGAAACAGCAGGAAGGAAGCTGAAAGTCGGACAGAATTACTGTTATAGGCTTGCTTGGCAAAAAGTTTGCATGTTTTTAAACACATTTTAGTGGTTTGTAGCAATGCAGGTGGTTTTAGTTTTATTTGTTCACAGCATTGGAAAAACATGAAGCAATTTGAGGTAGTTAAAACTGACAATCCTGGACCAGGGTCAATGAAAACACTTCATCAGAATGCTTACTGATCATGTAACATGGTGTACATAGTTAGCGTTTTACCTGCATGCTGATATATTGGTGTGTTCCAGTTGTACTGGGAAATTTCAACTGGAGCGCCCCATGAGGTCGCACTCCCTACTTGGGAGCTGACAGACGCCTCGCCATACCCAAGATCATCATTCAACATGGAGTCTGCACATATGAACATTAAGAGAACACCTTGATAAGAGGACATTTTTAGCTCTTCTGTATTATTGGTGTCCCATGATATCAACTGTACAAATGGTACTGCTCATCTTCTATCTGTGTATATGATGCTACCATGTTTGTATTCACAAAATAAAGCGTAGTTATCAACCAGTATTGCTCACAATCCGTGACCATCTTTTTCCTGACGTCACTCCCAATTCTGAACTTCGGCTTCCAACGTAAATGGGACGAGCTCAAGCATTTTTTGCACTGCTGTATACTGAGAATGCTACAGAAGAAATGGTTCATGTCCTGCTGCCACTCACTGTTACATAACTCCACTTCACCAGAAAGAGGAAATTGCTCTATTGTCTCATCACCTTGCATACGTTCACATAAATGAATCTTTTTTTATGAACAGTGTTTGTAGGGACTATTTCTTCAGTAAGTAGTTTCACTGAACACTTCATGGTGAAGTCAAGATTCTTAGATCATTTACTCAGTTACAGTTTTTCTGAAATACTTCATTGCTTGAATTCTTTGTTAAAGTAGTTGGTCAGATTTTGTGAACCACATACAAAAGTCCAGTCAGCTCCCTTGTAGCAGGGTGTTCAGGTTCTAGGATGACTGCTCTGATTTGAAGAAAGGTACAGAACCTGTTCTCTTCTCAGGTTTAAAGGCTCCTTTGGTAATTGCTCCCTGAAGAGGTGTGGGAGGGCGGGGGAATCTGCAGCCGCACTCTGCTCCGTCTTCATCCACGTGTTAAACAGTTGCATGTGGTAGCGCACAGATACCTGAAAAACAAATGGCATGTGATCAAAGTTTCACATTTCATGATTATGTGATGACAACTGAGCAAACTCGCTGAGAGAAGACAGCCAGACAAAAGCTTGTAAACGGACCTGAACACAGATTGTTTCGTCTAACGGCTGTTCCCGAGATCAAGAATCCATGTTCCTTCATAGAGATCCAGTTGTGATTTTTTAGCTAATCATTGATTCAAAGTATTGATCTTAGTAGTTATTTGAAAGTTGAAGCTGCTAACTGACATGTGCACATTAAAATCTAAATCATTTGATGATGTGTTTTTACAGGGGCTGCACAGAAGTATCACCATGGTTACCTTTCCCCGTTGAGCTCTAATGCATTTGAACTACTTCCAGCTCGTTAATGTGATTTATTTTCTTTCTTTTTTTGTATCATTTTATTTTTACTGGATGAGTGGGGGTATAATAACATTACATTCAAGATTACAACATATATATATGTCACCATTCTCATGTTAAAACCCCCGCGCATTTCATGCACTTTTAAGCCTGATAGGAAATGTATGTCACCATTCTTCTCACGTTAAAACCCCCGCGCATTTCATGCACTTTTAAGCCCGGATACTCGTTCATGTGCCACCGTCTCACGTTAAAAACCCCTGTGCATTTCATGCACTTTTAAGCCTGATATGATATTGATGTGTCTCCAGCTCATGCTAAAACCCCACATGCATTTCATGCACTTACAGCCCGTTATATATATTCATGTGTCACGTGACTCCACACTAATGTAAACAGCAGCGCGCTGGTCTCGTGAGAAACGGAGTGGAACAACCAATCACATCTTCATTATTCTCCTGAAATTTAAATGTGCACATTCGCTCGTCTGACACATAGACTGTATATATATAACCAAACACCAGACCAAAATTATCCAACGATTTACAGACCACTCTTTCCCCATGTAAGTCAATGGGAAAAAGTGTTTCCAGGCCTGGCAACCAAACGGAAGTGTAGTACCGCCGTTTGGCCACCACGAATATTTTCATCTGAGTCCGGCGCACTTCCTGGGGGCTTGGGATCATGGATGTATAATAAGAACTGGATACAGCGTGGGAGGCGGGGCCTCATTCATTTCTATGAGAGTTGCTCATTCGCGCATGATGATAAAATGGCCCAACTTTTGAGAGAGCGAAACGTCACAGATTACCCGGCATGCCTGAGAAGTACCCGTATGTGCGCTCATAGCGCAACTTTAACCATGCCCCCCAAAATGCTCTTTCACATCAAGCACGTCAATTTGCGTACACGTAACAGCATCGCACGTTCATGACAGCATGGTAATGGGTGTTATTATGATAGATTTGATATTAACGAGGCAGCAGTTAGCAGCTAGCGGTTAGCCAGGGTTGCCAACTTTGGGTACCTGGCTGGAGTGAGATTTTGATATCATGGGTTTAATTCGGTTTAATTACACATATGCGCACGAAATGACTGCTATCGTGTCAGCAGCGGGACCTTAGCATATATATAGGATATATATAGTACAATATATACAAATACACAATAATGGACACAGACTATAAAGGGCACACAGTTTCATTCACTAGTGAAAGTCAAACATCTTTGTTTCCACTGTTTTATTGTATAAGCAATTAATTGACTTATCGTACGATAAATAAAAATGAACTCGATAACTTTTCTGACCTCGATAAATTGCCATTTACATGAGGATGTGACTAGCAGTTTGAAAGGATGTACTTGAATTATTATTATATATTATCATTATGTCAGTGGTCTAAAATGGTCATACAACGGTGCCGACAATATTATCGTTTATCGCAATAATTTCCGGGAAAATGTATCCAACAAAATTAATTATCGTGAGAAGCCTATACATGAAACACACACACACAAACAAATCTACAGACTTACTCCAAACTGCCAAATATATTAATTAACACACTCTCACTCTCATATACTCTTTGACTCTATTTTGGCCTAGTAGAACAATAAGCAGCAGACTTTTACTTTTTTATCATTTCTACTGGATCTTAGATCTGCGCATGCGCTCCAGAGTATTTTTGTTGGGTAATCTATGGTAGGGCTAACCCATACAGTGGTGGGGCTCAAGTCAGTATTTGCAATGTAATTACATACACGCTCCCCCCGACAGATTATTTCCCTGTCTCAATCCAAATTGAACTGTATGAAATAAAAAGGCACATTTGTCTTGTAGTAAATAAAAAGGGCGACCTGGAGCCAATCCTGCAATTTCCCCACAGGTGAAAGAGTTGACATGCTGAAAACCCAACCTCTGCAGGGGGGTCTGGGGGGATTCTCCCCCAGGAGATTTTTTAAAATACTAACATAAAATACACATTCTGGTACTCTCTTGAGAAGAAAAATAAATAAATCTATTACTACACGACATATTTAAAAAAATGAATGCCATTTTTGTTTTTTGTTACTTTGTTCTGAAAGCTGAACCTGCTGCAGCAGTGCTGCTCCTCACAGAGAGAAGAGGGAAGAGGCTGTGTGAATTACTTTACATTGTGGATAAGGGTGGATAGCCCCCATTGTTCTGTGTGTCAAAATGAAAGACAGCCCACACACCTATCAATCATCAAACCGTGGGGTCTTATTTCATCTCTATACATCGATACAACAATCGTAATGTTGTATCGATGTATAGAGATGTACTACCGCAAAAGTATTCTCCGTCGGGACTTCCTGCAACAACACCACGCCGTTATCGTGATTCTGATTGGCCAGAAAACATTATCAAAGATGTTCTATTGAGAAGACGATCACTACGTGACAAAAGTTTTCAAAACAGTTTCTAGTCTTCGAATTCTTGTTTTTGGCGTGAGAATAGTTTGGGCAGCGTGAGAGCGTAAGATTGAGAGTGAAAGCGTGTGTCACACGCCAGATGTGTGAGAGTTGGCAACCCTGGGTTTAATTATGCAAATTTACACATCAATCGTTATGTACTTTTATATTACGCTGTAACAGGATCTAGTGATATCCAAGCAACAGAGCTTCATTTAGCATGAAAGAATTATTGCACCGTATATATATGTATATGTATGTATATATATATATATATATATATATATATATATATATATATATATATATATAT
The DNA here is from genome assembly GCF_902827165.1 of Trematomus bernacchii. Lineage (NCBI taxonomy): Eukaryota > Metazoa > Chordata > Actinopteri > Perciformes > Nototheniidae > Trematomus > Trematomus bernacchii. Next base: position 2,712,576 of record NW_022987710.1, read on the forward strand.
ATATATATATATATATATATGTAGTGCCGAGAGAAGGGAGACGGAGGCGGTGCATCGAAGGTGCAAATCTCAGTTTATTGAGGAGCAGAAATCGACATGCTGTCGGGTCGCAGGCTGAGAAGAGAAGAGAAAATGAAAGAGGAGGACACACAGTAGGCACCCCGGAGGTACCGTCAACATATATGTCCGGGCGGAAACAATACCCCCAACCTGTAGTTCCTGGATTGAATTATGTAACCCCACTGTATGAATCAGTGATCACTACACAAGCCCCCCCAGAATTCAACCATGGACACAATCCTCGCGTCGGGAGGAAGCACCACAGGGGCCGAGGAGGGCGGGGCCGCCGGCGAGGGCCGGGCCATGGAACGGGCCGTCGGAAGGGGGCCGCAGGAGAGGGCAGGGGCCCCAACGAGGGCGAGGGCATCCCCACCGGAGGGTGGGGGGTGGGCCGGAACGGGCCGTCGTCAGGGGGCCGCAGAAAGCAGGGCAGGGGCCCCAACGAGGGCGAGGGCATCCCCACCGGGGGGTGGGGGGCGGGCCGGAACAGGCCGTCGTCAGGGGGCCGCAGAAAGCAGGGTCGGCAGGGAGGAGCGCTGCCCGGCCGCAGGCGAAGGCACAGCGGCGGCGGGCACGAAGTCCCCGGGAGGAAGGAGCCGTGTCCCCGGGAGGAGGGAGACGTGGACAGGGGAGAGGCCAGACGGGGCGCCGTCGAGGCGAACCGTGAGCCGCGGTTAGAGGAGAGGCCAGGCAGGGTCCCGAAGCGCGCCACCCGCGGGCCGATGAAGGCACGGGCGACGTCCGAAACCGCCGAGGCGAGGGAAGAGGCGAGACGGGGTCCAGAAGCGCGTCACCCACGGGCCGAAGCAGACGTGTGTGACGTCCGAAACCGCCGTCGAGGTGGTGAAACAGCGAGAGGGTCCACACGAGGCCGACCAGACATGGTCGAACCTCCTCTCAGGCACCAGAAAAAGCTCAAAAATGGTCGTCCCGTCCACGAACAAAAACAGGTGGGCGAAATAGCGAGAGGATCCACGCGAGGCCGACCAGACTTGATCGAACCTCCTCTCAGGCACCACAAAAAAAACAAACAAAAAAAAAACAGTCGGATGTCGATAGCCGCTAGCTGCTGTGGCTAGCCGTCGTTAGCTGTTGCCAGCTGCTAGCCGTTAGCAGTCGTGGCTAGCTGTTCTCGGCGGCCGTCAGTCGCTGGCCGGACATGCAGCCGCATGTCCCGAACAAACCCGGCACGGTCGCGTACCGGCCCCATGCAAGGCTTGCCGTCCCCCAGAGCCGAAAAGCCGTGGAAATGGCGAGCGTCGTCCGCGTCCATTCCGTGGGGCGCACCGAGCCACAAAAATCCCCGGCATTTCGAGAAAAGCTGCGCTTTTTGCCGTGTTCGATTCAGTCTCGGATCCTTCGCGAGACTTATGTCAGGGTCACCAATGTAGTGCCGAGAGAAGGGAGACGGAGGCGGTGCATCGAATGTGCAAATCTCAGTTTATTGAGGAGCAGAAATCGACATGCTGTCGGGTCGCAGGCTGAGAAGAGAAGAGAAGATGAAAGAGGAGGACACACAGTAGGTACCCCGGAGGTACCGTCAACATATATGTCCGGGCGGAAACAATACCCCCAACCTGTAGTTCCTGGATTGAATTATGTAACCCCAGTGTATGAATCAGTGATCACTACAATATATATATATATATATATATATATATATATATATATATATATATATATATATATATACAGTGTAATAAGCTTCTTAGTGCAATAAGAAGCTACAGGGACGTTAATCTACGTCGGTAATATTAACTTTATTTAATACAACATTTACGGTACAAGATTTAATCATACAGCCCATGTAGTATAATATTTTACAAATGATGAATTACAGCAAACATGTGCAATATATCCATTATTACAGCTCCGTGGGCTGGCAGTAAGGCGATATGGGTCCGTTCTTATTGTGCATCCATGGGTAAAGATAAACGCATGTAGTGCTGAACACGTAACATGAACGTGCCGGGCGGCGCGGTCCCGTGGGTTAGATGCGCGTTCATAATGCAGAGGGAAATAACTCACAGAATAACGTTATTAGCACATTTTTACAACTTGAGGAACGAATGTTTTTAATAAGGGCTATACAAGTGTTCATACTGGGTAGTTTATTTAGTTTAAAAAAATTATCCAACGATTTACAGACCACTCTTTCCCCATGTAAGTCAATGGGAAAAAGTGTTTCCGGGCCTGGCAACCAAAAGGAAGTGTAGTACCGCCGTTTGGCCACCACGAATATTTTCATCTGAGTCCGGCGCACTTCCTGGGGGCTTGCTTGGGATAGAGTGGCGAAGTCACGCCCATCTACTTCCGCCCCATGGGACCTTATTTCGGAAAAATAATGTATTGAAGTCAGAGAGAGAAAACTTATCTTTCGATCCCGTTTGAATTGTGCCATGAATTACACATATGATGTTTGTCAATCTTAAAAAATCATTTCCATGTCAAAAAAGTCACAGTTTGTCGTAAAACTGTTGAAATATAAGACTATGAAAAATACGCAACTAGAAAGACTACAAATCCCAGAGTCGCGTAAGTGATGTCACAATTGTTTTCCTCCACTAAGATCAGCGCCATATAGATAGAATCTATCTATATGGCGCTGGCTAAGATAAGATAACTTTAACAAGATGCCTGTGTGCTTAGTACCAGGTTGTTCATACCAGCAATGGGTCTTGCTCGTTCTTTCGCTTCCCGTCTGATGAAAGGACTAGGAGTGTCTGGATCAAGCTAACTAGTAGCTAGCACGTTAGTTAGCATTACAGCCTTGTCATTTGTATTAGCCTTAACATGAAGTAACATTAAGTAACCCAAAATGTTAAACAGTAAGAGTAGTAGTCATATTTCGTGAACCCTTTGAAGAGTACTGTCACACCGGTGTGATCATTCTATAATACACAATTTAAGCCCGGGGGAGAAATGCTAACGCTAACGCTAGCGATCTTCTCTACTTCATGCTATCTGCACAAATGGTTGACATTAAACATTAAAACGACCAGGCAGTTCAGAGAGAATCAAAGGAAGGCAGGCAGGCAGTTTTGCATGACATTCTTCAGGACGTGTTTCATTGTGGTGATAGTGAGGGTAGTCAATCGTTTTGTTGACAAGACAGTAGTGACGGCCATCTTGGTGACGTGTGTTGTTGACCAGAGATGTAGTTCATTGAGCGTTTCACACAAACAAATGTGCTACTTCACAGTTTTACGACACATTTTTTTTTTTTTGACTTGCAAAATTATCTTTTAAATTGACAAACAACATATGTGTAATTCGTGGCACAATTCAAACGGGATCGAAAGATAATCTTTCTCTCTCCATTGACTTCAATACATAATTTTTCCGAAATAAGGTCCCATGGAGGTCCACCGGAAGGGGAGGGACTTCGCCACTCTCTACACGAGAGCAGACTACGCGGAAGTGTTTTCACTACTCGCGTATAAAAGCCCCGCCCCCACCTTCACAGCTGGTCGATTTCAACACAGGAAAACGGAGAACTGGAAGAATGAGTGGAAAAGCGTCACATAAATGTATAAGTGCTGAAGTAAAAAGATATGATTCTACACTGTATTGAAGTAAACATGTATTGTTTTAACTGTTTTATGTAATCACAACGGTTTGGGTAATTATATATAGAATAGGAATGTTATTCTTACTTTCCAAACTCACTGATCCAGAGATTCTGTGTATACACACACCTTGCCTGGGTTTCACCCCTAAAAGCAGATGTCGTCATTAAGTCGTTAAAAGACATCGTTAAATAGGTGGAGAAGAGTTTAAATGTCTGAAGGAGGATAGTTTAGGTGAAAATATCCCCTGGGAAAGGAATGTAGAGTAAGATAAGGTAAAGATAAACATTGACTTTTGACCTGGTGTGGCTTGGGATCTCACTCTCTGTTCGGAACTCTGATTGACCTCGGCCCGAAGCGAATCCAGCCAATCAGGACACTTGGAGGAGGTGAGCAGTTTAAACAGCTCCTCCCCAGGGGTTCTCTAATTCGCTTGGGAGAAAAGTGGGAAGGAAGAATCGACAAATCTCCGCCTCCAAAATAGATAGAAATACTGATGTTTGTAGGGTGACCAGATGTCCCGCTTTGCGCGGGACTGCACAGCATTTTCACGACTTTTGGTGCGTCCCGCAAATTGAGACGATGTCCCGCATATTTCATTTTGATTGGCCAAAACGCTTTTCTGCGGAGAAAGGCCGGCTCGGTTCGCTGACGGCCGGTGTTATGCCGTAGATTGAAGCCTTGCCGTAGATTGAAGCCCTGTCCGCGGGGACGCGCACAGGTGACGTCATCGCCTGTATTGAGTTTCGCCGAGTTTTCAAAGCTTTTTTCTCTCTTTTGAATGATATATTTCACATCAGATTAAACAGCAAACGGCTGAATAAATAATGTGCATACAATTGCAAGGTTGCTCGTTTTAAGGAAAGGCAATGAAAGGATAAGATGTCATTTGTCAGTATAGTCCTATTTCTTAAAACCTTCGCTGTTGTTTAAGTGTCTGATACTTGATAACCACGAATAGTAAGCAATGATATAACAGTAATGATATAACATATATGATAATGTAAGACACTGTGTTATTTTCAATCAAGCCTAAAAGATAATTTGTTCAAACTAGCTCCACTCGCTTTGAATGTAATTTTCCTCTGTGGTTTCCTACTCAACACATTTTTGTATTGTAATGCCACTCATATTTTATTTTTTATTTTATTTTAAGGTGACATTGAATGTTTTGAAAGGTGCCCTAAAATAAAGTTTATTATTGATTAGTGCCTATATCACACTATTAATGTTCCTTATTTTAGACTAGGTTAATCCTGGTGTCAATAGGGAAGATCTGCACTGTTCTCTACATAACATGTTCAGCAGAGCAGGTATTTCTCCTGCCAGATTTGGAAGCCCCCCTATCATTTTGTCCAGGATGGTCACAATTTCACCAAAATCACACTGGTGTTGCCTGTTCCCCTCTAGTTTGTGCTCACCAAAGCATTTTACTCTGGGCCCAGCAAGTGAAAAACTAAAGAGGGGCTTCCAAATCCGGCAGACCAGGTGTTGGAGCTGCCGGATTTGGAAGCCCCCCTATATCTTTGTCCAGGATAGTCACAATTTCACCAAAATCACACTGGTGTTGCCTGTTCCCCTCTAGTTTGTGCTCACCAAAGCATTTTACTCTGGGCCCAGCAAGTGAAAAACTAAAGAGGGGCTTCCAAATCCGGCAGCTACAACACCTGGTCTCAACACCTGGTCTTTCCGAGTAGGAAACCACAGAGGAACATTACATTCAAAGGAGCAATTAAAGCGAGTGAAGCCAGTTTGAACACATTATAATCTTTTAGGCTTGATTGAAAATAACAGTGTCTGACATATGTTATATAATTACTGTTATATCATTGCTTATATTCGTGGTTATCAGACACTTAAACAACAGAGAAGGTTTTAAAAAATAGGACTATACTGACAAATGACATATTATCCTGTCATTGTCTGTTCTGTAGGAAGGAGGAACATAACAGAGTGGACTCAAAAACGGAAGTTTTTTCCAATACGAAGATTGTGACAGATCTGAAAAGTGTCCTTAAAACGAGCCTCCACGCAATTGTATGCACATTATTTATTCAGCCGTTTGCTGTTTAATCTGATGGGAAATATATCATTCAAAAGAGAGAAAGTAAATAGTATCTTTCGTTTTTCCGCTTAGAAAACGAGGCGAACGCTCAATACAGGCGATGACGTCACTTTGCTCGTCCCCGCGAACAGGGCTTCAATCTACGGCAAGGCTTCAATCTACGGCATAACACCGGCACCGCCCATTATTATATGTTTTAAACGGCATTATGTAAGTTGCGCTGACAGGCGACAGAGGTCCAAAGTGTACCCAACCCCCCCCCCCCCCCCCCCCCCCCGTTGACAGTTCATGCGTCAACATTACATTTACATGTCCCACATTGTCCCACACAAACATACTCTCTGTCCCACTTGTGGCTTTCTGGCACCTGGTCACCCTAGTCTCATCCAACGAACGGCGCGTAGCAGAGGTGTTCTGCTCCAACAGTGCTCACAGCTCCGTGGGAATTATTATGTGCAATTCATTTCTTAAGGTTATACTAACAATTTAAGTCATGTTTAATGATCTTGAACGTCACTAAAACATAGCTATTAAGAAAGCTATTTCATAAATGGCTAGATCTTGATAAATAACAATTATTTGTTTTGTTTTGTGTTAAAATATTGAGTAGTTAAATTATTTAAAATGCACAGTCCTGAATGTGGGTTTGTGGTGAATGTGGGGATCTACAGGACACACTCAGAGTAAAGGCTTTCACATTATTATAATTTTATTGAAATGTACATTTTACACCAAAACGGAACACAAAAGCAGGACCAACCATCATACATTGAATTCCTTGACTAACAAGAGAAAGATTCATAATTTAAATACATATTTAACAACAAATGGGCCGGTTCTAAAGGGTTATCCAGTTAAGCCCGATGAGAGGGGATACAGCTGTGCACATGTCATCATTAACAGACGTCGTTTAAGAGTGACGTTTGAGTGAACGAGGACATCCCAATTAATACCTGAGGACTCCTCTGTCCTCGCGTCACCTCCTCGTGTCTCTCGCTCGCATCCTACGGAGGCGGAGCTAAGATGCAAGGAAGGGACGCGAGTGAGGGAAAGGAGGAGTCGAGGAGGGGTATTGAGATGAGGCTACAGACACACACCTTGAGGGAGGGAGGGACAGCTGATCGCCGTGCAGCAATCAGCTGTTCCCGAGCAGAGAGAGAGAGAGAGAGAGAGAGCTGCTAGACACAACTCTTATTAATCCCTGTACCGGACAATTGTTATTTGTTCCAAATCAGAACCGGATTTCGGTTCCCGACCCTCATCACATCCCCAGCCACAGCCGTGGTCTTAACCGGTCTTGACATAACATCTCGAGTCCTATAGGTACAGACACTATACGAAACCAAATGCAGTCGATTCTGAGACAATACGTTAAAAAGTGGTCTGGAGACCGGTCTCGAGTACAACACCAGCAAATATTCTCATACTAATGATTATTAATTAGTATTCCCCTCTCTTCTGATACCAATACTGTGCCGATGAGAAAGTGTACCTGTAACACTCTCCAAACTACTGTAGGAGCGGAATCATTTGAAAAATATAATATAGGATAATGCTATACAATGCTAACGGGGGCGAGACGTACGTTATTCACGTGCTTATCCACACGTACGTTATCAACACGCATATCTAAGATAGCGCTTTCTAACCTACGCCACCGCTACGTGAGCGCATACTTTGAGCGCATACTTTGAGCGCATACTTTGAGCGCATACTTTGAGCGCACCTATGGTACGTCGCCGTGACGTCTGACATCGTCGTGACGTCGCCTGTATTCTACGTCAACCCATTCAAAATTGATGGAGGCGTTGGCGCACGTTGACACGTCAGTTCTCCGCTCAGTTAGCTTAGTTATCTGTTCTTTGGCACAAATCACACCTCATAACGCAGCGCCGTTTCACTCCCACAGCTCACACACAGTCCTTGTAGAGGACCTTCACGGCCTCCTCTGCTGCCAGCTTGCGGGCTTCCTTTTTGTTCCGCCCCCTGGCTTCGGGGTAGGGCACGCCCCCCACTTCGACCCTGCACCTGAAACTGGGGTTGTAGAGTGGGCCGTCCTTCCTGATGGAAGTGAAGTTGATCCTGACTTTGGCTAGCTGACCGAAATTATTCAGCCACATTACCGGATGCTCCCCATCAGGCAGAGAGCTGGGCAGAGAGCTGGGCAGAGAGCTGGGCAGAGAGCTGGGCAGAGAGCTGGGCAGAGAGCTGGGCAGAGAGCTGGAGCTATCATGGCATACCTGCCGGCCATCTCTGTTTCCAGGTTCTCCACCTGTTTGGTCAGCGGCATTAAGGTGATGGTCCGCCTGATTTTGGCAGGTGGCTGGTCCTCTGCCTCCATCTGCTGTTTCAGGTCGTTGATCTTCTGGGCCAACACCTTTCTGTCATCCAGCAGGTGGTTGAGGTGGCGCCGGGCCTCCTCTGTGCTCACCATCACCTTCACTTCTTTGAGAAGCCGATTCTGAGCATGAGCCTGAGCGTCCGAGTCCGAGGCTTCTGCTTGGGTTGGGGTTGGGGTATGTGTATCCTCCATGTTCAGTGCTCATGCTGTGTGTTATGTAAAGCCTGCATACTTATATGTGTTTTATTTCTGTATTGTTACAGTTTTACAAAGTAAAAGAAGAACAGTAAAGTCAAGAAAGAAAACCTTGCATCTTTATTGGAGGACTTTTAAATGTTAGCTAACTGTCTAGCTAGCGCATAGGGATACACGCTGTAAGGGCAGAACAGGGACCATACTGACCTGTAATTATAGAAGGAACATTATTTACCATGACACGAGATACAGAGTGAGCCGAATAGGACACTTAAAATGATGTACCGTGAATACACGAAGACAGAGTGAGCCGATTAGGACACTCCCACATCTCTATTAAGAGCCCGCTGCCTCCCTCTCCCGCTCAGTCCTCTCTGACGCTGCACTGAGCACAGACATAGTTGGGAAGAAAAAGAACAGGCAACATGATTACAAATACACAATGCTAGAACTGATCATTCTATGCAGGACCCACCTTAAGTGAGAATGTCTAGTGAAGGGTCGAAACATTCAATGATCTAAGGAACCACTACTGATGATGTGTATAATATAAGGCAGGTTGTATGTACCACTACACTAAAAACAACTTTGACGGCACAGGAAGCCCCAACTCTAACACCGATGTCGGTCCCCGGATGGCCAGAGCTCTATGTGTAACCAGATTCTGTCTGGTTACCGGATTATTTCACCCAACCTACCCGGCCAGTGCCTCCGTGGACTGCTTGGCGCCTTATACCCTCGTAGATGGCCTCCTCTAGTCACTATCTGACGCTCATCCTACTGTAAACCTAACCTGGTCCCTTTAAAATCTGACACTCACTTGCCTCTAATTACAGAAGTAAAATGATTTATCGTGAACACACGAGGTACTAAAAATATGGGATTCCAAAGCAACGCTCACTGGGACAATACTTACCTGTAATGACAGAGGATTTGCCGTGAAAAACACGAGGTACTAAGATATTGGATTCCACAGCAACGCTCACTGGGACTGTGCTGCCTATTTCTATGTTTATAGAGTTGGGACATGTTTTTTGGCTGATTGATAGGCCCCCGATCTCCGTAGGCCCCTCGTTGAGTTTGTGCGGATGGCTTCTGGCTCCCTGGTACCCCGAGTCCCCCGCTGAGAGAGCATTACTGGTGCTCGGGGTGGAGGTGGCACTGAAGGGGGATCGCGGGGTGACGGAGCAACGCAGCTATGAGGTGTGATTTGTGCCAAAGAACGAACTCACTGAGCAGACAATCGTGTCGATCGTCGCCTACCATGCCGTGAACTATGACGCGAGAGAAGTAACGTGACACTCTCGTCGCCACCCCTCTCGTCTGAGAAGCTACGTGACGTCTGCGTCTGAAGTTACTTTACTTTGGTAGTTATCACCAAATAACCCAGTAATGTTACAGCTACGTTGCTGTTCAAGCTCTCTATTTCAATATAGTTTTGGTATTAAAATAATGTTACACCTCTTGTATGCCCTGAATGCAAAAAGAACCACAGACAACAATATATATTTGTAATTATCAAAATGATAACAAAGGCTGAAAAAACAGGAGAAGCCTGTCTTCCCTTGGTCTCCTGGAGAAAACGCCACTGTATATCACCACGTTTTCATATAGTTTTGTGTGTGAAATAGATCGCTGCAGTGAACACGACTTTATGTATTTGTTTATGGTTTATTTGATTTGGAGGGATGCAGTATACATATAAGAAGAAGCAACCCCTATATATTGTTTATTTTATTTCATTTCATTTTGACACCATGGCAAATATAGAGTTAATGTGCAGAGATTATAATGTCCCGTTTACTCAAATATGTATTGTTTTATGATGTTTAGTTGACAAAATAGTCACTGTGCTACATTTTGCTGCACTCAAGCATACTTCTGAAGACAAGAGTTGTGTCCCCCTTTGGCCACAAGGGGGAGTATATATATATTGTATATATATATATTTTGTATAGATGTTGCAACTATACAGAGCTTTGGCAATACTATATGTAACTGAGGTCATGCTAATAAAGCTATTGAATTGAATTGAGTATACCTTTAAGTGAACTGTCAGGAGGAAACAAAGGTTCGCCAACACATTGCACTTTAATGCTGAGAAAGGCTGTACAAAGACGTGAAACGATGTGCTGCAATGTCTGTGTATTTTTGAAGAATGCCAAGTAAAGGAAGAAAGTAATAACTCGCACTGAGTCTTAATACATTACTTTATTTCTATTATATAGAAACACTATCCAATGATTTATTATGTTTGTGTTACACACACACCATTACTGAATTCATTCTAAAACCAAGAATAACCTATACAACAATAGGGAGCCCTGGCTCAAGGACGGACAAAACAAGGACACCGCACATGATTATTTTCCAATTACAGTATATTTATTTAAAGAGAGTAACTCAATTGTGATATCAGTTTAATCAGTTATGTGTGTAGTGTATGGGTGTGTGATGTGTCAGCAGGGCCGGACTGGGACCATAGGTCAGGCCGGGAATTATACACCCAGCCAGGCCACTACCAGTTTTTTTTGGGGGCGTTTTGCTGGATGTATCGTCAATATTTACAACGCTGCTGCCCTTAGTGATAGCCCTGTGTGCATATGTATTTGGGAACCTTTCCATGTGAACATGTTTTATTTGGGGGTGGACCTCAAATGGATTAAACTCTGATCAATAACTATAGTAACTTATTGAGAGAACATGAACATAGCTTGCTTATACTGTTGTCATTACATTTCCTTTGTTTTGTTCATAGACATAGCCTATTGAAACAGTTTCCTCTGGACCTGCCAGTTCTGTCCACTGAGCTCTGCCTGCATCTCTCCCTCAGGGTCATCACCATCAGCATCATCTGATAGTGGAACTGAATAAGGAGAACATGTAATCATTACATTAACAACTATTTATGAAATAACATTATTCAAGAACATACATTATGCAACACTTATTTTATCACTTAGTTGACCCTGTATTTGCATGGCCTAATACCATAATGATTGTCTCCCCTTTAGACAACATAACCATCTCAAGTGATTCACTCACAGAGTGAGGGGTTTGTAGCCCCACAGTTAGCTGCAGTCTAACGGTTATATTACATATATTTGCCTTGAGTAACATTAAGGACATGTTTGGGTTTTTTGTAGCCTTACAGTCTCCAGTCACACAGGGCCTGCCACTAACTTAGCATTGGACTGAGAAACTGTTTTGTTGACAGTCGATGTGCACATCAGGCTACAATATAGAAAGAAATGTGGCTCATAATGTTCGCTCACTTACTTTCTGCTTCGTCATTCTATACCATACGGGGGTTCTGAATAAATCAGTGATTTTAGCACATTTCGCTGCCTTTTTTTGTTGCAGGATGGGGGTCCATCCTTCCACAATAATTAACCTTGCCGTCAGTTTCAGTCGGTCCAGTCCTCACGTCCCTTTGCTAACTACTCATTTGACCCAGGGCACGGGTCTGTGTCTCGGTTTGGCGTCGAGTCAGGCTATAATTCATGTGTCATCGTTGACAACAACACATTAGCATTAACCAAGTTAGCTCAACTGCCGGTTTAACGGCAGATAACGGTTAAAAGTTATCGTTTGTAAACGTTTTTTTCTTGTCAGAGTTGGTATGCCAAAGGAAATGGAAGAGTTTGAGGGACACCTATGTCAAGGAAAAGAAGAGGGAGAAGGATAGGAGGAGTGGGTCAGCAGCAGGGACCAATACAAAATGGAAATACTCTGCGGTCCTGTCCTTCCTCGACCCATTTGTTACCCCGAGAAAAACTACCAGCAATATGGTGTCGGGGGTCGAGGAAGACAGGACCTCAGAGTACGGAGGTGAAGCGCAGGGAGCAGACGGGAGAGGTTGGTTGACAAGAGGAGACACTCATTCTCACTGCATAGGAAAGTCATACAGAATATCTACATAGCTAGTCATACAGAGAAAAATGTATATAATGTCTATCTTTACATTTAGTAGTCACTACTGTGATGGGCTGTGTAAACATCTAAGTTTAAGAGAATATCAAGGCTATAACTGCTTAATTTATCAATAAGTAATTATAATAATACAAGTGCAATTGTAAAAAGTTGTATTCACACAAAATCATTACCTGTTCCATTTTATTATCTCATTGTTATATTTGCCTCAATGGAATACAAAATACATCTTTCTTATATTTTCAATATTTACAGATGAACAACATCAGTTTTCAGAGGGCAGTGAGGCAGAGGAGGCAGAGGATCACCACAATGCCCCTGCCGATGCCCCGGTGCTGTCCCTGCTGATGCCCCTGCAGGACCTAGTGGTGAAGGGTATGTAAATGACAGTTTTGATTGCATTTTATTGTATTGATGCATTGCTGTACCTTCACAAAAAATATGCTATTGGTTTTTGTCATGCAGGAAGAAAAAGGCCCAGAAACAGCGAGAGAGAGAAGGAAAGGGAGGTGCATGAACGCCTCCTTGAGGCCTTGGCAGTGTGGGGATCCGGTGCTCTGCCTGCTGCCCCACTATCAGAGGATGAACTATTCTTACAAAGCCTGCTTCCTTCCCTTCAAAAACTGCCAACGCAGCAAAAGAACTTCGTGAAGTTTGAAATACATAAATTAATTTATGAAGCAAGCACAGTTGTGCTAAATTTGGAATTTGAATAGATTACCTGCCATGGGTTGACAATCTTTGAAGGGAACAAACCAGGCTTTTTAAAAAATGTAATCACTAATGTATGCACTAAGAGAGCTTCAGGGGAGGCGCAGCGTGAGAAAAAAAGAACGAGAAAAAGACAAGTAAAGTGTCACTTGCACACTTTTGGCTGTGGAGACCGAGTTCCCCCAACTCGCCAAAAAGGCTGTAAAAGTGCTCATTCCCTTCACCTCCACTACCTGTGTGAGTGCAGGTTTTTTTTTTTTAAATACCACCCGCGAATCACTTTTTTTGCGGGTCACCCGTCGGGTACCCGACCCGATGCAGGACTCTGATCCCCGCATCATCCACATCATCCGCATCAAAGACGCAGACTCATTGTTCCCACTAAAGTAGGGCTGAGTGTAATAAGGAGGCAAAGTTGACGTTCAGTGTGTTGCCGGGAGCATATAAGGATTTATCCACGATGTTGAACATTTTAATTTAAAAAAAAAAAAAAAACGTTTAAAACATAAAGATAAAAAGGTTTAAAAAAGTTATTGTTTAATGTTTTAAGGAGGTGACGGTACTCAGCCAATCAAATCGGTGCAGTTAACACACACACAGAGACGAGACAAGAAGAGAGAAACAGTCGGAGTCATTTCAAATGGCGTGCTCAAAAAAGAGAAAGGTAGAAAAACAGCACAGCGAAAACAGAGCATTTAATGACATGTTCTCTTAGAAATGCAATTCAATACCCCTGCATTATAGCAACAACAACAACAATAATAATAATAGCAATAATAATTGGGAGGGGGGGCGCGGCTGTTCTTATGTTCTCTGAGGGGAGTCTCACCTTCCCACACTTTGAAAACCCCTGGTGTAAAGTTACTAACTTTTACTTGTAACAGAGTATTCCTAGTAACATATAATCCTTTCTAGAAATATAAGTGTTACAGCCCGGCTCTTGGGCTATAACAAAAACCTGAGAGTCGAGACGAGGTGCGACAATATAACAATAATTTATTTATATTTAAAGTGGACCTATCATGCTATATTTAAATGATATATTGTAGGGCCATACCTATATAAGGTATATTTATACGTTTCTGTTTTCAAAATACCAAACAGATCATGATTTTAAGCCATGCCTCATTTCGCTCTATTTGTTGTTCTCCAGCCCTGTTTTTGCAGGGGGCTGATCTCTGTGAGCTGCAGCTGACCACGCCCCCCTGCAGGAGAGGGGAGCTTGCTCTGATCAGCTGCTGGGCTGTCAGAAGAGGGGGAGAAAAATAGATCTCCGTCTTCCGTGTTTTATTATAGCCTATTATTATATAGAGTTGTTATTCATTTGTTTTAAAGCTCAATAAATAACAAAGAAGACCTTTGACCGGCACTTTTCTAATTTTGTCCGGAAGATTTAAACTTTAACGGACATCTTGACCGGCGAAAGAAACTGAAACTGAAACTCTGCCGCACGGTCCCCTCGTTCCTTGGAAGAGGCGGAGAGGTGGGTGTTTGTCATCTGCTGGTGGACTAACCGGAGAGAATTACAGTGCTTGCATTGAATTAAAGCAGCGGGAGCAAACGCTTGCCTCGGGGAGGGAGAAAAAAAGCCACAGCGGAGAATAAACAGAAGGGTAACCATGGTAACTATGCGCGGGAGGTCTTCTTCGCTGCTTTTGTGGCAGACTACAGCGCCACTTACAGGCCTGGCATATGTACTACAGCGTCTCCAGCGCTTTCGAGCGGCAATGGCCGGCCGTGGCTCAACCCCACATTCCCCTGATAGGTGGAGAGTTGGCTCAATAGCCGTAGCGCCACTTCTGTGACGTCAGTGAAGTGTTCAAATCTGGATCAGTTTTTATCAGATCCGTTGCAGCCCCTTTTTTAGAGATTTGGGTATGGAGGAAAATAGAGAGGGTTGTGTTTTCTGACACTTGGTGAGTTCCCTGGAACACCGGGGACACATATTCATGTATAAAAGACGTACAAAAGTGCATTTTGCATGATAGGTCCCCTTTAAACAAATAAACGAAGCCAGCAATAGGTCCCCCGAGGCTGGCACGGAGAGTGCCTAGAGGAATGAGAGCGAGGGACGAATACGGTTGGGCTCTAGTAGGCTCCCCGACCCAGGTGCAGCTCA
>NW_022987710.1:2727591-2753214 GCF_902827165.1 Trematomus bernacchii
GAGGTAAGTAGTGTTACCAATCCCGCTTCAATCACATTAGTATGCATAAAAAAGTGACAGGTCACACCTTCTAAGTCCCGCCCCCTAATTATGCTAATGAGCCCCTTTGATATGCTAATGAGCCCCTTTGTTCGAGGTGTTATCGCGTATAGGTGTTACATCCCCCCGTACAGGACATCTCTTGCTACACATTATGTGTAGACATTATAATTGACTATTCTTGTCTGTCACATACTCTTTTGTCTGTCACACACTATTCTTGTATGTCACATAAGTGGCGCAACTGATGCGGTATTGCGCTAAAGGGGGCCAGTCAAGAAACGGGTGCAGTATCTGTGCCGGGTTCAGACCCTCCGTCTGAGGCTCTTCATGAAAAATGGAGTCTGGGTGTGTGAGACTGTCTCCCCTCATACCCCCTCCCACCCCCTCCCCTCCCCCCTGCCTATCACCTCCTGATCTTGCGATCAGCTGTTAATTCTCATTCACTAAGTCACCTAAAACTTTTATTGGAATTGGGTTTTCTTTAGAGCTGTTTTCAGTGAGACAATGCAGTTTCTGATCATTTTAAGTTTCAAGTTTCAAGGCTTTATGGCATATGCCCATTAGCTACAGTGTAGATATGTCAAGGAAAAACATAGGTCACAGGCTCCTCCAACAGTGCACATAAAACAGATAAAATACTGCAATTTGTGCGTAATTCTCTCACAAAGGAACTGTAAGATACACGTTTGTATGGAAAACTATATAACTTGGTAAAATATTCATTCATTTGTAATGAATTGAGTTTTCTTCAAGAATCAAACTCTAAATGGAGAGTTTGTGATTTTAACACTGTTTCGATGAAACAATGCAGTTTTGATAACTTGACTTGACTAACATTACTTTTTTAAATATATGTTTTTTAGATGCTTTACTTTTTGATTTCTTTCATATTATTTTAACACAACATTACTTTTTTCATATTTTTCAACATACATATATATAACATATATATATATTTTTTTCTCTCCATTATATTTTTGAATATACAGTGATTTTTATCAAAATACAACATGCAACTATTACATTATACAATATTACGACTTTTTGCGATATTTTCAACACAATATACCTTTTTTTTTGTAGGGCTTCAGGATATTTGGCATGTCATGCCTAAAACCGGTGTCATCTTTCCTGAAACTGACGTGCTGTCCGTTTTACAAACAAGTTATCTTTCTGCTTCTTCCCCCTATGAATTTTCCTCCCCCGTCCCTCTTACTACAGCCATCACAACAGCAACCAAGTCAGATCTGTGAAATTAAACACCTCTTCCCAAAGCGTGACTTCCCTATTGAGGGAGTGGGGCAGTGGGGCCTAACCCGCTTTGGCCAAATATACTAACATGCAGAACATATGGTATGTTTGAAAAAAGACTAACCATCTATCCAGTTCAAGCTGTCTTTAAGATGTGACATTGCGCTCTGACTTTTCCCCGTAAAATCGTGACAAACTATTACTTATTAAATTTGACCTCATGCTGCTTGGTTGAAAATGATAGATGAGCATTTACCAACAGATCAACGCGCAATCAACCCATACAGGAGATCTCTTTCTACACATTATGTGTTATCACTATAATATCATGTCATTATTTAATGTTGTTTTGTTTGTGTGTGTGTGTACAACGAAGTCTCTTTGAGAGGAAAATTATAATTTAAAGATCTTAATACCCCCTTATTGTTTAATTACTTCACACAACTATTAAAGAATCCCTATATGAAGTTACATGAGGCTACATTTACTGGTGTGCTTCCCTAGATGATGTAAATAGTCTAAGTGTCATGTTAGGGGGGCATTACGGACCTCAGGAGTCCGCCCTTGGAGGCTTGGAGAGCGGATAAAGAGAGGTGTATTTACTGGGGTTGAGCCCTGGATGATATAAATAGTCCACGTGCCATGGAACTCAGGAGTCCGCCCTTTGAGGCGTTGTTAACATTAATGCTTTTTGCTTTTGTTTTTGTTACTAAGATACTTTTTTAGCCTTATGATAGGATGAACTTAAGCTGTAGTCAATAAAGACATGTTTAATAGAGTGTTGCTGTTAGAGAACATACCTGCGCAGCACTCCACCACGTCTTGGCTTTGGCTTCATGGCCTTCACTGTCCTCTCCCTTTGAGTTTTTTCAAAGGCTGGGATACATTTTTCCAAATGATCACTTGTTACATGGTGACAAACATATGGTTATATAACCTTAAGGAACTAACAAAAAATAATTAAGTATTTGCAATGCATAAACATAGAAGTTATCACTGTCAATATTATTCACCTGGGCATTAGTGGGCTTGAGGGTCTCAGGGAGCGTGGACAAAGTGACTTGTCTCTGTATTTGAGGATTCTCAGTGCAGGCACTAACAGGAAGCTGCTGTGCATTAGTGGAGAGTCCTCTGAAGGCAGCTGTTATTTCATTCACACACTCATCTGCTACCTGCTGACTCCTCATAGTAAGTCTAGCCAAGTTAGCTGTTAAGTTGTCCATACCATCGCTTGATAACTGGTAACTTTTGATTGACAGTCCAGCCATGGCAGCTGCCAACTCGTCCATATAATTCTTAAGAACGTGGTGACAATACTACAAAAAAAGTGTATATATTAGGTCAGTTAACCTTGAAGAGCTAAACAGTTCAAGTGGTAAGTAACTAAGTATTTGCAATGAATAAACATAGAAATGATCACTGTCATATTATATAATCACTTAATATGGAGATAAGTAAAACTGACACAGACAGTTTAAACTGCTTGTTAAAACGCTATTGCTTATTGTGTTTTCTCAGCACACTAACATAAATAAGGATGTATAATATAAAAAACTAGAAAACGATATAGTATTTTCAAGTCTTACTTTAGTATGGTAAAATTAAGAATAAGTCACATTAAAGTGTGTCATGATTTTCCGTAAAAAAGTCAAGTATAGTTTGTCAAAAGAATATGAAAAAATCATTTTGTAGAGTAGTATGTTGAAAATCTCAGTGTTTAACTGAACACACCTACATGTGATAACGCCTCGAACAAAGGGGTAATTAGCATACAAAGGGGGGTCACTAGCATCAGTGGGGGAAAGGTGCTACGGGAATGAACTTTGAGGAGGGGGAACTTGTAAGAATTTCCAGCTTTTGAAGATAATTATATGGTACCCGTCCTTACAGCTAAACAAATCCTATGCCAGGTATTCTACAGACCACAAGAAGCACAAGAAGCCCCAGAAAGTATTACATTCAGAGCTAATAATGGTGAAACCGAAGAAGAAGCAAAGCAGATTATAATCGTTGCGGGTGAAAGGATAGAGAATTTGCAAGTGATGTTAATGCACTTATCTGATATAAAAAAATGCATTCATTTACTTCCAAGAGACCCCTAAACATCTACTTGGGCAATGTGAATTGAACGATAAACCGATCACTGTAAATGAAACGCGGAGAGAAGCAGCAGTGCAAATCGTTAAGTCTATTACCTTGAATGCACTACGACATTAACTTGGTCAAATGTAATATGTCTTTCTGAAAATGTGGCGAATGGTGTGTTTTTCAATTAAGCAACCATAACAAATTAAAATGTGTTTTATTCTTGCTTTCATATATAGTAATAGTATTAACTCCTTTGACTAGACTGTACTAAAATAAGACGTTTCACTGTTAAATAAAAAAATGGAAGTAGAAAATCGAGATAATGATGAGGTTCGTTATGTATCCAGTAACTATGAACAGCAGTTGAAAATGTTATTTAACCCTTTAACTCTAATAGACAAATCTAAAATAGCCTCTAGCTTATCTATAAGTTTGTGATTTTAACACTTATTCACTGACACAAGGCAGATTTTGGCTTTTTTCTCATGCCAAGATACTTTTAGACACACTTTGAGGTATGCAAAACCTTAAAAACTAGAAAATGAAGTACATTGTCTGATTAGATTTTTTCTTAAAGACTGTTTCTCTAAAAGGCAAGTTTTGTGATTTTTAACACTTATTTACTTTTTTCTCTCTTTTCTTGTGTTACCAAGATACTTTTAGATACACTTTTGATGTATGCAACACTTAACAAAAGGGTATAATATGAAGTACTTTGTAAGGAATGGGGGTTTCTTTAATACCCCGTTTTTTTATTTTTAAAAACACTTGTACAGTTAAATAATGTAGGTTTTCTCTGATATTTTAGTTATTTTCAGCTACCAAGATACTTTTTTGATACACTTTAATGTAGGAACATTTGGCAACTGGTAGAATGTCAATTATTTTGTAATAAAATGTATTTTCTTAAAGACTGTGACTCTAAAAGGGGAAGTTTTTTTTTTTTTTTTCTCCCGTTGTCTTTCACTTACTTTTTTGGATACAGTTTTATGTATGACAACTTTACAACTGGTAGAAAGTTAAGTACTTTTTCTGAACAGATTTTCTTTAAGACTGTGACTCTTAAAGGTAAGACAATCCAGTTTTATGGAAGTAACTTAAATTATTTGTTTTTTTGTTTTTTCTCCTACAAAGATACTTATAGTTACACTTTAATGGATGCAAAACTTTATAACTTGGTAAAATATTCATTATTTTGTAATGAATTGAGTTTTCTTTTTTGTTTTTGTTTTTCAACATACTATTGTACACAATGACTTTTCCATATATATATATATTTTATTTTCAGACAAACTATACTTTTGACTTTTTCCGTAAAATCGTGACAAACTATTACTTATTCTTACATTTGACCTCTTGCTGCTTGGTTGGAAATGATAGATGAAAAAGCTACAAAGCTTAAAGAACTTTTCTAAAAACTCTCAATTCTACAGATGACTCCCCCCACTCAACGCAATAAGTCCACCCCCCACTCAGCAAATCATCTAAAACGAAGGACCCCACTAAGACGCCCGTTGAAAACTAGCCAGGGATCTGAGAAAAACCAAGTCTCCCCCCGCGAGATGCAGCCAGGAACAAACTCCTGGACTACTATCGTCCCCAGCATTGTGGACACCCAAATCTTGCAATACTACAGCTGCTGATGTTACTCCTGGGGCCAAGACGTCTCTGTTTTTGAACATAGTGAAATCGGAGTTGGTTGATATTCTGGAGAGGGTGTTGCATCGGTACAGAGAAGAAATCTGCAATGGATCCCGAGTCAGTCACCCCAGCCAGAGGCAACACGATTGTGTGAATGACATTCCAGAATATTTCTTCAGAAACAATTACAACGCGTTAATGAAAAAGACTTTGGCTCGCCGACTTCATTACTGCGATTGACCAGAGTCTTAATGATATAAACATTTACATAGCTGAATGAAGGATCCAAGGCGCTTCGGAGGCTTTTCTGCACAATCTCAAAAACTGCAGACGCCTCAAGGAGAGACTTGAAAAGATCCACGCCGAGCTGGATGGAGAGGAAGAAGACTAATAACCAGCGGTTGATTTGAAGCCGGGGATTTTTTCGATACTTTGACTTTTCTTTAAAGTAAAATAAAAATGGGTAACTACTATGGAAAACAATCTGTATTTATCTATCAGAATGCAGTCAATACCTGTTTAATAAGTGTGTTGTTGATGACGATTGAAAACAGAGTGAGTAGTGATCCCCGTGTAAACAGAACGGCTGAAGTTTGTAAACTAGAAGACATTTTGGATATCGTTCATTCTGGCAGTACTATTCCGGGTCATTGGGAAACGATTGTAAACGAAACATTTAAAGTGGTACTGGAATCTTCATCTTCCGAAACATTCTGTAACATTACCGAAGAAATGAAACAAACACCAAAAGTGTATCATGTGCTCGCATTGTATGCTCTGTTTGTAGATGTAATGCATCTTTGTGTCAAAAACAGCATACACATGAATACTTTGGCCGAAGTGCAAAAACTCCATTATAATATTTCCCTTCATCTGGGGGATTCTATGCTGGAAAAGATCCTGGGGATGTTGCAATCAGTATAAATGTATTATTGATTCCTATGGGGTGAAAACAATAAATTGTAAATATGAAATTCTGCAAATAAAAAAAGTGTTTTTTACATTAAAAAAAACTTGTCTTCAAATCATAGTATAGTATTTCCTACATATCATTTTAAAAAAGAGTCAGTGTAGAATGTCCAAACATTTAATTTAAAAGTACTAGTATAGTATGTTAAAAGTATCTTGAAAAAAGTCCAAGTATAGTATGTAGTTAAGAAATATATTATATAGTTTTGTCTGCAATGTCAGTATAGGATCTCTAATAAAAAATAAAAAAATGAGAGAAAGTCATAGTATAGTTTGACAAAAAGATCCTGAAAAAGTCATGACACTGTGTGTTGAAATGGTTTTGAATAAACACATCAGTATTTTAAAAAGTAAAATTGTATCAAGTGCATCAGACAACTCAAATTACTCCATTTGAACCATATTATAAATAAGTAAGAATGGTCATAGTATATAGCAGGGGTGTTTAATAGTTTTCTGTGTGTCGGTGTTTCAGTGTTTCAGTGTTTCAGTGTTTCTGTGTTTCAGTGTTTCAGTGTTTTGTGTTTTTGTGTGTCAGTATTTCAGTGTTTCAGTGTTTTTGTGTGTCAGTGTTTCAGTGTTTCAGTGTTTCTGTGTTTCAGTGTTTCAGTGTTTTCAGTATTTCAGTGTTTTCAGTATTTCAGTGTTTTGTGTTTCAGTGTTTCAGTGTTTTGTGTTTCTGTGTTTTGTGTTTCAGTGTTTTTTGTGTTTCAGTGTTTCAGTGTTTTTGTGTTCTGTGTTTCTGTGTTTTTGTGTGTCAGTGTTTTCAGTGTGTCAGTGTTTCAGTGTTGCAGTGTTTCAGTGTTTCGTGTTTCAGTGTTTCAGTGTTTTTGTGTTTCAGTGTTTCAGTGTTTTGTGTGTCAGAGTGTCAGTGTTTACAGCCTTTCTTTGCTCTGATCAATCCCCAGGGATCCTCCCCTGGAAGGAATATAGCAGGATGAGAGAAAAACATTTAAAAAAACGTATCTTAGAAGTGGCTATAACATTTGATGCAATTCTAAAAGATAGTCAGATTCCTAAAAAGTTACAAACGGATGCTGGAAAAGAATTATTTGTTTCTTCAGCAAGGCTTCAAAAATCTTGTTAAATAATTCTTTTCCAGCATCCGTTTGTAACTTTTTAGGAATCTGACTATCTTTTAGAATTGCATCAAATGTTATAGCCACTTCTAAGATACGTTTTTTTTTTAAATGTTTTTCTCTCATCCTGCTATATTCCTTCCAGGGGAGGATCCCTGGGGATTGATCAGAGCAAAGAAAGGCTGTAAACACTGACACTCTGACACACAAAACACTGAAACACTGAAACACAAAAACACTGAAACACTGAAACACTGAAACACTGCAACACTGACACACTGAAAACACTGACACACAAAAACACAGAAACACAGAAACACAAAAACACTGAAACACTGAAACACAAAAAACACTGAAACACAAAACACAGAAACACAAAACACTGAAACACTGAAACACAAAACACTGAAATACTGAAAACACTGAAATACTGAAAACACTGAAACACTGAAACACAGAAACACTGAAACACTGAAACACTGACACACTGACACACTAAAACACTGAAACACTGAAACACTGAAATACTGACACACAAAAACACAAAACACTGAAACACTGAAACACAGAAACACTGAAACACTGAAACACCGACACACAGAAAACTATTAAACACCCCTGCTATATACTATGACCATTCTTTACTTATTATAATATGGTTCAAATGGAGTAATTTGAGTTGTCTGATGCACTTGATACAATTTACTTTTTAAAATACTGATGTGTTTATTCAAAACCATTTCAACACACAGTGTCATGACTTTTTCAGGATCTTTTGTCAAACTATACTATGACTTTCTCTCATTTTTTATTTTTTATTAGAGATCCTATACTGACATTGCAGACAAAACTATATAATATATTTCTTAACTACATACTATACTTGGACTTTTTTCAAGATACTTTTAACATACTATACTAGTACTTTTAAATTAAATGTTTGGACATTCTACACTGTGACTCTTTTTTAAAATGATATGTAGGAAATACTATACTATGATTTGAAGACAAGTTTTTTTTAATGTAAAAAACACTTTTTTTATTTGCAGAATTTCACATTTACAATTTATTGTTTTCACCCCATAGGAATCAATAATACATTTATACTGATTGCAACATCCCCAGGATCTTTTCCAGCATAGAATCCCCCAGATGAAGGGAAATATTATAATGGAGTTTTTGCACTTCGGCCAAAGTATTCATGTGTATGCTGTTTTTGACACAAAGATGCATTACATCTACAAACAGAGCATACAATGCGAGCACATGATACACTTTTGGTGTTTGTTTCATTTCTTCGGTAATGTTACAGAATGTTTCGGAAAATGAAGATTCCAGTACCACTTTAAATGTTTCGTTTACAATCGTTTCCCAATGACCCGGAATAGTACTGCCAGAATGAACGATATCCAAAATGTCTTCTAGTTTACAAACTTCAGCCGTTCTGTTTACACGGGGATCACTACTCATTCTGTTTTCAATCGTCATCAACAACACACTTATTAAACAGGTATTGACTGCATTCTGATAGATAAATACAGATTGTTTTCCATAGTAGTTACCCATTTTTATTTTACTTTAAAGAAAAGTCAAAGTATCGAAAAAATCCCCGGCTTCAAATCAACCGCTGGTTATTAGTCTTCTTCCTCTCCATCCAGCTCGGCGTGGATCTTTTCAAGTCTCTCCTTGAGGCGTCTGCAGTTTTTGAGATTGTGCAGAAAAGCCTCCGAAGCGCCTTGGATCCTTCATTCAGCTATGTAAATGTTTATATCATTAAGACTCTGGTCAATCGCAGTAATGAAGTCGGCGAGCCAAAGTCTTTTTCATTAACGCGTTGTAATTGTTTCTGAAGAAATATTCTGGAATGTCATTCACACAATCGTGTTGCCTCTGGCTGGGGGTGACTGACTCGGGATCCATTGCAGATTTCTTCTCTGTACCGATGCAACACCCTCTCCAGAATATCAACCAACTCCGATTTCACTATGTTCAAAAACAGAGACGTCTTGGCCCCAGGAGTAACATCAGCAGCTGTAGTATTGCAAGATTTGGGTGTCCACAATGCTGGGGACGATAGTAGTCCAGGAGTTTGTTCCTGGCTGCATCTCGCGGGGGGGAGACTTGGTTTTTCTCAGATCCCTGGCTAGTTTTCAACGGGCGTCTTAGTGGGGTCCTTCGTTTTGGATGATTTGCTGAGTGGGGGGTGGACTTATTGCGTTGAGTGGGGGGAGTCATCTGTAGAATTGAGAGTTTTTAGAAAAGTTCTTTAAGCTTTGTAGCTTTTTCATCTATCATTTCCAACCAAGCAGCAAGAGGTCAAATGTAAGAATAAGTAATAGTTTGTCACGATTTTACGGAAAAAGTCAAAAGTATAGTTTGTCTGAAAATAAAATATATATATATATGGAAAAGTCATTGTGTACAATAGTATGTTGAAAAACAAAAACAAAAAAGAAAACTCAATTCATTACAAAATAATGAATATTTTACCAAGTTATAAAGTTTTGCATCCATTAAAGTGTAACTATAAGTATCTTTGTAGGAGAAAAAACAAAAAAACAAATAATTTAAGTTACTTCCATAAAACTGGATTGTCTTACCTTTAAGAGTCACAGTCTTAAAGAAAATCTGTTCAGAAAAAGTACTTAACTTTCTACCAGTTGTAAAGTTGTCATACATAAAACTGTATCCAAAAAAGTAAGTGAAAGACAACGGGAGAAAAAAAAAAAAAAACTTCCCCTTTTAGAGTCACAGTCTTTAAGAAAATACATTTTATTACAAAATAATTGACATTCTACCAGTTGCCAAATGTTCCTACATTAAAGTGTATCAAAAAAGTATCTTGGTAGCTGAAAATAACTAAAATATCAGAGAAAACCTACATTATTTAACTGTACAAGTGTTTTTTAAAAATAAAAAAACGGGGTATTAAAGAAACCCCCATTCCTTACAAAGTACTTCATATTATACCCTTTTGTTAAGTGTTGCATACATCAAAAGTGTATCTAAAAGTATCTTGGTAACACAAGAAAAGAGAGAAAAAAGTAAATAAGTGTTAAAAATCACAAAACTTGCCTTTTAGAGAAAGTCTTTAAGAAAAAATCTAATCAGACAATGTACTTCATTTTCTAGTTTTAAGGTTTTGCATACCTCAAAGTGTGTCTAAAAGTATCTTGGCATGAGAAAAAAGCCAAAATCTGCCTTGTGTCAGTGAATAAGTGTTAAAATCACAAACTTATAGATAAGCTAGAGGCTATTTTAGATTTGTCTATTAGAGTTAAAGGGTTAAATAACATTTTCAACTGCTGTTCATAGTTACTGGATACATAACGAACCTCATCATTATCTCGATTTTCTACTTCCATTTTTTTATTAACAGTGAAACGTCTTATTTTAGTACAGTCTAGTCAAAGGAGTTAATACTATTACTATATATGAAAGCAAGAATAAAACACATTTTAATTTGTTATGGTTGCTTAATTGAAAAACACACCATTCGCCACATTTTCAGAAAGACATATTACATTTGACCAAGTTAATGTCGTAGTGCATTCAAGGTAATAGACTTAACGATTTGCACTGCTGCTTCTCTCCGCGTTTCATTTACAGTGATCGGTTTATCGTTCAATTCACATTGCCCAAGTAGATGTTTAGGGGTCTCTTGGAAGTAAATGAATGCATTTTTTTATATCAGATAAGTGCATTAACATCACTTGCAAATTCTCTATCCTTTCACCCGCAACGATTATAATCTGCTTTGCTTCTTCTTCGGTTTCACCATTATTAGCTCTGAATGTAATACTTTCTGGGGCTTCTTGTGCTTCTTGTGGTCTGTAGAATACCTGGCATAGGATTTGTTTAGCTGTAAGGACGGGTACCATATAATTATCTTCAAAAGCTGGAAATTCTTACAAGTTCCCCCTCCTCAAAGTTCATTCCCGTAGCACCTTTCCCCCACTGATGCTAGTGACCCCCCTTTGTATGCTAATTACCCCTTTGTTCGAGGCGTTATCACATGTAGGTGTGTTCAGTTAAACACTGAGATTTTCAACATACTACTCTACAAAATGATTTTTTCATATTCTTTTGACAAACTATACTTGACTTTTTTACGGAAAATCATGACACACTTTAATGTGACTTATTCTTAATTTTACCATACTAAAGTAAGACTTGAAAATACTATATCGTTTTCTAGTTTTTTATATTATACATCCTTATTTATGTTAGTGTGCTGAGAAAACACAATAAGCAATAGCGTTTTAACAAGCAGTTTAAACTGTCTGTGTCAGTTTTACTTATCTCCATATTAAGTGATTATATAATATGACAGTGATCATTTCTATGTTTATTCATTGCAAATACTTAGTTACTTACCACTTGAACTGTTTAGCTCTTCAAGGTTAACTGACCTAATATATACACTTTTTTTGTAGTATTGTCACCACGTTCTTAAGAATTATATGGACGAGTTGGCAGCTGCCATGGCTGGACTGTCAATCAAAAGTTACCAGTTATCAAGCGATGGTATGGACAACTTAACAGCTAACTTGGCTAGACTTACTATGAGGAGTCAGCAGGTAGCAGATGAGTGTGTGAATGAAATAACAGCTGCCTTCAGAGGACTCTCCACTAATGCACAGCAGCTTCCTGTTAGTGCCTGCACTGAGAATCCTCAAATACAGAGACAAGTCACTTTGTCCACGCTCCCTGAGACCCTCAAGCCCACTAATGCCCAGGTGAATAATATTGACAGTGATAACTTCTATGTTTATGCATTGCAAATACTTAATTATTTTTTGTTAGTTCTTTAAGGTTATATAACCATATGTTTGTCACCATGTAACAAGTGATCATTTGGAAAAATGTATCCCAGCCTTTGAAAAAACTCAAAGGGAGAGGACAGTGAAGGCCATGAAGCCAAAGCCAAGACGTGGTGGAGTGCTGCGCAGGTATGTTCTCTAACAGCAACACTCTATTAAACATGTCTTTATTGACTACAGCTTAAGTTCATCCTATCATAAGGCTAAAAAAGTATCTTAGTAACAAAAACAAAAGCAAAAAGCATTAATGTTAACAACGCCTCAAAGGGCGGACTCCTGAGTTCCATGGCACGTGGACTATTTATATCATCCAGGGCTCAACCCCAGTAAATACACCTCTCTTTATCCGCTCTCCAAGCCTCCAAGGGCGGACTCCTGAGGTCCGTAATGCCCCCCTAACATGACACTTAGACTATTTACATCATCTAGGGAAGCACACCAGTAAATGTAGCCTCATGTAACTTCATATAGGGATTCTTTAATAGTTGTGTGAAGTAATTAAACAATAAGGGGGTATTAAGATCTTTAAATTATAATTTTCCTCTCAAAGAGACTTCGTTGTACACACACACACAAACAAAACAACATTAATAATGACATGATATTATAGTGATAACACATAATGTGTAGAAAGAGATCTCCTGTATGGGTTGATTGCGCGTTGATCTGTTGGTAAATGCTCATCTATCATTTTCAACCAAGCAGCATGAGGTCAATTTAATAAGTAATAGTTTGTCACGATTTTACGGGGGAAAAGTCAGAGCGCAATGTCACATCTTAAAGACAGCTTGAACTGGATAGATGGTTAGTCTTTTTTCAAACATACCATATGTTCTGCATGTTAGTATACAGATGGAGCCTCTTATTTTGGACCCCAGCATACAGCTTCCTGCCGACTGCCAGCCAGTTGCCAGCCAGTTGCCTGCCAAAGACCAGTATTCAGGAATGTTAGGCCCCCCTATTCTCCAATTTCAGGGTTTAACCAGGAGATGGCGCTATATATTAAATAACTAAGACTTAGTTTTTCACAATAGAAAATGCAGATTTATATAAAAAACTAAAGTTAAAATCTTGTTTTTAATGCCCCAAGAGCAATAACATCTTGTCACAAGCTTTTTGGAAGAAAAAGACTGACTCAAGAGACCTGTAGTTGACTATTACAGGCCTCA
This sequence comes from Trematomus bernacchii, assembly GCF_902827165.1. Taxonomy (NCBI): domain Eukaryota; kingdom Metazoa; phylum Chordata; class Actinopteri; order Perciformes; family Nototheniidae; genus Trematomus; species Trematomus bernacchii. The sequence continues at coordinate 2,740,654 of NW_022987710.1, forward strand.
ATAAAGTTCTGCCATTGGTTGTGAAAAACAACGGTGGACATAGTGGAAAGTGAAATTGACATTGTCGAATTTATAAAAATACAAAATAATGTATCTGTGTACGTGTTTTACTATGTGATCTGCACTTATCAAATCTAATTAAGGCGAGACACCCCAGGTGAATAGGGTATTTTTAACTTAAAGATATCAGCTAAATATTTTCTCCAGTTAATTACTTACAATAAGGCAATTGTTTTTTGTATTACAAGTTTTCTGAAATAGCATGTTTAAATATCCAAATGAACCATTATCTCATGAAATATGCGCATATTTTAACACATTTCAGGAACCGAAATCTGAACTTTGGATAAAGCCAGGATCAAAATTATTGTTTCATTTTGTAGTCATATTAGTATCTAAGGCTTTTACAGAAGGGATTTTGGATATCTCTTTGTATCACTCCATAAATCAGAAAATACTGTCAACAGCCCTAAAATATCAATTTTCACCATGTTTTTAGGTATAAAATGTTATATAATTCAGGCTATGAATTATATATGACCAAACCCTTCTGTAAAAGCCTTCATAATATTGATAGGAATATAACTGGAAGGTTTGGTGTATGTAACTGCTGAGTGATTCTACAATTTAGGGTACATTCCATGTCCATTGATGTCCATTGATGATAATTATAATTATTCTAACTATTTTCTTCAAAAATATCATATTTTGCCTATTATTGGAAAGCATGTTATAATATCACACAAACATTATGTGCATCCTATGCTTTATTTAGCTTGAAATGTGTCATGATGTTCTTAAATTGTCAGTTTTTGCTATGTCCGTTTTTCAGTTGAGGGTGTCTTGGATTCAAAATAATGAATAAAAACCATTAAAGTAAATTTAAAAATGATTCATTTATTTCAAAAGTCTAAATACTAAAGAATAATAACATATTTTTAATTGATTTCCCCTTTAAATAATTTAAATATCTTATATATGAATGTCCGCAAAAGTTCTGTCAACTATGTTACTAACAGAACTTCCCCCTTTAACTCAAAATTGTTTGTCCCAATACCATGTCACCAGCATCACATGATGCCATGTTCCTCTTTGGCAGACATTTTGAACACACTGTGGTGATTGTCCTCTACATTTTTACAATATTTTATGTATAATAGCACATGGTCAATTAATATACTCATTGACAATCAACAATGTTACGTACATTGTTATGGTTTACAATTGTTTAATGATTTTAATTCAATTATATGTGCAAATGTGATGTTAACCTGTTCAAGAAAATGACATGTGGTCATCCAGGCAAGGCCTACCATTGAAATGATGGGTCAAAATAGGGAAATTGTCAACTAGGTTACCTGTCAACTGAGTTACCCAGTACTGTAATAACTGTAGTAACTTAGTTGACAGGTAACCTAGTTGACAATTTGTACGACATGTAGACGTCATTACACATCATTATCAATGGAATTTTGCACTTCTGCCTTGAAATTAACATAGTGCTGATGGTTAATAATGTGTCCAGTCAACTATGTTATTTGCGTCAAATGTTTGACTTTCATTGTCAACTATGTTGCACCTCATTTTTTCAAATTTAAAATATCTAAAATAGTGCTTCTGATATCCTTTATAGTATAATGTATATCTACACAGGTTGGAGTTTTACATGACATCTCTTAAAACTATCAAAATGACCTGTATGGTAGTTTTATAATACAAAATATCCCTAAACTTAATGACAGTGCTGAACATATCACATGAAAAAACAAAACTTTAATACAATTATTTTTTAAACTTTAAAAAATCTTTGGATATATGGTAGAATAGACTCAAGAGCCTTTCAAATTTGATTTTACTTGAAGTGCAGGACTTAATCAAATGATTGTAATGACATCAAGTTTGTCCGTAACATAGTTGACAAACTGAGTAGTGAAAACATCCTTTCCCTTAAAATAAAAAAATATATAAAAATGTTTAAGCTTTGCAACTAGTGGATATGTTACACTGAGGAATATACTAACTTGAACCACTGATTGTTCTATCTATACATTTTATTTGGCATTAGTAAATAATTATGCACATTTACAGATATTTTACATGATATGAGTGATAACACGTGTTATAAGGGCTATTTCGCACAATAGGTGTGCCTTGAGATTTTTACTTGTCCTTTGGTGTGCCTTGGGCATAAAAAGTTTGGGAACCACTGCTGTAGAGAAATGTAAACGTTCACCATCCCCCACCCGCCTACTGTATGTTGCTTTTTGACATGTAAATGGTAACTACCCCCCTCTGAGTGAATACCTGTTGTACCTGTCCGGGGCTAAGCCCATAGGACGATGCTCTGATGTCATCACCCTCGCACATTGGTCATATGTTTACAAAAAACGATGTTAACACTTTCTCGTTCTTAATATATGCTATATTTAGGGTCGATATGTGTTGAATTTACTTTAAAATAGCAGATCACTGTGATTCACTCCCCGCGGCTCCTCCGCGGCTGCAGAGAGGCCCCCCCCCCCCCCCGTTGACAATTCACGAGCGTCTAACTCTCTCCCCCTGTGAAGAGATATCACAGGGGGGGTTGGGACACACACATTCCGATGGCCAATTCGTTTTAAACAAAGAGTGGGGTGGGGGCTGGTGAACGGTATGGTCAATGTTTGTAAACACTGTGACATTTTGACTTTATTTGATCATTTCAGTTAAAACTAACGTTCATATTTCATATTACTGTTTTGCCTGGCTGGACCTGTAATTTACAGGAAAGGAGTGCACGCTACTAAAGAGACACGCTACCATGGAAACCAAACAATGGTGTTGCTGTATTGAAGTCCGAGTGGAAACAGTCATATTTGGAGCGTTATGTTAGAATGAAACAGCGAGTCGTGACTCACAAAAAAAAAGTGTTACTTCACTAACTGTAAGCTGTCACTCAGAGTAACCTACAGTTAAGTTAACTGTTGGAAAAGAAGATCAGAGTTAGGAGTGTGAACACACAGCTGAGAGCTGCCGTTTCAGTCTGACTGTTTAAAAAACGGTAACAACGGACTATTTTTCTTAGCGGATGCATGTAAATTTAAATCAATACATAGAACTATGTTTTAAATCAATAAAAATATTTTCTAAATCCATAAAAGCATTTTAATTAATATATTGGGAGTCATGTCGTTACTTTGTTGAGAATGTGGCCATGTAATAAGCGGGATAATTTGCAGCGACTTGGTCATTATGGGGAAAAATAACACCAGGGATCAAGATCCCTCCGCGACGCGGAGGGATCAGTAATCTTTAGTGAATTACTGAGTTTAGGCACGTTAATAACATTTTAATGAAGTTGAATACAGTATATTCATATTTGTCAGTGATTTCATGTCAATTCGGCGAACATAAACGATTAAATTAGGATTAAAAATCGAGAGCCGGCTGCTGTTCGTTACGGTAACCCAACTAGGACACTTGACACAGTGGCTTTTGGCAAAGCACACAAAGAAAACAAAAAAACCGAGAGAGATGAGTTATTGTTATTACAACGTGACTTCACTATTATTTAACAACTATTTTTATTGGTTCTTTTATTTGGGGTTAAGTACATTGTCAGAATAAGTGAGAAATGGATTTAACTTCTGTTAGACAGCTATCATACTGAATAAATATTTATGCAAAAATGTATGGCATTAATAATGTATATCTAATTACATTTAAAAATGTATGGCATTAATAATGTATATCTAATTACATTAACTGTGAATGTCTTTCATTTTATTTAAAATGAAATAAAATTACATAAAACATTTTCCATAAAAAAGTTGATTCAAGAACAAATCAGTACTTTTCTTATATGACTATTATTGCTAAATTTGAAAGGTCTTTACCAGCTTTGGAATTATATATATATATATATATATATATATATATATATATATATATATATAGCACCTTCTGCCATCCCATCTCTACTGACATATGGATCTTAACAAAGATCCGCTATACATTAGTACCAGATATACTGTACACGGACATTTTAGTGAACCAGACCAGCTGTTTCCGCCGGGTCTTCGCTTCCCGGGCATCACGTTGTTTACAAGTGTGTTCAGATGCTAAATGACAAGTGCAAGTGACAATTGTTGTCGTCTTCTCTGTGAACGTTTTTTTCTCCGTTATTTTGCCATTTTCAGATTTAAATTTCGAGCGGAAAGCTAACCAGGAAGTAATAATTACTTAAGCGGAGAACGGAGAAAGTAAACGTTACAGCAGGCATAACAACAGCCCGTGTTTATTTTAATAATATATCATTTGTTTTAAAGCTCAATATATAGTTTTTTATATATATCGTTATTCATTTGTTATAAAGCTATACTGTACACGGACATTTTAGTGAACCAGACCAGCTGTTTCCGCCGGGTCTTCACTTCCCGGGCATCACGTTGTTTACAAGTGTGTTCAGATGCTAAATAAAAGTTTAGCTTGTACTTTTGATACCCCGCCTCTCGGCACCACAACATCCAGTTTACTGTATTTCACATGAGCGATGTCGAACATTGAAAAGTCCTTATAAAATCTCTGTTATTAGATCAGTACTTTTCTTATATGACTATTATTGACTTGAACACTGAGAATGTATTTATTAACTTCAGACATTTGAAATATTTGAAATCAGATGAAAACAAACTGTAACGGACCCTGCCGTGTTATCTATGATTACTATGCCTTACTGTACATTCATAATTTCAGCCGGAGGTAGGTGGTAGGCGTTGCGGAGGAGCAGATTGCGAGTGAGGTGCCTGTTCTAAACGAACTATTCCAGCTGTTATAAAGCATTAAATAAAAAGTAAGCAAGGAATACAGAATGTTTCGTTACGTAACTTTGTTGAGAATGTGGCCATGTACATGTAATACATGGGATCATTTGCAGCGACTTGGTCATTGTGGGGAAAAATAACCCCCATCCTGATCGTTTCAATGAAGTTGAATACAGAATATTCATATTTGTCAGTGATTTCATGTCAATTCGGCGAACATAAACATCAATGATGATGATTAAATTAGGATTAAAAATCGGGAGAGCCGGCTCGTTCGTTTTTCCGACTAAACAACATCTATTATTTAGAAGTTGATTTCACATGACTCCAGTGTGGAACCCCACTGCACCCCTGGTGGATCAATGATCCATTGCAGCTGGCTTCACAATAATTAAATGTATTTATCATGGGGGCGGTATCAAGTCTGACTGGGGGCCGGCCGGCCATCACGGAACGTGCACAAACCGATCACGACCCTCGCATTTTAAACTGTCCAAAATAAGACGCTTCATCTGTATTTGGCCAAAGCGGGTTAGGCCCCACTGCCCCACTCCCTCAATAGGGAAGTCACGCTTTGGGAAGAGGTGTTTAATTTCACAGATCTGACTTGGTTGCTGTTGTGATGGCTGTAGTAAGAGGGACGGGGGAGGAAAATTCATAGGGGGAAGAAGCAGAAAGATAACTTGTTTGTAAAACGGACAGCACGTCAGTTTCAGGAAAGATGACACCGGTTTTAGGCATGACATGCCAAATATCCTGAAGCCCTACAAAAAAAAAGGTATATTGTGTTGAAAATATCGCAAAAAGTCGTAATATTGTATAATGTAATAGTTGCATGTTGTATTTTGATAAAAATCACTGTATATTCAAAAATAAATGGAGAGAAAAAAAATATATATATGTTATATATATGTATGTTGAAAAATATGAAAAAAGTAATGTTGTGTTAAAATAATATGAAAGAAATCAAAAAGTAAAGCATCTAAAAAACATATATTTAAAAAAGTAATGTTAGTCAAGTCAAGTTATCAAAACTGCATTGTTTCATCGAAACAGTGTTAAAATCACAAACTCTCCATTTAGAGTTTGATTCTTGAAGAAAACTCAATTCATTACAAATGAATGAATATTTTACCAAGTTATATAGTTTTCCATACATAAACGTGTATCTTACAGTTCCTTTGTGAGAGAATTACGCACAAATTGCAGTATTTTATCTGTTTTATGTGCACTGTTGGAGGAGCCTGTGACCTATGTTTTTCCTTGACATATCTACACTGTAGCTAATGGGCATATGCCATAAAGCCTTGAAACTTGAAACTTAAAATGATCAGAAACTGCATTGTCTCACTGAAAACAGCTCTAAAGAAAACCCAATTCCAATAAAAGTTTTAGGTGACTTAGTGAATGAGAATTAACAGCTGATCGCAAGATCAGGAGGTGACAGGCAGGGGGGAGGGGAGGGGGTGGGAGGGGGTATGAGGGGAGACAGTCTCACACACCCAGACTCCATTTTTCATGAAGAGCCTCAGACGGAGGGTCTGAACCCGGCACAGATACTGCACCCGTTTCTTGACTGGCCCCCTTTAGCGCAATACCGCATCAGTTGCGCCACTTATGTGACATACAAGAATAGTGTGTGACAGGCAAAAGAGTATGTGACAGACAAGAATAGTCAATTATAATGTCTACACATAATGTGTAGCAAGAGATGTCCTGTATGGGTTGATTGCGCGTTGATCTGTTGGTAATGCCTCGGGGTTCCGGTGGGCATGTAAACAAAATGCATAATGCTGTACTATACTTTGTGGCCTCACCCCGTTGCATAGTGACGCTTATTGTTTAGGTGTCTTTTAATAAGCAGGTAGTCATATCATTAGCTAGAACTAGCTAGATCTGATCGATATGGGTATAAACGCTAGTAAAGTCTAATCTAGTAAAGTCTAATCTGACGGGGGAGACCCGCTGTTGCTGACCCGTTTATTATTCCCGTGTTATTGTAAATTACTGTACACGTTTGAATAGTTAATTAATCTACTATAATTAGTTGGTTTAATATCGAATCATATCAATTTGTTTCAAAGCTCAAATGACTGGCTTTTATCTAGTTTTGCATAGATTTCTATTTTTATGACTGACTCCACCCCCTCACTATCTTCAGGGGTGGGGGGCGACAGGGAGGATGTGACGCCTACTGTAAGGGGAGAGGAGGGGGTGGGTTGAGAGGGGTGGGGGCTGAGAGGGGTGGGGGCTACAGGGCGGATGTAACACCTGTATGTGAGGGGGAGGGGGGTGGGCTGAGAAGGGGTGGGGGCTAAGGGGGGGGGGGCTGAGAGGGGTGGGGGCTACCGGGAGGATGTAACACCTGTACGCGATAACACCTCGAACAAAGGGGCTCATTAGCATATCAAAGGGGGCTCATTAGCATAATTAGGGGGCGGGACTTAGAAGGTGTGACCTGTCACTTTTTTATGCATACTAATGTGATTGAAGCGGGATTGGTAACACTACTAATATGAAATCATGTAAAAGATGATTCAGGACTTTTTCATTTGAATTTTTCTTGATATTACAAACATTGATCCCTATCAATAGTTATATACATTTAACAACAAGTATTGATACTGACTATTATCACAGTAGTTAACAGCCCTCACATAAATAGTGTAAACATTAAAACACATAAAACCTACAGGTGCTTTAAACACAGAGGAATAATCTCCATGTGTCAACACAGGGAGGAGTGAAGTGATTTTGAATATCAGACCTGTGAGGTAGAGAGCGATGTCGTAACATCCAGACTCACCTGGGATGGTTCTGACAGTTAAGATAGGATCTGAAGGCAAAAAACAAACAGAAGTGTTTTACAATTCTTGGATGACATTATCAGCTGTCCTCAGAAACGTGTTATACAACAAATATATGTACTATCGTAATCTTAAAAAGAAGCACCAGTCTCAGATTTAGCTTGTTTCAATTCAATCTTTATTTCAGACTCAAGGTCCATATCACCTACAAAATGACAAAATACACAACAATAAATAAGATTAAACAAAAAAACAGATACAAAACATAAAAACCAGTCCAATGACAGCTAGCCACACATGCTCACTGTCTGTAGAGGCTGTTGCGCCAATGTCTCCAAGTCATGGAAGAGAACCGAGTAGAACTCTTCACAGGGTTAATTAAAATCGAGAAACATGATTGTCAGAGTCTTCTAGGCGACACATGAATTTGTACATTAACTTCCTTAAAAGGGCTTGACAGGTAGGTACCCCCAAGTTAACAAACAGCTGTCTGGCACTGTGCCATCTTGGTACCCCACCAGCAACCGTAAAGCATCATTGTATGCAACTTTTAGTTTTTGCATGCTGCTAGCCTTGTAGTTACTCCACAGGTGAGCCGTGTACACTGCTGTACAGAAAGCTTTAAAAAGTGATACCTTGACATCTACAGAGCACTTGTGAAATGTCCGCATTAATATGTTTGCCTGGGCATACAGTTTGCAGCGTTGTCTATGGATGTCTTTGTCGTCTGAGATCATCAGAGATATAATGACCAAGGTACTTCATCTCACTGCACACAAGAAGAATGTTGCTACTGAGAATACAATTAGGAAATACAGCCTTTTTATCCTCTTTACTTCGCACAATCATGATGCTACTCTTCTTGGCGTTATACTTAAAGGGCTGGAGACGCTGTAGTACATATGTCAGGCCTGTATGTGGTGCTGTTCTCACAGAATCAACCCTTGCAAAAACAGCTATAAATTGTCAAATTGAGCGAAATGAGGCATGGCTAAAATGCATGATCTGTTTGGTATTTTGAAAAAAAAAAAGTATAAATATGCCTTATATAGGTATGGTCCTACACTATATTATTCAACTATAGCATGATAGGTCCACTTTAATATTACAATCAATGCCATACTGGGATCCTCAGACGCTGCTGTAAGCCTAGCCTGCACGGCACGGGGAAAAGATGATTAAATCATCTGCGTACATAAGGTGGTTGACAACAGTATCACCGATGACACAGCCAGTTTTACACTTTTTGTTTGTCAGTCCTTACAGACAGAGTGTCTGCTGGACAGTAACATGAGAACATTATGGCTGATGTTCATCCAACAGTGTGTCTGTTTTTTGAAGACAGAGCAGATGAACATTGTCTCACAGGAGAATGAATGCTGCAGATTTAATGCACATGAGACTTGTGTATATCTATATATAAGAAGGCTTATTGCTGTCTTATGAGAATACTCACCAACAACGAGCTCAATGCAGAATTTTTCATCAGGCTGTAGCTTTGGAAAATAGCAGGTGTAACTTCCACTGTCGATCACCTTCGTCTTCCTGATGAAGATGGAGGCGTTTCCGTGCTTCAGTTCATTTTGAAAATATGAGACTCGTCCTTTAAACTGCTCACTCTGACCTGAATGACGTTCATAATGAACAGCAGAATCGTACATGAAGACTTCGTGCAGAGTTTCTCTCCTCCCTGACCGACCTTCTTCCAGTCAAACAGTTTATTTTGGAGGTTTTCTCTGGTGCTGGGGGAGCAGGGTAAAATAACATCTGTCCCTTCTGTGGAGATCACTTTGCTGTCAGCTGGAAGATAGAAACATGTGTTACTCAGTGTGTTCACCTGCAGAGGCTGAACACACACACACACACACCACACACACACACACACACACCACACACACACACACACACACCACACACAACACCACACACACACACACACACACACACACACACAACACCACACACACACACACGTCATTTGATAAAAAGTCAGTTTTATTCATTTTAGATCTGGATTAAATGGATTGGATGTGAATATATCTGAACAAAATTTAAAATGTCATTTTTCTTTATAGCAATACATTCTGATGTCATATCTATTATTTCTTTGCTCTCTCTCTCTAATTTTACCAGAAATGTTATTACATTGAATCCTAGTGGAGGACAAAACACTGAATCTCAGCTGAATACTTTATTTATTTTATAAAGATCCATACATGTTTTTGTGTAAAGACATCCCTTAATGGTGTTTTTATGAGAGCACTAGCAATAAAAGGCCTATTACAATAAGATGATGATTATGGCTTAGACTGATAAGAAGAGACCTTTAGATATCTTATTTATTATATTGATCAGGTTATAACCATGTTGCAATGGGCGCTCCTTTTCTTCATAGGCTTTCTACTGATGATGCATTACTTTAGATATTGTTCTACATTTCCCTATGACCAATAAAAAGCACACTAATAATATTCTGTTTCCAGACTTCTGCATGTTTTTTTTAGCCTTTTAGATGTAATTAAATTACCAAAATGACGTAATGTTGTGTGAATAAGAGTAAGTGTTCTCACCGTTTGTGCAGGCAGACGAGTTTCCAGTCAGGAGACTGAAGAGAAGAAGAAGAGGAAAGAGGAAGAAGAGGAAGAAGAGGAAGCTGCTTCATCATGCTGGAGGGTTAAACTGCACACCTCCTCACACACTCCTCACACACACTCCAGCCCATCCCAATCACTTCCCATAATCTCTCACTTAAAATAGAAAGTCTCTAGAGGTTTCTGCATCACTTCCTGCTTCAAGTCCTTCAGAATAAAATCCTATCCTCATTTATTTGGTGAATTCTGCAAAATGTATCAGACTGACTAACAACATACAAAAAGTACTGCAACACTAACACTGAATATGTTCATTATATAAACACTACAATTCAACCACATATTCTCTGCATTGTTTCACCTGTACTCACCTGCAGCTTACTTTGTTAGCAGCAGCACTTCCGGTGCATTTCTCCACAATAAAAGCAGATTTAGTTTAGCACAGAATAGATTAAGAAGTTATTTTGTGATTTGGATCTTTATTATTTCACTGCATTGGTTACATTCCCGTAACTTGGTAATGAGGGTACAATTCTCCCAGCATGCACTGCTCACAGATTTTAAGATGAAGTTCCCAAGAAGAAGTCTTCCTCCTAATTTTTTTTCAAGAGTGTAAACAATGAACTACATTTTGAAAGAGTGCGCAACACACACCCACACACACACACACACACACACACACACACACACACCACACACACACACACACACACACCACACACACACACACACACCCACCACACACACACACACCCACAACACCACAACACACAACACACACCACACACACACACACACACACACACACACACACTGCAGTAATGATGCCAAATGGCTACCAGCCAACAGCACTACGAACATCTCCAAAATCAACACAGACTTGAACTGTTTATTTACAAAGAATGTGTTCAACAGTGACTTTGTTTAAATCCTGTCATACCACTTATATGGAGGAAGTGAAAGTTAGATTAGTAAGTAAAAATTCAAACGGGTTCTTACTCCTTCCTTACGGTGACTTCAGCCTGTTGAATAAGAACAGAGTAACAGAGGAGCAGCCATCCAGCAATCTACTGCTGATAACATAAAGAAACATGTACACTACATTTAGAAAGTGTACTGATGTTAATGTGAAATCAGGATTAAACCATGTACTAATATATCTTAAAATATTGTAAAACAAATATTTAGTATGTGAAGTCATGTGAGGGGAAAACCTGAATTAGAAAAATGAATGCTTGATAAATAATGTCCCTTTTTTATTTAATTTGGACTTTTCTTTAATTTAAGTAATTTAGTGGGAATGCTGATAGAGCATTCCAACTATATGTTATGCTACGGACAAAAAGTTTATTATTATTATTCCGTCCAATTATTTTGTCGTCTTCTCCTCCCACATTCAACATCGCAGAAACTCCGTTCAAACATCAAAACGTTCAGCTCGGTCGGGAATCGGGCGCTATTACTTTTATCATTCATAACTTTCATAATTCCAGAGATACATCCCATAATACATCACATTTTTTACCATTGAAGTCAATGGAGAAATTCTTCAGACTTCAACAAATCTTCATGCGACTTCAACTGCTAACTGTTCATTCATACTTTCACTCAGAAACCTCATTCCAACTTTAAAATGTTACACATCTTCTGACATTATTCGTGTAACACACAACTTTTAAATCTGATTCTTACTTTTAGAGATATTAAACATTGTTCAGACCTTGTTAAAGAGGTTTTCTTCAGATTTTAACATTAACTAGAGTGCGTGATGTCACAGCTAGAGGGTAAGAAATCTTGAAATGTGCCTTCATATTCTTTTTTAAACTGCCATAATTCCCAAACCCTACATTCCTGAGACATCATTTTTCATGACAAACGTAAGAAAACATCTCGTAGCTTGAAAAATGACAATAATTAAGCAAACATAATTAAACAAAATGCCTCTTGAGGGCATGAAGTGACACAAACAACATGTTCATGTCTCCATTAAAGCCCATTGTAATTTCAGGCTGATATTTCCTCACAGCAGCAGCCGCACACCTTTCTTAAACTGCCAAAAAGGCCACATTATTAACCCGAAAGTACACAAAATTACACTTCAGATACTCAACTTCCTTGACATGCTTCACGTTTTGAAATTTCACAGATATCTGTTATCGTTCTTCCCACAAAACGTTCACATGTAAGAGGTTCATCTCTCATTCAGAACAATGAAGCCTTTGATCTCTTCATAGCTCGTTAGCTCAACTATCAACACCTGTGTTTGAACACGATGTCATCACTCCAACTGACAGCAGTCAGTTCTAACTGTTCATTTTTCTCTCTCTCTCTCTCCTCCTCTTCCTCTCTCTCTCTCTCTCC